>NC_134353.1:734171142-734489208 GCF_048569485.1 Anomaloglossus baeobatrachus
CTCAGAGGCAGAGTGGTGGCTGAGGATGCAGTTGTAGATGTGCTACCAGTACTCCGACTCTGTCCAGGAAGGCGCAAGGTAACTTCGTCATCAGTTGCACCCTCCACCACCTCTGTTGACCTCCTCGAGTGCCTGACTGTGGGTTGACAGTAGGTGGGATCTAGAATTTTCTCATCAATTGTTGTGTTTGCACTCCCCTCACCCTCAGACCGAGCCTCTTCTTGCCCTGACCGAATATTTAAGTTGTCATCCCAATCTGGTATTTGCGTCTCATCGTCATCAGTATGTTCCTCATTGTCTATAACAACAGGTGTTACAGTTGGTGAAAAAGGGTCAACATTATGCTCAGAAACGTGGTCCTCACGGCCTGAATCAGAGTCACAAAGGTTCTGGGCATCACTGCAGACCATTTCCTGGTCTGTACTCACTGTAGCTTGGGAGCAGACCTCTGATTCCCAGGCTATAGTGTGACTGAACAGCTCTGCAGACTCAGCCATCTCAGTTCCACCATACTGTGCAGGGTAGATGGAGACTTCAGAGCTGGGAGAAAGCAAGTTTGATTGGGATGACAACTCAGAGGACTGGTGTTTTTTGGATGCGGTAGTTGAGGTGGCGGAGAGGGCACTTGTTGGACCACTTGAGATCCATTCAAGCATTTTCCTTTTTTGGCCATCATCTACCTTTGTTCCAGTTGTCCGTGTCCGTAAAAAAGGGAGCACATCGGATTGTCCACGGTAAGTAGTAGACATCTTACTTTTGCTGGAAGATGGTCTATCTTCAGCAGATGTTAATGGAGCTTTGCCACCTTCCCCACGGACAAACCCTTTTTATCCATTTCCAACACGCCTCTTACCCTTTCCACCAGCATCTGTCATTTTGCCACTCATTTTGATTGCGACAAGATTGTGCACTTAAAATGTGGTAGTAAAAATTGAGAGGTGGTGTAGATTGCAGCGGTGGTCTATCTTTATTAACAGCAGAATAAACAACAATAATTATCACTGACAATGCAACTACGGCCCTTAAACTGGGAGCAGTGTTTGCTAGTATAATGGCTTAGTAACAATGAGTTTGAGTGTGCAATGCAGGCAGAGGTGCTGCAAATATCTTTGCACTTGTGGGACGATACAGAAGTCCAACAGCCACGATTAGGATGCCACTAAGTTCACTCAGTGTTTGCTAGTATAATGGCTTAGTAACAATGAGTTTGAGTGTGCAATGCAGGCAGAGGTGCTGCAAATATCTTTGCACTTGTGGGACGATACAGAAGTCCAACAGCCTTGTTTAGGATGCCACTAAGTTCACTCAGTGTTTGCTAGTATAATGGCTTAGTAACAATGAGTTTGAGTGTGCAATGCAGGCAGAGGTGCTGTAAATATCTTTGCACTTGTGGGACGATACAGAAGTCCAACAGCCACATTTAGGATGCCACTAAGTTCACTCAGTGTTTGCTAGTATAATGGCTTAGTAACAATGAGTTTGAGTGTGCAATGCAGGCAGAGGTGCTGCAAATATCTTTGCACTAGTGGGACGATACAGAAGTCCAACAGCCACGTTTAGGATGCCACTAAGTTCACTCAGTGTTTGCTAGTATAATGGCTTAGTAACAATGAGTTTGAGTGTGCAATGAAGGCAGACGTGATGCAAATATCTTTACACTTGTGGGACGATACAGAAGTCCAACAGCCACGTTTAGAATGCCACTAAGTTCACTCAGTGTTTGCTAGTATAATGGCTTAGTAACAATGAGTTTGAGTGTGCAATGCAGGCAGAGGTGCTGCAAATATCTTTGCACTTGTGGGACGATACAGAAGTCCAACAGAGACGTTTAGGATGCCACTAAATTCACTCAGTGTTTGCTAGTATAATGGCTTAGTAACAATGGGTTTGAGTGTGCAATGCAGGCAGAGGTGCTGCAAATATCTTTGCATTTGTGGGATGATACAGAAGTCCAATAGCCACGTTTAGGATGCCACTAAGTTCACTCAGTGTTTGCTAGTATAATGGCTTAGTAACAATGAGTTTGAGTGTGCAAAGGGCAGGAGGGTACAGTGCCAGGGTTGCGGGTCTCTGGGTAGAGGAAAGGAAGCCTGCCTTTCTATCCCTCCTAATGGGGAAATGCAGCGAGGAAATCCCTGACCTTAGCTACACAGACGCTGTCATCTTGTGTAGCTATTAAACTCTGTTTTCATGGACCTGTCACCTATGGCTTTGACCCTGCCGGTATGAGCCCTTAAAAGGACTGATAGAAAGTGCTATCCCTATGCTGTACAGCGCTGTGTATGGAGCGTACACAGCAGTATCGGCGATAGGAGCTGCGCCAGTGATGACTGACACCAAGGACGCAGAAGGCAGATAATGGCGTGCTAGAAGAAAATGTCCGGTTTTATAATGCAGGGACATGTGACATGGACATCCTATCACACATGCCGTTGCTTCTCTGGCTAAAAGTCCACTTAGCTGTGTGAGTGTCTGGGATTGGCTGACATGCTGGCCCGCCCCACTACTTCCTTAGGGAAGGAAGACAAGGAAAAAAAAAAAAATGTCGATCGCCATTATCCATACAGCAGTGATCTGAATGCGCTGTTCCCGCACACTATACACTGAAATTTCATAATAGTGTGAGTCACAGAGTGACTTACACTATTACAGCGGAAAGCCAGCTAGTAATTAGCTGGTCTTTTTGCTGCTAGAACCGTTCTCGAACGTATCTAGAACTATCGAGCTTTAGCAAAAAGCTTGAGTTCTAGTTCTATCTAGAACAGCCCCCAAAATCACACGAGCCGCGAACTGGAGAACCTCGAACCACGAACCGCGCTCAACTCTAATAACGACGTGACCCCGACGATATAGTGGTAGCGATGTCGCAGCATGTAAAGTACCCCTAAGACCATGTGCACAACTTAAAAACAGAAAAAGTACAGATTATTATCTTGAAACATTGATAGATCTTGCACTGTAATTTTAAAGAATGCACGGTCATTTCAATGAGGCGTGTTTTAAACTACTATTTAGTACTATTAGCCATTTGATTTTTTCTTTTTCCTATTCTCCTTGACCAGTAACATATTATTACTAGGAATTATCAGACGCAAACTGTAAAGTGCAGGGTTCATACCGAATGAATGGGACTTGAACTCGAACACGGACTTTCAAAAACATCTGTGCCGTGTTTGGAGTTAGGGCGCTTTTCGTATGCTAATACAGTTTGTAGAAAGGCTGCAGCGCAGCCAATTGATAAGCTTTTTGGCATGGGGAAGATGCCTGTATGTTACTGTGAACAAAATAAATAAATACAAATGACTTTGTGTCCCCCCTACTTTGCTAACCAGCAGAGATAAAGCAGACAATTGCGGGCCGCAGCTCTGATCTGTCAGCTTTACCTTGGCAGATTATCAAAAATAGAGAAGACACCCGGTCTTTTTTTTTAATTATTTATTTAAATAATTTAAAAAAAATGAGTGGGGTCTTCCCTATTTTTGATAATTAACAGACATCTGAGGGCTGGTATTATCAGCCTGGAAAGGCCCATGATTATTTGGCCCTTCCCAGCCTAAAAAAAAGCAGTCTGAAGCCTCCTCAAAAGTGGTCTATCCATTAGATGTGTCAACTCTGGAGCTATGTCCCGACTCATGCCGACAGCCCTAGTTCAGTGGCAATCAAGGTAATACTTTTGGGGTTGATGTCAGCTGTGAGTTAGTAATGGATAGGCGTCTATCAGACACCCCCATTACTAATCTGACAAGTGTACAGTTTAAAAACACACACATAGGAAAAAATAGTTTATTTGAATAAAGACTTCTCCACACTACCTCATTCACCAATTTATTAATTTTAAAATATCCTCAAAGATCCTACATAATCCAATGGTGAATAAAAGCTCAACCGTATTCCTTCATTCACCAGTTTTTTAAAAATAAATTATCCAAGATCCAACATAATCCAATGGGGTAATGTCCCACAATGCCAATCTCAGAACAAGGCTCCATAGATCTCTCCCAGTCAACTGTAGGCATAGAATTTCTCACGAGCTTAAAAAAATACTTTTCATTTTATGACGAGGCATAGTTCAACAATAGTTCAAAATTGAGGTTTTATTCACCCTTTATTACTTAAAAAATCTGATGCTGTTGAGGGAATTTCTGAAATTTTTAATTTTTCAAAACAGATTTTTCAGTTTTATATCTAGGTGGACATTTCAAAGATTGAGACTGTGATCAACACGTTCACAAAATATATAATGCTACAATTTGAGTCCATATGCAGGTAGTGTTTATAACAAAAGCTTGTTTATCTAGTAGTATAGAATACAGCAGAGATGGGATACAGTAAACATATTTTTTCTTTGCATTTTACTTTAGTAAACTATAAAACTATCATACCATTAGCATTTACTTTACTTTACGTTTGTTTTAAAAAGGTTTTCCAATACTGGATAACTCAAGATTAATCAATTCAGGCACCAGCTAAAATAAAAACTATGTATATTTACCTTCCACAGTGGTGCCATACTAGCAATGTCAGCGCCCTTGTTCATGGTGGTGATGTGACGCCCCAGGGCTCTGGAGTACTCAGTCCTGGGCGCGTGGTGCGCAGTGTGGGGGGACAATCGTGGCTGCTGCCGATGCCCGGTTCCGTGACCCTGGGGGTTGATCCGAATAAAAAGGGGAGAAAATAAAATAAAAAGGGAGAAATAAAAATAAAGAGTTTTTCGACTACGCCGCTTGCGGTGTGCGGCCAGATTATTTGAAGCCGCCGCTGCAGGGTCTTGCTGGGGCTGATGGAGTAATGCAGCTTAGATGTTTGGGCCCTCCGCAAATGTGCTGCCCCCGTGCCAGCAGCCGGCGCTGCTCGAATCCGGGCCTTCAGGGGTGGTGGCTCGAGGGTCTCCGGATCCAGGACACGCCGAATAAATGGGGGGACGTAGATGTACGGGCTAGGCCGTAGCAAGTTCGTGACGCCACCCACGGTGTGTGGTGAGATGTGACACCACCGCTGCTGTTATGGGGCACCCGGGGGAGATGTTGTGCAGCAAGTTGTTAACCCCTCCATGGGCAGGGATGGTGGCCCTGGGACCCAGTGGCTCGGTGCAGGGGATAGCGACCTCAGGGAGTGTTGGTGTACTCACTGTTAATAAACCACACAAGTCTCTGGTAAACCAAGGTGATGGTGGCTGGTGCCGCGGCCGGTTGCATTCGGGTCCCCTACCCGGCTGGAGGTCTCTATCCTTTTCCTCTGCACTGTTTGTGTAAGGTGGACTTTCCTAGTGTGAAACTCAGGAGTCTGCTCCCGGCTGGATGTGGCCTAAGGAGCCGTGCCCACAGACGCTGGCCAGTGGGACCTATGGGCCCTGGCGGTGACCTCTTATCCCTATCGGTGGGCTGTTGACTTCTATGAGGGACTTTGGGTTGGACAGGACCTCTAGTCCTGGCCTCAATCGGTAAATTAACCAGTCCGCTTGGTTCCGGGTTCTGGCTTCAGGGTCCAAGTACCCCCCTTTGTGCTACGGTTTCGGAGTCGGTTCCCCGTGTCGGTACCGGCGGGCTACAACCCTGTCCCGGTCCACCTCGGTTTTGCCAAGCCGTCTCCCCATCTCCTGCTGACGGAGACCACCGTCTGCCTCCTAGCCAGTGGCACCAGGGCTACAACACTGGTATCGTTCAACTTGAACTTTCCTGCTGGAGCTACACATAGCTCCAGCCCACACTCCTCTCCAAGCTGAACTTCAGACTAATCTGCTTTACTTTCCCGCCCCGAGCTGTCTGGACCCCTGGGTGGGTGTTTCCCAACCGCCTGGTCATGCCAACTGGTGTGTCTATCTTTCCCTAAGGGGGGGTGACTAGGGTTTTCTGGTTGGCTGTATGTTTCCTAGTGAGGGAACGGTGTAATGCGGGGGCCTATTTGTGACTACCTGGTTTTGCCAGGGCGTCACACAAGCAGGGCTAGGCCCCAGCAGTGGATGATGGAGATTGTAGTGGGAATCGTCTGTGTAAGTGTACAGAGGCGATAAGGAAACAGTCCATGCCAGTATTGCAGTTTTAACTTGCCTTGTCTTTACTTGGTTTCAGTGCTTGGACCTGCTGGTGCCGGTTTCAGGTGTTCCCGCTCCCCTTGTTCCCCGTGCCAGTTGTGACCTAGGGTAGCTGTCCTCCGTGCACTTTCATTTTTATTGGGCTTCTGTGGCCTAGAGCTTCTTGGGAACCTCTCCATTTCTGTCTTGGTCCTATTGCAGGCAGCCTTTACTATTTAAGGGGTCAATTCCTGGCAGGGCCGGCTCCAGGTGTTTGTGGGTGCTGGGCGAAAGGGACTCAATGGGCCCCATGTACACATAGACATGCACAGATACATATACATACAGGCATACATACACATATATATTTATTAAAGAGAAATTCACAAAAACACATATAAATACAGTTAGGTCCAGAAATATTTGGACAGTGACACAATTTTCGCGAGTTGGGCTCTGCATGCCACCACATTGGATTTGAAATGAAACCTCTACAACAGAATTCAAGTGCAGATTGTAACGTTTAATTTGAAGGTTTGAACAAAAATATCTGATAGAAATTGTAGGAATTGTACACATTTCTTTACAAACACTCCACATTTTAGGAGGTCAAAAGTAATTGGACAAATAAACCAAACCTAAACAAAATATTTATATTTTCAATATTTTGTTGCGAATCCTTTGGAGGCAATCACTGCCTTAAGTCTGGAACCCATGGACATCACCAAACGCTGGGTTTCCTCCTTCTTAATGCTTTGCCAGGCCTTTACAGCCGCATCAATAAACACAAGTGACCCAGTGCCATTGAAAGCCATGCATGCCCATGCCATCACGTTGCCTCCACCATGTTTTACAGAGGATGTGGTGTGCCTTGGATCATGTGCCGTTCCCTTTCTTCTCCAAACTTTTTTCTTCCCATCATTCTGGTACAGGTTGATCTTTGTCTCATCTGTCCATAGAATACTTTTCCAGAACTGAGCTGGCTTCATGAGGTGTTTTTCAGCAAATTTAACTCTGGCCTGTCTATTTTTGGAATTGATGAATGGTTTGCATCTAGATGTGAACCCTTTGTATTTACTTTCATGGAGTCTTCTCTTTACTGTTGACTTAGAGACAGATACACCTACTTCACTGAGAGTGTTCTGGACTTCAGTTGATGTTGTGAACGGGTTCTTCTTCACCAAAGAAAGTATGCGGCGATCATCCACCACTGTTGTCATCCGTGGACGCCCAGGCCTTTTTGAGTTCCCAAGCTCACCAGTCAATTCCTTTTTTCTCAGAATGTATCCGACTGTTGATTTTGCTACTCCAAGCATGTCTGCTATCTCTCTGATGGATTTTTTCTTTTTTTTCAGCCTCAGGATGTTCTGCTTCACCTCAATTGAGAGTTCCTTAGATCACATGTTGTCTGGTCACAGCAACAGCTTCCAAATGCAAAACCACACACCTGTAATCAACCCCAGACCTTTTAACTACTTCATTGATTACAGGTTAACGAGGGAGACGCCTTCAGAGTTAATTGCAGCCCTTAGAGTCCCTTGTCCAATTACTTTTGGTCCCTTGAAAAAAAGGAGGCTATGCATTACAGAGCTATGATTCCTAAACCCTTTCTCCGATTTGGATGTGAAAACTCTCATATTGCAGCTGGGAGTGTGCACTTTCAGCCCATATTATATATATAATTGTATTTCTGAACATGTTTTTGTAAACAGCTAAAATAACAAAACTTGTGTCACTGTCCAAATATTTCTAGACCTAACTGTAGATATAAATCTAGACAGTCATATACACTGACATACATAGATACACATCATACATGCACACACAGGCAAATTATTTTTATATTTTTATATATTTATATACATTTCTAATATTGGGAAGCCGGCAACAGTCTCATTCACCTCCCCGCTTGGCTCCATCCAGCTCCTCCTGGGCATGTGTCTGTGCCACGGTGATTGGTGGCAGTCCCTAACAGACATGGCCGCACATAGAGCACACTAACACTGATGTTTATACATCACAAGAGAGGCCGGGGACATACACATTATTGGGGGGCATACATATAACTGAGGAAAGAGGTATACAGCAATGGGAGGCATACAGCTCTAGAGGGGGGCAGTGGCTCTGAGGTGGGGGGACAAACAGCTCTGAGAAGGGGGGCTGACATGCAGCTCTGGGGGTATACAGTTCTGGGGTGGGGGGACATACAGATCTGGGGGGTATACAGCACTGGGGAAGGGGGACATACAGCTCTGAGGGGGTATACAGCACGGGGGTGGAGGGGACATACAACTCTGGAAGTATAGTAGTATGCAGCCCCCATATTCCTCCATATAGTGTTATGAAGCCCCCATAGTTCTCCATATAGTATTATGTAGCACCCATGTAGCATTATGCATCCCCATATTGTACTATGCAGCCCCCATATGGCACTATGCAACCCCCATATAACATTAAGCAGCCCCCATATAGCACAATCCAGACCCATATAGTATTAGGCACCCTCGTGTAGTATACAGGCCCCATATAGCACAATGAAGACCCAGATAGCATTAGGCATCCTCATGTAGTATACAGCCCGCATATTGCACAATGCAGACCTAGTTAGCATTAGGCACCCTCATGTAGTACACAGCCCACATATAGCACAGTGCAGTCCCAAATATCATTAGGCATCCTCATGTTGTATACAGCCCGCAAATAGCACACTGCAGACCCAGATAACATTAGGCACCTTCATGTAGTATACAGCCCGCATATAGCACAATGCAGACCAAGATAGAATTAGGCATGTAGTATACAGCCCGCATATAGCACAATGCAGACCCAGATAGCATTAGGCATCCTCATGTGGTATACAGCCCGCATATAGCACAATGCAGACCCAGATAGCATTAGGCATCCTCATGTAGTATACAGCCCGCATATAGCACAATGCAGGCCCAGATAGCATTAGGCACTATCATGTAGTACACAGCCCCTATATAGCACAGTGCAGACCAGATAGCATTAGGCACCCTCCTGTAGTATACAACTGCCATATCATTTAATGCACCCCCATAGTCGTCTGGCCACAGTGATTGTACATACTCACTTCTCATTCCCCAGCTGCTCCGGTCTCCTCGGCACATCCACTGGTGTCGCTCTGACCTCTCTGCAGGCACGCAGTGTTGACGTCATCGTGCTCCGCTGCTGATCTGTCAGTGGGCTGATATACACAGCAAAGAGAATGATTAGAGAGGCAGCGTGCTGCTCCATCTCATCATTGTTCTCAATTTTTTTGGCAACTGCCATGCCGATACAATTGAAAGCTCGATCCTCGGCGGGTGGGAGGTCGGTAACAGCTTGTGCACTGGGCCCCCCTGAGTAGCGGTACACCACTCCTGCCATCACGAGTGAGCCCCCCAGGCAGCCCAGGGCCCCGGCATTTGACCGGGTTTGCTGGGTGCTGACGCTGGCCCTGATCCCCAGTCCCCTCTTTGCTGCTGATGCTTCAGACTCTTTGGTTGACGATGGACCCTGGAGATCTTCTCGCCTGGTCAATTTAACAGTTGACCATAAAGTGTCCTGCTGTCCTAGGGTCTGCATCCCACCTCGTGCTGAGTCCTGTGAGCCTAGGTTCCAGACTTCCACAGGCACCTTGCGGTTTCTGGAGTATTCCCTTTCCACAGGTAACCCACGGTCCCTGGAGTCCTGGTTCCTTACTCCACAGTCCGTCACTCCTGTTACAACACTCCGTTGTTACTGCAGGTCCTGTTACACCTTTCCTTTCTTTCTTTCACTCTCTCACTCCTTCACTTCCACCTTTCCTCTCTCCTCACTCCTAACTGACTCCAACTTGACTACTCCTCGACTGACTAAACACTTCCTTCCACCAACTTCCCAACTGACCACTGGCCCCTCCCCCTTGCTGGGTCTCTCCCTACAGATTAGGTGGTGACTATCCAATCAGTGCCCATCCCTTTTACCTGTTGCTAGGCAGTCTCCCAGTCTGGTGTTGGGGTATGTGTATGTGGCCTGAAGGTGCTAGTGTGTTGACTGGCACGGATATTCCCGGGTTTGGGTTTCCATGTTCATATTTGTGGCACCTGGTACCACAAGGATGCTGCTTCATTGACATGATATTGTTGTGTCAGGTGGAAGTTGCAGCCATTGAGCAGTCACTCATCAGCTGTAGCTTTCACTATTTCGTTACAGTGGATGTCCACCATGACTGAATATTGATGAGCTGCAACTAGAGATAAGCAAATAAATTCAAGTGGAATTGAACTTTGTAATTTGCTTCTGTGTAGATTCAGCATTTTTCTAAACCATAATGAGCCATTAAACAGTTAGAAACATGAAAAAAATTGTTGTATTCACCTCACCAATCAACTCTCTGGCCCCCTTCATTACTTACTAACATCCATCTGACATATGCCACAAGTGGCTGTGCAAAACCCTCCTGGGTGCCATGATACCCACATATTCAGTGCTGTGAAAGAGGACCAAAGAGTAAGTTCTCTGCTTATCGAATTTAATGGGAAACAACACCCAGACAGGCAAATTCAAATATTGACTGATCCGCTCATCTCTAGCTGCAGGCAAAGAGCAGACATTTATTGACTGATGCAACAATTTCAGAAGGCACCATTGCAGGATTTGAGTATCTACTTTAAGGCTGTGGTGAGACGACGATAGACTCCCTCACATGAAAAATCGGGCTGATTATGCTAATGACACTCGTATCAACTTTGTGCAGAGTTTGATCCGAGTGTCCGCTTAGTGTGATCTAATTCTCTCAAATGAGAGAAACAGTGCTCATCTGGAGAAGGAGAAGAAAGTTCTCAAAATGGAGAAGATAATCAGTCAGCAAAAATTGAACTGCATTCGGATGTCACCTGAGTGCAGTCTGATAATTTCCATGCACCCATAGATAGCCATCTGAGTTGCACTGCCAGTCACAGCATGCTGCTCTTCTTTTCTCATACTGACTCAGCAGGAGAAAAGAAACACTAATCGTCAAAATCCCATAGTGTAACATTGGTTCTAGTGCTTTCTGATAAAACATCGAATAACACTCATCCATGTATACACTCATGTGAGCGAGCCCTAATAGTGGTACTATGCTGATTATGCTGGAGTTGTCTCTTTGAATAAAAGGAAAAAATAATTTAAAAAAAAATAAATTATAAAAATAATAAAGCAGAGTTGGGCTCGTTTAAGCCAAACACAAAGCCCAATGAGAAACCTTCATGTTGTTCTGACTTTAACCTGATAAATTTAGGAAACAGAATAAATCTCTAGATCACTTATGAATATCAAGTGATCTAATATACATGATTGTATTATGTTAGTTCATCAAGAAAGGCAGGCAAATCTCTTAAAGTCATTTAATGAATTAACCATTACAACATCTGGTGGCAGGGATTTCCAGTCTTACTTATCTACTTATCTATTTTTCATCTAGATGCAGTGGATTGTCTATTGTTAACTTTTGAGGCCTAGGTAGAAAAAAAAAGAAAAGCAGACTTTCTGATTTAGGGAAACTCTTCCAAAGTACGTTAGAGAGGAGAAAAGTGCGACAGAGAGCGCTAAATCGAACAAATCCCATCCACGAATTACGGATTTGCGTCAAAGGTGGTTTAACCCGCAGCATATAAATTTAGTTTGCAGATTGGTCAAGGATTTGTTGTGGATTTTCGAACACTGAATTCAATGGTCAAGTCAAAATCTGCAACAATTGGGGTTTGTTCAGTTTTTCTTTTGGATCCTAGAGGTCAAAACCAAGTAACAATGACTGAAAAAATTACATGCAAACAGAAAGATATAGACAAAATAGGAAAAGAATCTTGACAGAAGCCCCACTTGAAAAATAAAAACATTTTTCCTGATTTGTCATCCATATGTAATCGGTGTGCAAGCTGCAATTATTAAAAATGTACAGTACACACTAAATATAGTTTCTTATATTAAAGAATTGCAATTTATCTGTAAAAATCAGATGATATATGGTGACTCTATATGGAATCTCATTATTTTTGTGCACCCATAGACTTTCATAGTTACATAGGTTGTAAAAAGGACCTCGGTCTGTCTAGTTGAACCTTCTTCCACAAATTATACATTTTGTCAAATCATTTATAACTGACTATGTTGTGTGTACTGAGGAAATCATGCAGCCTTTTTATTAAAAAAACAGTTACATAGTTGATTGGATGAGTCTCATCTGAAACACAGAAGAAGCAAATACATGTTGTGTTTCTGTCCATGCAAAAGAAAAACACTTATCTGCTCTGCCGCATTGAACAACATTGGCTTGAGTAGTGTCCATGTGCTCTGTGTATTCATGGAAAATATGCTCGTGTGAAACGACTCTTCTATAGTGTGGGATTGAGATACATAGGCCTTACCAGTGGAACTAGTTCTAATGGCTCACCTTCCATCTATACAATAACAGTGTCACAGGTGACTGGGGAACACAAGGAAACCTATCCTGGCCCTAAGACTGGGTCCCCTGCGCTCACCCTCACACCCGGAGGTATCTCTGAATGTAGGGAGGTCCAAGCCCCCAACCTGACCCTATCTCCTGTCTGTGTCCCTGATGGTAAGACTCCCCCCCCTTCACAACCCACTACCCTGATTTTTAAGCAGGGGATGCCTATACATAAAAAAAAAAATCAGAAACACCTTTCTTATACATTAAAGGGTTATACCCAAAATAGCAAGTTTATCCTATCCAAAAGATAAGGAATAACTTACTGATTCCTAGGAGTCCAACTACTGTGACCCAGCGGCCCCAAGAATAGGGCTTTGGAACATGAGTACCATCTTAATTGTAGTATAAGTGCACATGCTCAACCTCCACTCCACTTTCTGTCTATGAGACTTTTGGAAATAGCTGAGCAGTTTAGTCACCTCTCCAGCTGTCCCATAGACAATGAATATAATAAACTGTTATATTAATATTTTAGATTTACTTATCAAATTATTTTTTAAAAAATATTGGTAAATCAGCAAACAAATCAATAGTTCACATAAAAATTAATTAAAAATTAATTAACAGTATAGGCTTACAATTCATCAATAAAAACAGGACAAATATCTCCTCAAAGGTACAATAGCTAAAAGATTAACCTCTCAAATCTTTTTCAAAAATTGTTTGCAGAAAGCCTGTTTTACCATAAAATCATCAGAGTATAAATACAAAATTTAATTTGTATGGCCCCAAATACTAGTGTCCATCACAAAGGTAGGCTCTATCTGTACTGTGTAATCTCTCCTCATTTTTCCAGCATCTATCACTGAATTAAGCCCAGGTTCACGTGTGCCCAATGCTGGGTTCACATGTACCAGGATTGTATTGTCATTCTGATCCTTCGTTAAACAAAAATGAAAGATGGCTTTATTATAAACTTCAGCAAGAATAGCAGAAACCTAAAGTCAAGATTTTATTTATCTGAAACAGCAGTCACCATGGCAGAAACCTGAGGAACCCCATTATAATCGAAATATTCTTCCAAGCGTCCTCATCATCTCAAGCTCCAGCAATGTGTGCTGTCAGGAAGTGTAACACAAAGAGAACAGCAGCACAGATCTCTAAATGATTAAGCACTGCCCTGCCTAATCATTACGTGGTCATTGGGTCTGGCAATACTTGGCCCTGCTTACTGCGTATAAGTGTCACGCTTACACATGGCTGACTCGTTCAGACCAACAGAAATCTGACTCATGACAAAAGTAAGGCAAACAATACAGCATGAAAGGGGCAACAATGGGGACACAATAACAATGGTGGGTCCAACTCCAGTGAGAGGGGTAGATGGGATACCTCCTATCCTCACCTGGAGGTCTCCCTACACTCCTAGCCAAGTCCTATACAGTCTCCGCAACTGCCGCCAAGCAGAAACCTGAGAAAAACCCTGTAGTTGCCCTGGCTAGTGCATTGGCAGGTGGGAGATGCTAGCCCCATCACTGCACTAATATACACAAGGAAAAGTAAGACAGGGGAAAATAGCAATAAAAAAGTATACAGTCAAGCTTCTGGAACACTCCTTCTTAGCTACTTCCACCCAGGGGGTGGGCTATTATACAAATAGATGTGTATCTTCAGCAAGGATTGCTGGGTAACACCTCTAATTAAACTGGAAGGGGCATGGCTACGCTGCAGCTGCATTTTCTTTGGAGTGCTTCAACTAAATCATGGCTTCCACCACTGTGCAGGTCTCTAACATCTCTGTATGTTGTGCTAATGCTGGCACCTCTTGTGATGTTATGATATGAATTTCTCATAGGTTAGTCAGTGCCTTGGGGGAAACATGTTGTGATATCAGGATGTGCACCACAACAGCATGATTTGAAGTAGCAATAGGACCCTTGTTGGTACTGGCAACCTAAGCTAAAGTGAGGCTTGCCAAAGAAGATGAGCTCTGTGAGGAAAGACAAAAAAAGAGATGGGTATAATTAGAACACAAAACTTTTTGATGGCGCTCTGTGGTTCAGCAAAATGGCAGTCAGTTGGGCACTATTTTACTGAATTCAATGGTTGAAATTTCCCAAAAACCTATGTTATAAGAAATATATATTTAAATAAATAAATACTCTCATGCCTTGTAATTTGGCATTAGTGGCTAACCGTGCAATTCATAGGAATGACTGTAAGGAGCCAATGGAGAGGATAAAGACACATTTAAAATGCACAAGATTAATTATTTTTTGTTTATTTGCTCAGGAACCATTACATATGAAAACGCAATGTCAGTAAAAATTATAAAATTAAAGCTGAATTGAGATAATCTGTCTGACACCAACTCACCGACCCCTATATTAATCTAAGGTGAAATCCTCCCTTAACAAACAGAGAAGTGGAGACAGTCATACAATGACAGGTCAGCCATGATTAATGTCTGGTAACTGTAATCCATCTCTGTATCCTGGGTGTCCAAATTAGAATTAAGTTGTTCTAAGGTGAAATGCGTTTTTCTGCATTTAATTATGAGATAAAAAACAAGTTGTAGATCCATAGCTTTATATACATTGTCTTAACAAAAAAGAAAGTTGCAGTAATACACTGCATAAAGCTTTGTTCTGTTCTTGCTTTGATATTTAGATTTTTTTTTCTATCCAGTCTAAAAGGATGAACGTATTTAATATGCCAGTTTTAAGAAAATAGCAAAGGAATAAAATGAACAAAAAAATACCCCATAAAATATATTTTGAACATCTTGAGATGTCTGTGTGACCCAAACTGAAATGTATGCCTCCTATCAGTAAGGCCACGTTCACATATTCATTATTTGGTCAGTATTTTACCTCAGTATTTGTAAGCCAAAACCAGGAGTGGATCAGCCAGAGGAACAGTATAATAGAAACACATAGTATCCAAAATAACAGCTGCACTCAAGTAAAGGGAAGGAGGAAAAAACAGAAGGATGTAAATGGTGAACATTGGAATGTGAATATTGCGTTACTGCCCAGAAAAAAATGGAAATTGAAAAAAAAAAAATGAGTTACTTAGCAAATAAAAATGGCCAAATTTACTTGAGCCCAGTTACCACGCCAAGGTGCAACTCTATACTGGGTCCTAATCTAACTTTATGCATCTCTTCATGTCCAAACTGACCTCTTATATAGACTAGAAAAGAACCTGCAAAATACAAATTAAAACACCTGAAGTAACTGGGAGGAGTAGACAGACAGAGGACATGACTCCATAATACAAAATAGAAGAATTGCCGGCACGTCCTAAACTTATAGTCTGAACTGGTGCAAACTGAACTTAACATATATTATCCAAAATAACAGCTGCACTCAAGTAAAGAGGAGAAAAAGACAGAAGGATGTAAATGGTAATGGCAAGTACATTTGGCCATTTTTATGTGCTAAGTAACCCATTTTAAAAAAAAAAACAACATGTTTTTTGGGCAGTAATGCATATTTCACATTCCAATATTCACCATTTACATCCTTCCCTTTTTTTCTCCTTCCCTTTACTTAATGTTATGTTTAGTTTACTGAGGTAAAAAACTGGCCAAATACTGAATGTGTGACCAAGGCCTAGTAGAGATGAGCAGGTTAATCGGTAAAGAGGTGACTTCAAGTTGCATTTCCTAAAATTCGCAGGTCCCTATTAATTTAAACACTCTGCAATTTGATATTCTGAGGAGAGAAAAAAATACCCAGTGCCATTTAACACACTGCTTTACAGACATTATCATCAGTGATAACAATGATGATTTTGTATTAGACAAGTCACAAGACCTAGGAACCGGACAGTGGTGCTGTGGAGATAAGGTCAACCGAAGAGGTGGGTGTTGGCCTCAATGATAAACAGCACAGGTGACATGTGCATAAAAGCTCCACTGGGGCAAAAATCAGCTTTATCTGTGGTCAGTTATTGAGCAGTTGCTGTTGGTGGTGGAGGCTTACCAGTACCTTAAAGGTTTTTATTTTATTTATTTTTAATTTATTTATTTTTACATCATAGGTACGCACACAGCTGTCACACTAGGTGGTTGTGTGTCTGACTGCAACCAGAGACACATGGACTGCCAGTGGGTGGGGGAAGCAGTGCATATGCATGAAGGATAATGAGCGGCCCTGGAAGCAGTGTACAGCCACGCAAGAGACTTGGTAAGTCGCTAATACTGATTCAATATGAGAAAAAATTGCAGAATGCTGCAATTTGACTTTAAAATTGAAGTCTATAGGCATGAGAAAAATTGGGATGCCATACAGAGCCGCTTTCAATTTTAAAGGAAACATTGCAATTCTGTAACATAGGAAACGGTAAATGGCCCTGTAAATGATTAACAGCTGCTAAGTAAAAAAATTAGATTGCACACAAACTGCACGTGGATGAAAATTGGGGGAAAAAAAATTGAAAAAAAATAGTCCCCACTTTTCTGGATGAGAAGGGGACCATTTGTTTTTATATTGTCACGTTACCCCAGTCTCTCTCTTAACGCAGCTTTCAGTTCCTATCTTGGTCTTTTAACGGAAATGCAGACAGCTTCAGCCGTGCATATTTTATACTCTTACAGCCTACTCATTCTATAATGAGGAACCAGTCTCTTTGCTATCTCTGTGAAGTCAAACCTCTTCACTTACAGGCATCTGACACACCCACACCGGGGCCTGAGGGATTACTCGTTACCGAGCTGCAGCTCTGTTTTTGCTCTGAAGATGTCATGGCGACGGTTCTTTAACCCCGGTTGTGTCGTTTTAAATAGTTGTAATGGGGGAATATTTTCAGGGGAGATGTCATGACGCCACCTGTGGTTTGTGTCGCGGGTGGAGGGGCCGTGCTCGCTACGCTTGGGTCCAGGGCTGCTGCTGCTTGGTGGCTCGAGCGGTGGGCCAGACCCGGGGACTCGAGCAGCGCTCCTCGCGCACGAGTGAAAAGGGATGGTTTGTTTTGGAGAGATAGTTTGTGACGCCGCCCACGGGTCGTGGTGATAATGGGCACCACCGCTGCTGGTGACGGGGATCCCGGGAGCAATGGCAGGGAGCAGCTAGGATGTTGGTTCCTCTTCCGTGGGTAGGGGTTGGTGATCCCGGGGCCCGGTGGTGGTACGGGGAGGCAGGGTAGCAGGGGTGCAGGGTTGCGGAGTCAGCGCGGCGCGGTGCCGGATGGCACTGTTGTACTCACTCAGGCACAGATTCACAGAGTCTCTGGTAAACCAAACGGCTGGATGGACGGGTCCCGCAGCCGGCTTCAGTGTCTTTGCTGTCCCCGGACAGGTTGATGGTGGCTGTCTTTCCCTGCACCGTTGTAGAATGTATTGACTCCGATGGTTTCCCACTGGTAGTCCGCTCCCCGGTGTGTATGTACCGAAGGAGCCCCTTTTGCCCACAGGCGCTGGCCCTTGGATCTCTAGCCTATGGCGGTGGCTATTTATCCTCACTGTGTGGACTGTTGCCTTCTGTCGGGTCTTGGGTGTGAGGGAACCCCTGAGGTCCCGGTCACTATCTGATTTGACCGTTGTCGGCGGCTCCTAGCCGGTCGGGGTCTGATGGCCCTGCCTTTGTGCTTGGTACAGATCTGCTCCCCGGCTCGGTACCGGCGGGCCACCGCCTGTCCCCCGGTCCTACGGTTCCGCTGACCTGCACCCACTCCTGCAGATGGCCACCACTGTCTGTCGACCTTGCTGACAGTGCCTGGGCTCCGACCAAGACACTAACAGTTTCTCTACTCCACTTCTCCACTCCACTCCAATTGAAATCCAAACTGAACTTAAACTAACTGCTTTTTCCCGCCTCCAGGCCTGTGAACTCCTCGGTGGGTGGGGCCAACTGCCTGGCTCCGCCCCACCTGGTGTGGACATCAGACCCTGGAGGAGGCAACAAGGATTTTGTTTGACTGATGTTGACTATCCAGGGGAGGGGTGTGTGTGATGTTATGTTTGTGACTACCTGGCTAGTCCAGGGCCTCACATTCCCCATTGGTGAAATGAAGACCGTCCACGGGCTGCCCATCCATCACCGGTTTAATTTCTGAAAAATATTAATTAACATAGGAAAACATAACATTAAGCATACTTTTTAATTCTTCCCTTACGGGAGGCTTTTCTCTTAAACGTTACTAACGGATATAAAACATTTTTATTAATAACGAACGGGTCCATGTTCTTCTGCTTCCCGACCCAAGCAACCTACACCTTGATGCTGCCCCTAAGAAACGGGCAGCACCCCTCTTCCCCAGTCCAGAAGCAGGAACTCGGTTCCAGGTCACCCAAGCGGGGATGGGTGCGGTGTCTTGCACCCAGCTGTCATTTCAGAGGACCCCACGTCCAGGGGGACCCCTGACCCCCGGAGGATGGTCACCGGTCCTGGTGGTGACCGGACCCCAGCCTTCTCTGCTGCAGGTCCTTCCTCAAATCTGCCTCTCCGGAGGCGACAACGGAATACAGCCCACAAATTATTTACAAGGCCACAAGTTCGTGGTTGGCCTTCAAGTTCTCGGCCTTGTCTCTAAAAGGGGGTTAGTGGGAACACATAAAGTCCCCACGGGGACACAACTTTCTTCTTTTACGGACGGCAATCAGGTGAGATATTCGGGTAATTGGTGCTCATTCATTCAGATAAAACTTAAAACAAGAACAAGGTGCTGATAGTCCCAACGGGGACAACTGGGTTGCAACGGAAGACCGCTGCCCTACTTGAGGTCGCCTTCCTCATACGCCTCCTCCAACTCTACATCCGGACGGTACGGTGGGGGAGGGGACTGGGACCGCATCTGGACACCGCAGCCTTCCCTCTGCTTCACATCTAGGGCAGACCAGCCCCTCTCCCCGCAATGTTGGGTGTAGGTCACCAGGTCGCCCGGTTGCAGGTCACGACCAGGGTGGCCCATTGGAAGATGAGAATTCACATCACGGCGAGCCATAAATAATTCGGCCTCCAGGCCCGGTTCATAGATGAAGCCATATCCACGTTGAGGATCAAACCGTCTGACCTGGCCCTCGTAGATCGGGCCCCGCACCCGGAAAGTGGCGTTGCGGAGATTGTCCTTCTCCCTTATGGTGCGTGCCAGCACTTCGGCCCTCCTGCTGCTTTCTGGCGGCAATCTCGCGGCCCAGCTGGTTCGGCTCTCTGTCCCAGTAAAGGGCGTCTGCGTGCCCCTGAGCGCGGGTCGGGCCCCGCTGGATCTCCCCCGTACCGGCCACGACCGATATCCTCTTTGGGGGGTCCTGCGGTGACGCAGCCTGGAATGCTGCCTTGCAGCGGCGGCCCGGCGCAGCCTCAGCCGAGGCGTGGGGTTTAGGGACAACAGGCCTCACCTGCTGGGTCTTCCTACTCACGGCTTCCACCTCTTCCATAGCCGGGACATTCTTGGGTGCGGCCACTTCCGGGGCTGGCGGCTTCTCACGGACGGGCACCTCCCGCGGGATCTTCCATGGCAGCGGGATCAGTGCGGGTCGTTCACGGGCAACGCCTACAGGCTGGTCCTCTAAGGCGGACGAGCTGAACTCAGCTACCGGTGGTGGGGGTAGCAGACCTAGTGGTGGGGCAGCAACAACCGATGCGGATGGCGGGGGAGGCAGCAGGGTGAACGGATGCAGACCGGGCCCCTCAGCCGCAGCGACCGGTCCTTCAAGGACAGAGGGGCGTTGGTCGCTTACCCGCTTTTCCAACACTGTCTCCACCTCGCATCTCCGCACGGCTGCCGCTACTTCCTCCATTTCGGCCACCCATCGCTCCATTAACCCCTTCAGCCCCCGGGCACTTTCCGTTTTTGCGTTTTTGTTTTTTTCTCCTTTTCTTCCGAGAGCCGTAACTTTTTTATTGTTCCGTCTATCTTGCCATATGAAGGCTTTTTTTTTGCGGGACGAGTTGTACTTTTAAATGAAACCATAGGTTTTACCATATAGTGTACTGGAAAACAGCAAAAAAATTCCAAGTGTGGAAAAACTGCAAAAAAGTGTGATTGCACAATAATTTTTAGGATGTTTTATTCACCGTGTTCACTATATGATAAAACTGATGTATCTATGTGATGCCTCAGGTCGGTGCGAGTTTGCAGACACCAAACATGTATAGGTTTACTTGTATCTAAGGGGTTAAAAAAAATTCACAAGTTTGTCCAATAAAAGTGGCGCACGTTTTGCGCCATTTTCCGAAACACGTATCGTTCTTATTTTGTGGGATCTATGGCTCAGTGATGGCTTATTTTTTGCGTCTCAAGCTGACATTTATAATGGTACCATATTTGCGCAGATGCTACGTTTTGATCGCCTGTTATTGCATTTTGCAAAAAACTTGCGGCAAAAAAAAAAACGTAATTTTGGCGTTTGGAATTTTTTTGCCACTACGCTGTTTACCAATCAGATTAATTGATTTTATATTTTGATAGATCGGGCATTTATGAACGCGGCGATACCAAATATGTGTATATTTATTTATTTTTTAACCCTTTAATTTTTAATGGGGGGAAAGGGGGGTGATTTGAACTTTTAGGTTTTTTTATTTTTTAAAACTTTTTTTTTACTTTTTTTTTTTTCATTTTACTAGTCCCCCTAGGGGGCTATAGCGATCAGCAATCCGATCGCTATTATCTATCTGCTGATCACAGAAATACAGCTGTAAACAGCAGATTCAGTCACTTTGGTTTTCCCTCTGCTCTCGGCCGAGGGAAAACGAAAGTGAAACATCATAGCAGCAGGCGTCATCACATGACCCTGTGCTACGATGGCAACCACCGATAGTCACGTGACAACACGTGACTTCCGGTGGGGGCGGCGGTAAGTAAAAAACATGGCCGCGCGCATTTAAATCTTGCTGCCAGACTTTGGCAGCAAGATTTAAGGGGTTATTGGCCGCGGGTGGAAGCGATTCCACCCGCGGCTAGCAGGCACACATGTCAGCTGTTGAAAACAGCTGATGTGTGCCGATCCACGCCGCCTGCCCGCGGCAGGAGGCGGGGCTTAACGGGACCCGATCCTGGACGGATAGATCCGTCCAAGGTCGTGAAGGGGTTAAGAACCGGACCTGGGCCTGCAGGCGGCAGCACATCTGCGTGGTCCGGGCCTCCACCCATGCCGCCGTTCCTGGCGTGGGCTCTGGGATCTCGGCATTGACGGACGGGATGGACATACTGGCGCGTGTGCTTCCAGGAACCGGATGTAAAGCAGAGTCCTGGCATCCCTGCTCTTTATATGTTCGGTTACATCAGACACACCTGCACCTGCCCCTCCTTGGTTCTTTCTAGCACTTCCTTCTTCTGGGGGCGGGACCTCACTTTCGCGCCCTCCCTGCTCGGGGAAGACACTCGAGTGGGAAATCTTCGCGCCCAAGATGGCGGAACTTCAAATTTTTAGGCCGGACGCCGCCGGCGGGGACTGCAAAGCACACTTCTACCGGTAGGTAGATTGGTTCTATCCTGTTCGTGACGCCCAGTTGTCGCGGGTGGAGAGGCCACGCTCGCTACGCTCGGGTCAGGGGCTGCTGCTGCTCGGTGGCTCGAGCGGTGGGCCGGACCCGGGGACTCGAGCAGCGCTCCTCGCCCGCGAGTGAAAAGGGGGTGGTTTGTTTGGGGAGATCGTGACGCCACCCACGGGTCATGGTGATATTGGGCATCACCGCTGCTGGTGACGGGGATCCTGGGAGCGATGGCAGGGAGCAGCTAGGATGTAGGTTCCCCCTCCGTGGGTAGGGGTTGGTGATCCCGGTGCCCGGTGGTGGTACGGGGAGGCAGGGTAGCAGGGGTGCAGGGTTGCGGAGGCAGCGCGGCGCGGTGCCGGATGGCACTGTTGTACTCACTCAGGCACAGATTCACAGTCTCTAGTAAACCGAACGGGTCCCGCAGCCGGCTGCAGTGTCTTTGCTCTCCCCGGATAGGTTGATGGTGGCTCTCTTTCCCTGCACCATTGTAGAATGTATTGACTCCGATGGTTTCCCACTGGTAGTCCGCTCCCCGGTGTGTATGTACCGAAGGAGCCCCTTTTGCCCGCAGGCGCTGGCCCTTTGATCTCTAGCCTATGGCGGTGGCTTTTTATCCTCACTGTGTAGACTGTTGCCTTCTGTCGGGTCTTGGGTGTGAGGGAACCCCTGAGGTCCGGTCACTATCTGATTTGACCATTGTCGGCGGCTCCTAGCCGGTCGGGGTCTGATGGCCCTGCCTTTGTGCTTGGTACTGATCTGCTCCCTGGGTCGGTGCCGGCGGGCCACCGCTCGTCCCCGGTCCTACGGTTCCGCTGACCTGCACCCACTCCTGCAGACGGCCATCACCGTCTGCCGATCTTGCTGACAGTGCCTGGGCTCTGACCCAGACACTAACAGTTTCTCTACTCCACTTCTCCACTCCACTCCACTTGAACTCCAAACTGAACTTAAACTAACTGCTTTTTCCCGCCTCCAGGCCTCTGAACTCCTCGGTGGGTGGGGCCAACCGCCTGGCTCCGCCCCACCTGGTGGGGACATCAGACCCTGGAGCAGGCAACAAGGATTTTGTTTGACTGATGTTGACTATCCAGGGGAGGGGTGTGTGTGATGTTATGTTTGTGACTACCTGACTAGTCCAGGGCGTCACATATGCGGCAAGATAGGTGCCGTGGGCTGCTGTTCAGTTTCCCCTGGGGTCGGTGGTGATGCAGCAGAGTTGAATTGCTTTCCACAGGTAGAGCTGGGCCCCAGGGCTGTTGGGAGTAGTAGTCTGTAATGGCGGGGTGCAGGGTCGGAGGCTCAGGAAATAATCGGATGATACAGGGATGCAATCACAAGGTCTTTACTCATAGTTAGGAGTTCCAGGTTAGCACATCTAGAGAAATGCCGCCCTTGAGTTGCTGAGTCCTGCTGTGATGGGCTCCAGCCAATCCCGGATAGTTCGGAGGCACAACCCGGTACACCTTTCTGTGTTCCTTTCCTGGTCCTCTTTCTGCGCTTACCTTTCCTGCCTGTCCTGCGCCTGTATACTCAGAGCCCCGAGCCGGTGTCTGGGAACCCTGTCTGGTGGCTTGAAGCTCTATCCCTTGGCCCTATATGGTCATCTTTTCACTGGATGTGTGTGGATGTGGCTTCGGCACTTGAAGTAACCTCAGCCTCCGGTTTGCTAGCTGAGTCTTAAAGTTCTCCACTAGTTGAGGGGCCAGTTCCCTTTTGGGGCCAAGTTGCTCCAATCCAGTATTTTGTCTGTGGAACGAGACTACGGGAGAATGGTGCGCTTCCCGTGGGCTCTAGGACCCTTTTTTTCGTGTGCCTGGGCCGAGCTGCTGCAGCTCCAGACCACAGTTTTTTACTCCTCCACTGCTCCTTTCCGACCATCCAATTTTCTACAGTCTGCTCCCACTAACAAGACTCCACCTCCCAGCCTGGCACAGACTGTGCATTCCTTTGGTGCATCAAAGGTGCAACTTGCCCTAACCACGGTCCAGTGGAATGTTGATAAATGAGAATGTCTGTGTTGTGTATATACCGGTTTGTGACCCTCTCCTTACCCAGGAATGGGATGCCACATCTCTGGCTGAGGTGCAGTACTTCTGTGACAACAAAAGCCTCAGGGGCGCCACACATCCATAGGAAGATTGATCTGGTGCACCAAGATGGAAAGTTGGTTGCCAGGTGATATCGGCTACCTGTTGCACTCAGATGATTGGGACTGTGATGGCCGGGGGCTGTGCCAGGGCAGGTAACAGAACAGAAAAATATGTCACCCATTGATGCCTATTGTGCTTAGTCCTCGAGTCGAGCATTTCTGAGCTTCCGACATGCTCAATTTGAGTACCAAGAACCCAAGCATGTTTGTGCTTGCTCATCACTAGTAGAGTGGTACAGGGTGGTAGTCTTGGTCAAGGGATTTACTCCGGATGCCTGAGACACTACATGAACAACATGGAGCTGGCTGAGTGTGTGGACTTGTGTCATTTGGGCTGGACACTGGTGTAGGTCACATTTTACCATTGGCTTTAATTGGCTAGGACCAGATGACAACTCGCTTCCGCAAGCAGACCACCAGTTCAGTTTCAACAATAATTCTTTACTTAACGGTTCTTCCTTACAACTTTACACACGAGATAGAGGGAACATAACTTCCAGGTAGCAGGTGAGTAGTAGCACAAACCAGCCCTGCACAACAGTACAATTTGTGACAGTCACTTTCACTTTTCGCGGCTCAATGTCTATTCTCCTCATAGAGGAGGAAAGGTAGGGTGATTTGATCACTATAGAAAGAATGGAGCC
Source organism: Anomaloglossus baeobatrachus (assembly GCF_048569485.1). NCBI lineage: Eukaryota > Metazoa > Chordata > Amphibia > Anura > Aromobatidae > Anomaloglossus > Anomaloglossus baeobatrachus. Next base: position 734,195,807 of record NC_134353.1, read on the forward strand.
TTATGTTCCCAGATGCTTCTGTATCCATATCTCTTCTCCTTTTAGAGGACGGAGTAGAGGTTTTGTCAATAGTGTCTGAGAATAGTCTTGTGCTCTAAGACACTTGGAGCGACTCTGCCTGGGAAAATCGACTCCGTTCATATACCAGTCTGTCTTAAACCTTTTTCTTTTAAGCTTGGGGCATTGTCACTAAAGTCCCATCCTGTGGACCTTTCTGCCTTAGTCCACTGTGTTAAAAGGTCAGTCACTAACCTCAGCATTGTCTTGCATTCTCTGTCTCAGTCAACACTTCAAGATCACGCTATCTCAATTCCGTATCCTTTATTCTTCTGCTGCCACAGGTTACCTACTGCATACGGCCATGACAACTTACAGACAATACGTCTGTTTCTGTCATGCACTGGGTCGTCTCTAACTTTCTGGAAGGGAATCATCTCTTTCCCTATGAGCTAACCCCTCCCATTGAGGGCTGGTCCCAACACAATTTCTTTTTGCCCAACAGGCCAACAATCACTTATCATACTGTTATGCAACATACATGAAAACAGCATAACATATTATATCAGATTTCACATAAATTATTTACAAAGATGTGATTGGTGTCTTCAGGGAAAGGAATGCAACAGCAATCTGTCCACCTCCTTACAGAAGCATGGTGATAAGGCAATCTTGGTAAAAGTGAAGGATTTTAAATGCTGCAAGGTCAAGGCACCAAAAATATGATAGTCCTTAGCAGTCCATAACAGTAGAGATCTTATGCCATAAGTCCTTGACTTATGGTGCACTTTTTTTTACCCTCTCACATACAGAAGCTTTTACCAGCACAGTCTAGCAGCCAAACTAATTACCTCTGTGACCCTCTCTGCTAGGCTAAAGTCACACTTACACTGGCATTTGACTCTCATGAGTGCAATACAAGAAAATCTCACAATGCATTAGGTCCCATTTAAGACAATTCAGCCGCTCACATCTGTGAGTTTTTCTGCAGCCCTTATCGGACTGAGGAAAAATTGCAGCATGCTGCGATTGTCTACAAGACTGTCATCACTCGCACGCATACAAGTCTACGGGTGCGAGTGAAACATCGGATGACATCCAAGTGCAGTGCGAAATATGCACAGGCTAATAATGGAGGCGATGGAGAGATTAAGTCCTCCCTCTCCTCCGGAGCTGTGATCCAATCATAATAATTTTTGCAGGACACTCTGCTCACGCTCGCAGCAGAGCGGGAGCCGAGAGTCATTAGCATATCACATATCGGATGCCATATGTTCATATCTAGGTTTTTTTCATAAAAAAAACTGGCTTGCACCATGAATGATGAAAAATGTAGTCAAAAGAGAGCAGAGGAAGGGATGGGTGTGACACCACTGAAGATAGTAAAAAAATCTAATTCTACCCCGTAGGGCTAAAGAAGATGACTGCATTATTACTTTGTACAGTCTTCAAAGTTGTGCATTGCAGTGATGTAGCAACCACAGACTGTAAGGCCTGACTGTGACTGCAGTATACCTTCAATTTCATACTGAAGTATACAAAGGTTTTTTTCTTTCTGATATATTCCCATGACTCACATTACGCCATTGTGCAATGCTTCATCGATTGCCATAGAATGTCCTTACTAGTGGAGAATTACCCCATAATACGTTGCTATATGGAGCACTAAATGGCCAGAAGCGGCATGAGGTCTTAATATATATCAAGAAAACCACTTTGGATTACAATTGGTTAATAATTGTTTGCTATACCACAGGATCCCTGAAATTCTTAGACTTTAATCTTTTTGTGGCAGATATTCCATATTAAAATTATGGAATGTCATGAGTTAAACAGTAATCTTTAATTAATTTTCTAGGGATTGCAAGTTATCTTCTAAGCTGCAACTGTAATATCTAGACAGTTGGCAAGCTTTAAAAGAAACGTCTGTAATTAATAGGCAGCAGCATTAACCCTTAATTAGAAATGGAATATGCTGGACTCCCATGAGGCTTTTCTGATTCTCGGACAGATTGAAAATTGAGTCAGCAGGTGGCCTGGATTAGTGGGAATTGAATTTGGAGTTTGTAATAATGAAGTACACTTTATTCAAATTGATAGTTCGCCTAATATAATTACCACAATATAAATGACGGGAGACATGCTCTCAAGCTGATGTTTAGTGGCATTTGTGCTCTATTTAATACCTGTATATAGTGCAAACAAGGTGACTATTATACTCTGCATGTATTGTGGGGATAGGCAAGTCTCAGCAGGAATAACATCACAGCCCACAGATGGAACTGTTACTTTCCTCAAACACCAACGTACCGTTATATTATGAACACAATAATTGCAAAAAATAAATAAGTATATAAATCTACGGAATATAAAATAGTGGAGATAAAGAGAGATGCCACATCATACATTCAAAACAGCAAAAGAAATGTTAACTAATTTGTTTCCATTTGTTTTTACGACCTCTGACAATCAATGATTTATGCAAGAATGGCAACATTGTTGTCATTTTTAATATGCATATAGATAATGTTGACAATATACCTCCACACTTTATAATGATGATGTGCTATCCACATAAAAGAGTACAAAACATTAAATACAAGCTTGAAATGTACATTAATTAATATTAAACACTACAGATAGCATATAACTGCTTCACACAGCACTGATTACTATAACTCATACCCTATGCTATAATAACACTCACAAATCAGTCAAACAACAAACCATGAACTAACCATAACAAGAGCACAATCATGTCCTCTAATACTCAGTCAGCACCCAAGAGCAGTCTATAGCACCACTCCGTGCTTTATGAATTATTTCCTAGTGTAAACCAGGAAGCCTGTCGCTTTATGAACATTTTTAAGGACATTAAGACTGGCCAGAATTTAGCTCATTTTGTGAATGAAGACTATGTCTTTGATTGTTGCCATAAGATAATCCACAGCTTACACAGAGACTATTACATCTTTAGGTGTCTGGACATTGATGAAGAAGAGAATTAAAAAAAATTGTCATTCCTAAGATTACTTTTCTCTTATTGATCCTCATTTATTGCATTTTTAGACCAGCCATCATCAGAACGTTGTATGCATGGGCTTGTACAACAGACTGTATACAGGGAAAAAGTATCACCCTACATTCATTACAAAGTGTTACAAGAACTGAATGGTCCACAATTGATTCAAAAGAGGGATATAAGGATAATTCTGCAGAACCTCTGAACTGATACTGTTGTAAGGTAGTGGGGAAATTTTCGGGACAATATTTGTCAGGCCAAGCATAGTCAGCTAAGGCTGCAGTCACATTAGCGTATGGCATCCGATGCGAGAGCACCGTACCCAATATACTAATGACCCCCGACTCAGGCTCTGCTGCGAGCATGAGCTGACTGTCATGCGACTGTGACCCGATCTTGCGATCGAGTCACAGCTGCGAAGCTGAAGGCGGGCACTGCGGAGGAGAGAAATGGGTTTTCAAGTTCCAACTGAAGGTAGAGAATGTGGCAGATTTTCGGAAGTGTTGTGCCCAGAATACCAGAGAATGAGAGATACTGGAGAGAAGTCTTGGAGGTGTTTGGGTGAGGAATAAATAAGAATAGATGAGAGAAGGAGGTCTTGGGAGGACCGAAGACTGAATGATGGTAGATTAGTTTAGAGATATATGGCAGAGATACATTATGGACTGCTTTGTAGGTCAGTATATTACAAAATACTCCCACAAATGTGGGCCATTGATTGCAAACTAGATTTGTTATTTTGCATACCCAAAAAATATTGTGGTGGCAGTGTCCTTATGTGGGGTCTCATGAGTTCTGTTGGTGTTGGAGAGATACAGATCATTGATGGTAACATACTCACAGATGTACTGCTCTTCCAAAGAGAAGATGCCACCTTCCCTCAGTGCCTTTTATAGATGTGCACTTTTCCAATATGACAATGGTACAAAACACACATCTAAGATCACTGTAGCATTTGAAGAATAGCAGGCTGAAAGTGATATATCGATCAAGTATTTTTCCTGGAACCCTATCAAACACCTATTGAGAATTTTGAAAAGACAGGTTGAGCATCACACTCCTTCCAGTACCCAGTGTCACGATTCCACTGTGCACAGCAACTTACGCACTAGGAGATGCTCTGCTGTGTTTTACTGGGCTACTGGCTGGCAGGTTGATTGACAGTGCATGCTTCCATGCTGATTATGGGAGGTGTTGATTGCTCAGGTGTTCCATCTTCTGGTTAATTGCTCTGCTTCTTTAGTGAGCATGCTCTTTCAGAACTTTGCCAGTCACACATTCTAGTTCTGTTGTTGTGCTGTTGGCTTGTGTTCCTGCCTGTGCTCTGATCTTTGTTTCCTGACCCTGAACTGTTTGACTCCTCTCTGCCCGCTACCTGTTCCTTTTGTAACCTCCTAGCTTTTGACCTCAGACCATTAACTGACCACGTCTCTGTTTTCTCCCTGTTGGTCGGCATTCCGACCCTTGGATTCTTACCTGACTATGCCTCTGTGTATTTCCTGTGTCCATATATATCCTCCTGTTGCCAGTTTTCGGCTTTCCTGACTACTTTTCAATTTTCACTATCCGTAAGTACTAGTGACTAACATCACACCCAGGCTCTAAAAGAGGTGGTTCATAAAGACTGGAAGAAGCTAGATATTGCAATATGTCACCATCTTGGTCATTCCATGCCTAGAAGATTTGCGGCTCTCGTTAAAAATCATGGAAGTCATGCAATCATGGAAGTCATACAAAATAGTGGAAATAGAGACCCCCCATCACTAATCCTAAGTAAAAAGAAATATACAAACACCAAAAAATCCTTTATTTGTATTAAAAAACAAAAAAGCACCCTCTTTCACCACTTTATTAACCTCCCCAAAACACCCCTGCAAGCCTGACATAATCCATACGAGGTCCCACGACGGTCCTCGCACTGCTGCATATCTGAAGTCACAGAACGCAATCATCAGACATGCCTGCACACTGTAACTGCAGGCATAGTATGAGCCATGATCAGCCATGACTTCACTCAGATAAGTTGCGGTCACAGCAGAAAGGTTACCATGGTCCTCCTCCCCTGAGTGACATCACTGCTGATCGCGGCTGGCTTGCACCCCCCTTTCAGCACAGTCACTGTTAAAGTCTGGGACTGTGTCCAGCTCCCCGCCAGCCATTTAACAGTGAAAGTGCCGACCAGGGAGTGCGGGGCAGTTTCTTAAAAAGACAGTGCACTTTAAGCAAAAAATTCACAATTTGCCACAAACACCCTGGGAATCTTATCAGGTTGTCCTAATAGAGCTGCAATATGATTTCCAGCTCCCAATTCAAAAGTTCAGTTTCTTAAAGAAACAGCACACCTTCAGCAAAAAACCCACAATTTTCCCAAAACATCCTGGGAATCTTATCAGGGTGTCCCAACAGAGCTTTTAGCAAAAACCCCACCGTGCTCTGCACCCTGCTGGCCCTTCAACACTGACAGTGCTGGCTGGGAAACGTGGGCCAGCCTGCATGCCCCTGCTGACACTGACACTGTTAAAGTGCTGGGGGGCTACGGGACACAGCCATACACTTTAATAGTGACAGTGCCGTCAGGGGGGTGCGGCCTGCACTCCCCGACCCCCGGCCGGAGCTGTCAATGTTAAAGGGCTTGCAGGCTGTGGGGCACGGCCCCTCACTTTAAGCCAGAGTGCTTAAGGTCACCAGAAATCATACCATTTGAACCCGGGTATGACTTTCAGTGAACTGAGTGATGTCACTGCTGCCAGCTGGGTCCTTCTTGTCAGTGTTTCCCAGAGCCTGGAGAGATTGAATATGTTTTCGGTCTCCTGAGGCTCGGATGTAGCAGAGCTAGGAATGTCGTGAGACCTTGTGTGGATTACGTCGGACCTGCATGGGTGTTTTGGGGGTTAATAAAGAGGTGAAAGAGGTTGCTTTTTTGTATTTTATTCCAAACAAAGGATTTTTCTCGGTATTTGTGTTTATTTCTTTTTACTTATAGGATTAGTGATAGAAGGTCTCATAGAATCCTTCCCATCACTAATTTTGGGCTTGATGACAGTTGTGCGCTGTTATTAACCCCTCATTACCCCGATTGCCACCACTTCAGGGCAATCGGGAAGGGCCAGATAAAGTGCAGAGCTTGTCGCATCTAATGGATGCAACAATCTTGGGCAGCTACAGGTTGATATTTTTAGGCTGGGGGGGCCTATTAACCATAAGCCTCCCCAGTCTCAGAATACCAGCCTCCAGCTGTTGGGCTTGATCAAGGCTGGGTATAAAAATTGCGGAGACCACATGCTGTTTTTTTCATTTTTTTATTTAAATAGTTAAAAAATAAAGACACGTGGTTCCTCTTATTTTGATGCACAGCCTAGATAAGCGCAGGGCTATAGCCTGTAGCCATATGCTTTATCTGTGCTCAGTATCATAATATAGGGGGAACCTATGCCAATTGTTTTTGTTTATTTTTATACCATGATACTGACTAGCAGACAGCGCCTCCTGAGATTGGTTGCAGTCAGACGCTATCACTTATGCTTAGGTGTGCATCTGACTGCAACCTATTACAAATGCCAGGATGGCCGGTGGGTGGGGAAAGCAGTCTCTATGGATGAGCAATGATTAAAAGTCCAGGAAATGAAGGAGAGGCCACAGGAGCAGTGTACAGCTGTGACAGAGCCTTGGTAAGTATGAAGCACTTGCTTCATTCTTATTTTATTTATTTCTCCCTTATTTTTTTTTTAATTTCTCGAGTGCCAGATCTGGATCAAACACCAGGAATCCTGTGCTCGGGTCCAGCACCCTGGTAGCTTTGAAGCCCAACGGATCCGGAATTTTACAGTCCGGGTCTGCTAGTCACTAGTTATCAGCAGTAGTGATGAGTGAGTGTAATCTTTACTATTCGCGACTTGCACGAATAGTACGGTATTCGGATTACTTGATATATTGCAAGTTTTTGTGTACTTGCCTCGCGATATTCGTATGTCCCGCCGAGCAGGTTTGGCCCTTATTTTCAGCCACTAAACATGCTGGGCTTCCTAACCAATCACAGTAATGCCGTATCCATCTTGGTTGTGGCATTACTGTGATTGGCTGTCCATTCAACATCATAGGGTCTATAAAAGCCCTTCCACCTCCATTTTGCACACTTTGCATCTGGAGCCAGTGTTGTAGTGCATGGAGGGATAGATTATCAAGCGGAGACAGAGTTTAAAGGTGTGTGTCACCACCTCCATAGTACCAGAATACAATAGCTATTTTAAGAGCTGAAACCACTAAACAAGGGACAAGTACAGGGAGGGAGAGATTGTGTATTAGGTAGGGAGAGGTTAAACTGTTCTTCCAGTGTCCATATAAGAACAGTTCTTGTCAAAGGCAGCGCTCTTTTTTCCACCACGCACAGTAGCGCTATTCTATGCTGTCTCATGTTTAAAAGCACTGGTTCTTTTTTCCCTGCTATTTTTGGGTGACACTTTGGCTTATGCCATCCATTTTAGCCACATTAATATGTTGCTAGTGGGCTAACAAAATACAAACCAGTACTACTAGCATTTTGTGCTGCCTGATACACTAAACGCACCACTCCTGTTTCCCCAATATTTATGGGGTCACAGCCTGGCTTTTGCCGTCCACATCAGCCACATTAATACGTTGATAATCAAAATTTCCGTATAAATATCACCATTAAATTTCAATAAATATCAAAAATGCCTTCAGATAAAAAATTCGTTAGAATTAAATAAATAAAGGGAATGATGGTGCAAATAGCATTAAAATTATTATTTTTATTCAACAATTAAAATAAATATTTTACAAATCCATATAAATATTAGGCAGGAAAAAATGTCCCATAAATTATAGCAGCGGTTTTACTAGGAAAATAAAGTGCATAATGCCAAGATCACTTAAAAAGTCAATCCCTAATATATGACAAAGCGCACAGTGCAAAATTGTATCTAAATCCTATGTCATATATAAAAAAGGTTATGGTATAATGATCCTATGTAAAAAGATTTTAACAATTATTTAATTTGCAAGGAAAATGATACCTTAAGTGATCTGTAAAAGCTCCAAAGTGTACCGCAAAGCCCCGACACGTGTTTCAGCGATCCTTTCCTCAGGGGGTGCTATAGGGGAATGTGGTTGATGACCCATTTATACTCTGTTTAATTTGAAATTGCCGCCCATAATTGTGATCATGTGTGTTCCATTACGTGGTATCTAGCACTTGTATCACATGACATCCTCACTTTGCAAGTTCTCTCTGGCTGTCGGTCATGAGACGCATGACAGAGCGTCGTCATAGTAACAGACAACGCGCTATGCAAGTGTATCCATTTGCCGGCAGTCAAAGAGATCAGTGAGTGGCGCATGAGAATGAAGCGCACTGCCTGTAATCAGAAGGGAAAGACATGCATTAGTGTTTGTGTCCCATATGTGCACTAAACGTAATGTGAAGTGTGTATGAATAAATATATTGTAATATTAAAGTGAAGATTACAGAGATAAAAAACTGTGTGATGGTGAGTATAGACAAAAAAGTTGTTTATGTATTATGTCAAAGTGACTGCTATTATTACTTGTATCCATTTGCCGGCAGTCAAAGAAACCAGTGAGTGGAGCATAAGAATGAAGCGCACTGCCTGTAATCAGAAGGGAATGGCATACATTAGTGTTCGTGTCCCATATGTGCACTAAACTTAATCTAATGTGTGTGTGAAGTAAATATATAATAATAAAGAGAAAATTACTGAAGTGATAAACTATGTGATGGTAGGTATAAACAAAAAAGTTATTAGGATATTGTGTCAAACGGACTGCTGTTATTATTGCTTGAATTAATATTTATATAATAATCTAAAAGTGAAATATTGTGTGGTAAATATAGATATATAAACATTTAGTAAGAAAACACATCAAGTGATGCCATAATAATCATATGAAAAAAAAAAAAAAAAAAAGCAGTGAAAAAAATTCTTTAAAATAAGTAACTTTTCTTCTTTTTTCTTTGCTCTAATTCCATTGTCTTTTCTTATGTGGTCTCTTTTGCATCACATTCTCCTCGGATTATCATGTTCTTTTTAATTAGCGCTTCATTTCTCATAACCAGATTATGAATTATGATCACAAGATGCTGTTATTGGAATAATTCAGGCCTCAAAACTTCGTCATATATGGAGTCAAAATACCATAAAATAATCTATAAATAAACATAATTAATCTTTATTCATAACAAATAATTATTATGACATTAATTGTTAAAACCCTATTATAAATAATTATAAATTACCCTCCCCTAAAAGAATGTCCCGTTTAATAATCTTTATAACAATCTAGATAATGATTATTGCTATTTTTAATTCATAATTCTTTTAATTCCATTTTCATTTGTATTTTCAATTTTCATAGCCTTGAATAAACTATTTTATTAGCAAAATAATTAATTAATATCTGATTACCCCCAAAACCAAGATACAAATAAGAATGAACTATTTCTATGGATAAAAAACATATTCTCTCCCCTATATAGAATCATACTGTCATTGGGATTCATAAGAAAGCTCCAAATCCAAAATTTCATTCAAGCCCAAAGGGGCTATGCTGCCAAGTCTATATATCCACTTACTTTCAGTGCGCGCTAAAGTTCTTTTTAAACTGCCGCCTCTAATTCCCATGCCAACCTGATCAATTCCTTTTACTTTAAGAAGGCTGGAATCGGAATTGTGATGATGAAAGAAGTGTCTGGCTATAGTCTTCAATTGGGTAGGGTCTTCCACTGTTTTACCTTTTTCTATATCCCTTATAGGCTCACGTGTTCGAATCCGAAGTTCTCTTGTAGTTAGGCTAATGTAAATTTGTGGGCAAGGGCATTCAGCCATATATATTACCCTTTTAGATAAGCAATTAAGGAAATGTCTAATCAGAAAAGTTTTGGAAAAATCAGCATTAGGAAACTCCCTAGCTTTTATCATATTGGTGCAAGCTTTATAATGCATACAAGGGTAGAAACCTTTTACCATCAACCAGTTGTCTTTTTTCTTATTTCTGTCCGGGTCAAAATGGCTGTGCACCAAAATATCCCGTAAATTTTTTGATCTTCTCGCAGTGATTAGAGGATGAGGGGACAGACATTTATTAAGGATTGGGTCACTAAGGAGTATAGGCCAATGTTTTCTAATGATTGAATTGAACTCCTTCCATTGCTTATTAAAATCTACTATCAATCTTACTTCATTAGATTTTTGAATTTGGGAATTGCATTTGTACAAAAGATCATTCCTATTTGTTTTTTTTGCTTTAACATAAGCCTTGTTAATGCATTTTTTGCCATAACCCCTCTCTTCAAATTTTTGTGACAAGGATTCAGAATGTCGTTCAAAAGATTAATTATCTGAGCAAATTCGTCTAGCCCGTAAAAATTGTCCTGTTGGAATACCCTTTATCGTGGCCGGGGGGTGTGAGGAATCGGCCTTTAAAAAGGAATTAGTGGCAGTAGGTTTTCGGAAAATTTCAGTTGAAATATCCCCATTATCCATGACCGAAATGCAGATATCCAAAAATCAACTTTCTTGCCAAAATTATAAGTCAGTTTCATATTAATTGAGTTTTTAATCAAATTCTTCATAAATTCCTTCAATTCAGGAACTGTACCCTCCCAGACAAACAGCACGTCGTCAATATACCTCATCCATTGATGGACATACTCAACATCTTGAATGGGTTCGCTGGTAAAAATTTCCCTTTCCCAGGCCCCTAGAAAAAGATTTGCATATGCAGATGCACATGCCGCACCCATCGTGATTCCTTGTTTTTGTAAAAAAACTTGTTTGTGGAAATAAAAACAATTGTGTGTCAGAATGAATTCTAAAAGCTGAAGAATCAATTGACATACCCAGATCCATGTTGCTGTTTCTTAAAAACCAGGCAATTGCTTTGAGGCCGTCATGATGTCTTATAGAAGTGTACAAGGCCTCAATGTCAGCCGTCACCAATATCATGTTTTCAGTCAAATTTAATTGGTCCAATCTTTGAAGTGCCATGATGGTATCTTTTAAATAGGAGGGCAGAGTAGCGACAATGGGTTTAAGAAAATAATCAATTGTTTGGCAGATGACCTCATTAAGGCCATCATTGCCAGAGACGATGGGTCTGCCTCGGGGATCCTGCAAATTTTTATGCACTTTTCGAATAATATAAAAAGTAGGTAGTTTAGGATCCAAAAGGCAAATGTGTTTAACAATTGCCTCAGTGATTAAGCCTGCCTCATATGCTTTTTCCAAAATGAGTAATAGTTCCGATTTGTATGAAGTAAGGGGGTTTGATGGTAATTTTAAATAACAATTTTTATCTTCCAATAAAATATTGGCTTGTTTAATATACATGTCATTAGGCCAAATGACAATATTGCCCCCTTTGTCGGCTTGCTTAAAAACCACATCATGCCATCCTTGTAATTCCTTAAGGGCCTCTTGTTCATCCCTATTTAAATATGGCTGTTTCGACAAAATTTCAATATCCCTAGTGACCATTTTAGTAAAAATGTCCACTGAAGGACAAATAGTCAAGGATGGAAATGTTTTAGATTTACAAAAAATATGTGAGGGAAAAGTACTGACCTCAGGTGTTGGATTATTTTCCTCAAGAAGAGATTCCAAAATACTTAATGCCTCCATTTCTTCTCTGGTTTGAAAAGGTTCATTCGGTTTGAAGTAATTTTTTAAGGATTACCTTTCTGGCAAACAGGTGTATATCCTTTATGGTTAAGAAGGGATCTAGGGAGCGGGCAGGAGAAAAAGTTAATCCTTTACACAGAAGATTATATTGAGTAGCCTTCAAATTATGTGTAGGTAAATTAATCACCTTATTATGATCCCTGGCCTGCTTTTGTTTGCCCGTATCCTTGGATGGCGGAAAATTCTTCCTTTTGCCAGTTTGTCTGGTTACTGGTCCAAAAGAGGTACCTCCTTTATAATCAAATCCAGCGCCTTGGCAAGGAGACTCGAGTGGTAAAACTCCAAACTTTATTGTATCAAAATTAAAAAAATACAGACCACTATGTGGGGGGACAAGAAAAAGTGATCCACAGACAGAGGAAAAATTCCTACATGTTTCGACCAGTGGAGGTCTTAGTCATGGAATGAAGGAAGGTCTCCAGTGGAGGTGATTTAAAACCACATGCACACCATGTCATCAGAGCAGGTGCTCTAATTAAGAAATATGTGTTACCAGTCCATTCAAAGTGAATGTGTGCAAACATATGTAACAAGACATGGAGACAAAAAATAAAATAAAAAAACTACACCATGTGGCAGTCTATGAGAAAAAATTAAACTAAAAATGGATACAGAGGAGGAAGATCCAGAAAATACAAAAGCAAAAACCCATGTATACTAAAAATTGTAATAAGGAGGGGATGTAGTCACACGATACATGAGGAGAGAAAAAAAAAAAATTATATTTTTCTTTTCTTTTTTTTTTTCTCTTTTCTTTTTTTTTCCCTTTTCTTCCTCCCTTCTCTCTCTCTTCTCCCTTATTCTCTTTTCCCCCTTCCTCTCCCCAAAAACATCCCTATCTATTATTGGATCAAATACTAGGTTGACAAACTAGATATAATTTTTTATATTTTTTTTTTTTATATATACTATAATTAATTTATTATTAGATCCAAGAGAGAAGGAGAGAAGGGGGAGGGGGAGAAACAAAAACAAAAACCCCAAGGGGGGAGGGGAGAGGAATAACTCCTTATGAATACTGTATGATGAGGTCTTTTCTAAAATTCATACCATGTGGAACCCGTGTACCCAATTTAAAAATCCAAAAAGACTCCCTGTTGAAAATTTTTCTACGATGGTCACCCCCTCTCAATGGTTTATAGACTTTCTCAATACCAGAAAAGATAAGAGAATCAAGGTTCCTATTGTGTATAGAAACAAAATGTCTAGTGACCGCAGATACATTAACAGCCGTTAAATTTGACGCATCGGACATATGCCGTCTGATGCGTTTTTTCAACGGGCCACTAGTGCATCCCACGTACTGGATTCTGCAGGCCGTGCATTCAATCAGATAGATGACGTTTGGTGTGTTACAATTAATAAAATCTTTTATGTCATAGGATAGACCGGTGGTGATAGAAGTAAACGATTTACTTTTCCTTATTACAATTTTTAGTATACATGGGTTTTTGCTTTTGTATTTTCTGGATCTTCCTCCTCTGTATCCATTTTTATTTTAATTTTTTCTCATAGACTGCCACATTGTGTAGTTTTTTTATTTTATTTTTTGTCTCTATTATGTCTTGTTACATATGTTTGCACACATTCACTTTGAATGGACTGGTAACACATATTTCTTAATTAGAGCACCTGCTCTGATGACATGGTGTGCATGTGATTTTAAATCACCTCCACTGGAGACCTTCCTTCATTCCATGACTAAGACCTCTACTGGTCGAAACATGTAGGAATTTTTCCTCTGTCTGTGGATCACTTTTTCTTGTCCCCCCACATAGTGGTCTGTATTTTTTTAATTTTGATATAATAAAGTTTGGAGTTTTACCACTCGAGTCTCCTTGCCAAGGCGCTGGATTTGCTTTTGTTTTTGTACCGTATGTTCCTGCCTAAGTCCGGGCGTTTTCCTGCGCGCCGCCGGTTCTCCATGGAGTGAAGAGGGGTGAGCTGGAACTCTTTTCTATTTATCCTTTATAATCACTCGGGGATGTATATCCTTCTCCAACCGAGCTCGAGGAAGTTATAGAGCCTCTACGTGTCTGAAGATTTTTTGTGGAGTTTTTTTATACTGCCAGCGAAAAAATTTTTTGTTATCGTAATCTTAAACATCACGCGAGAATTTCTTCTTTTTGTTTTGACTAATATCCTGCTCCCACTTTTCCAAGTCTTTTTCAATCTCTTTACTGTAATTTTCAAAAATATCTTTATCCATATTTTGCAATGAAGATTCAATTTTTGTTATTTCCTCATCAATTTCCTGTAAAGCCTGATTATTATGTTCATTAATTATTTGTAAAAATTGAAGGGAGCAAGTGTTGGCAGCTTCCATCCATCTTTGCAATAAATTATCGTTCTTAAATTCAAAAGTAGGGAAAAGTTGTATCCTAAGTCCTCTAGGTATAATTTTGCGTGCAATATAACTATCTAGAGTGGTTATTGTCCACCACATTCTAGTTTTTTTATGCAACGCATTTTTGTAGATTTTTATTGTTTCTTTATTAGACGTAGACGATTCATTAAAATTATGGGAAGATCCCTGCCCAAAAAGATCAGTGGCTTTAAGTTTCCAATTTAATTCTCTAGCCTTCATATCCATTTTTCACATTGTGGAGACAGAGAAATAATGTTATACAAACAGAAATAGAAGATAATAAAAATTTCCGTATAAATATCACCATTAAATTTCAATAAATATCAAAAATACCTTCAGATAAAAAATTTGTTAGAATTAAATAAATAAAGGGAATGATGGTGCAAATAGCATTAAAATTATTATTTTTATTCAACAATTAAAATAAATATTTTACAAATCCATATAAATATTAGGCAGGAAAAAATGTCCCATAAATTATAGCAGCGGTTTTACTAGGAAAATAAAGTGCATAATGCCAAGATCACTTAAAAAGTCAATCCCTAATATATGACAAAGCGCACAGTGCAAAATTGTATCTAAATCCTATGTCATATATAAATAAGGTTATGGTATAATGATCCTATGTAAAAAGATTTTAACAATTATTTAATTTGCAAGGAAAATGATACCTTAAGTGATCTGTAAAAGCTCCAAAGTGTACCGCAAAGCCCCGACACGTGTTTGAGCAATCCTTTCCTCAGGGGGTGCTATAGGGGAATGTGGTTGATGACCCATTTATACTCTGTTTAATTTGAAATTGCCACCCATAATTGTGATCATGTGTGTTCCATTACGTGGTATCCGGCACTTGTATCACATGACATCCTCACTTTGCAAGTGATCTCTGGCTGTAGGTCATGAGACGCATGACAGAGCGTCGTCATAGTAACAGACGACGCGCTATGCAAGTGTATCCATTTGCCGGCAGTCAAAGAGATCAGTGAGTGGCGCATGAGAATGAAGCGCACTGCCTGTAATCAGAAGGGAAAGACATGCATGAGTGTTCGTGTCCCATATGTGCACTAAACATAATGTGAAGTGTGTATAAATAAATATATTGTAATATTAAAGTGAAGATTACAGAGATAATAAACTGTGTGATGGTTAGTATAGACAAAAAAGTTATTTATGTATTATGTCAAAGTGACTGCTATTATTATTACTTGTATCCATTTGCCGGCAGTCAAAGAAACCAGTGAGTGGAGCATAAGAATGAAGCGCACTGCCTGTAATCAGAAGGGAATGGCATACATTAGTGTTCGTGTCCCATATGTGCACTAAACTTAATCTAATGTGTGTGTGTGAAGTAAATATATAATAATAAAGAGAAAATTACTGAAGTGATAAACTATGTGATGGTAGGTATAAACTAAAAAGTTATTAGGATATTGTGTCAAAAGGACTGCTGTTATTATTGCTTGAATTAATATTTATATAATAATCTAAAAGTGAAATATTGTGTGGAAAATATAGATATATAAACATTTAGTAAGAAAACACATCAAGTGATGCCATAATAATCATATGAAAAAAAAAAAAAAAGCGGTGAAAAAAATTCTTTAAAATAAGTAACTCTTTTTCTTTTTTCTTTGCTCTAATCCCATTGTCTTTTCTTATGTGGTCTCTTTTGCATCACATTCTCCTCGGATTATCATGTTCTTTTTAATTAGCGCTTCCTTTCTCATAACCAGATTATGAATTATGATCACAAGATGCTGTTATTGAAATAATTCAGGCCTCAAAACTTCGTGATATATGGAGTCAAAATACCATAAAATAATCTATAAATAAATAAATAAACATAATTAATCTTTATTCATAACATAAATAATTATTATGACATTAATTGTTAAAACCCTATTATAAATAATTATAAATTACCCTCCCCTAAAAGAATGTCCCGTTTAATAATCTTTATAACAATCTAGATAATGATTATTGCTATTTTTAATTCATAATTCTTTTAATTCCATTTTCATTTGTATATTCAATTTTCATAGCCTTGAATAAACTATTTAATTAGCAAAATAATTAATTAATATCTGATTACCCCCAAATAATATAGAAATTATGTATGACAGAGGGACCTACAAAATGTATAAGTCAGGGTCCTCCCAAATGTCAAAGTAAAAAAAGCCAAAACGCTACATGGGAACAAACCTTAAAAGGGATATTTTTTTCTCCAGTTTATTTAGCCTTATATCCAAGTCATTATGCAGAAAAACTGTTTCTTAACCTCTTTGGCCTGTCAAATGCAATTTAGGTTAGGTTTGGTAGGTGTTCTTGTTCATCTGTAAAAGTGGGGCCATACTGTGACATCCTTTTTCCCCAGAAACCATATGTGAGTCATGAAATGCAGGCAGGCATATTCTCCAGGCTCTCCTCATTCAGTTTCATCACTTTCCCATCCATTTCAGCCTTTTCCTCAGGCCCCCAGACCTCTTTGTTGGGTCCAGCAGAAAATTACTCGCATTTCCCATTGACTTGCATTGTACTCATATTACAAAGTACTAGTTACGAGTATAGAGATTACGAATATTGGTACTCGCTCATCTCTAATGAGCAGTAATCTGCTATGATCCGAACTTATTGATGTTACAAATCAAAAAGTTATTCTAGAATTATACATGCAATGTAACATCATTTTCCTTTTGAATCCATGAGCAATAATCACAATATGCCCCAATATATCAACAAATGCAATCCATAGTAAAATATGACCCCCCCAGACTTCGACGGGAGATATGTTACTATAACTTAGATTTGTAATACTAGATTCATAAGATTTTATTTGCACCTCTATGTGAAATTATAAAACGTTTGTAACTTCAGTTCCATGTCACAGATGTTCTACGTTAATGCTTTTCTTGCCTTTCTGGTATGTTTTATAAAATATTCTTTGAACCCTAGTGAATTCTTGCAAAATAAATATGAAATAAATGTTCAAAAAAAGACTCTACATATATATTAACCTCCAAATACTGACTGCAAGGATGCTTTAAATAACATTTAAATTCACCATCTGTACAGGAAATCTCAGTAAAGCCCTTATAATATTCTTAGCATGGCCTTGTATTGATATAATACAAGACAGAGTAGTTTTTCCAACATTACAAGCGGCCATATCAGTGAGTGAATGTATCAAGATAATCCATCTATCCTACTGCGTTATTATGGTGTTCTATATAGCCCGGAGGCAACTGCAGCAGCATTAAATGAAAAGGCAGTGACATTAGATGGTAATCGCTTCATGACTAATGTCTGGATTCAAATACTTGTGCAACTTCATATTTTATAGTGAAATAATTGTCCCAACATCCTGCCTCACGGACCTTCGGTTCCAGCTCATTATACTTTGCCTTGATATACAACCATCACTGGGGGGAAAAGCTTTGGAATAAAATAAAAAGACTTAACATACAGGGTGGTGACCTTATTTAAAACTGATCCATCTATATGTCAGCTGAGATGCAGGAACGATAGAACGTCATGGAAGAGTAGTTGTTCTGCTAATAACGTAACAAAGCATTGGATGCCATTGGATCAATCGCTGCCTTCAGAAGATTGCCCTGTTAATGTTGGTGGCCACTTATTGACAAGGGTTGTTATGCCAATCAATCACCATTTCTCTCTATTCATTTTAAGAAGTGAAAATGTATCATCAATAGTAATACTAATAATGGCTACACAAAGAATGTGTCCGATGAGACAATTTGGCATTTATATAGGATAACAACTGAGATAAATGACACCGCATATTTATAGAATACAGTCCAGTGAAACCACTATGGCACAGTAAGATGCTTTAGCATTTTAATGGCTCATATAAATTCCAATAATTCCCTTTTAATTCATGCACTGAGTGCACGGCCCAAAATGATCTCCTCAAATTACCAGGTTTATATATCTGTAAAAGCTGTAATGCATTCTTAATAAGCTTATAAAATAAAAGGAAATGTTATACCTAGAGGGCTGTCAGACGAGCATAAAAACATATTATAGCTATACAGTGTATGCTGGAGCTAGATTACGATTTTACTCTTAGTATGCATTAACAGTTAAGGTAATTTTATGTACAGTATAGCTGTGGGAAAATTTTGTTTTATTATACAATTAAAGAAACTTATTATGTAAGAGTATTTTTTAACTATAGAGGCAGAATTTACCCTGCCGGTTCTAGATCTACATTTTTTTTTAAAATTCCATCTGTTAAAAAGTTCACATAAAAGCATGGCACTTGAGACACGTGGCTCTGTGCATAATAAAGGAAAGATGTAGAAAAAAGAAACAAAGAATTCTCGCTGCTAACTCAGGCTGCACACTCTCCCCGGATGGTCATCAGGGTCTCTCCTTGCCCCACCAATCATCTTGACACTAGACCAGGACTTCATCCGCAACTAGATCTGCATGTGCAGAGACTTCCCGGGTCTACTGTTGTCAGAAGTCCTGACGTAAAGTGCCCATTGAAAGGTCCCTATTAGTAATGAGAGACCACTACCATGCTTGGGTGGTCAGTATTTGTAACAAGCAGTTGGATGCTCAGATGGGCTGGACTCGAATACTCGAGTATAATGAAAGTCAATGGGGAACTTGAGCATTTTTTCCAGGAAATCTTCAGGAAAAATGTTTGAGTTTTTCGTTGACTTCGATTATACTTTATATCAGAAAAAAAGAAAACAAGCATCCGCACTCACCATATATGTCCAAGTGTCCTTTATTGAAGATCCATAAAATCACCAGGGAATGGGGTGCAGCCAATCCCCCTTACCTGCACTCCGTTCCCCGGTGATTTTATGGATCTTCAATAAATGACACTTGGACATAAATGGTGAGTGCGGCTGCTGTCTTCTTTTTTCTGATGTTATATGGAACTTTGCTTGTTGCAGCACAACACTTAATAGTCCTTTCCTGAACGCTTCAGTATCATTGTTAAATAAGTGGAGTTTTCAGTAAGCGTGTGGTGCTAAACCTGTAAATTGTTGCTCGCTCCATTATACTTGAGTACTTGAGTCAAGCCTATTTGAGTATCCATCTGCTCTTAATGAATACTGAGCACCCAAGCATGGTAGTCGTGGCTTATCACTAGTGCAGCACACATCCTAATATCACAACATTGGAGAGCCCATGGATCGTACATGTGCGATATGTCTTAGGCCTGGTAGTGGTAGTCCCAGCCTAGCGTGAAGGGGCCATGTGTTTAAGGGTGCACGAGTGGCAAGAAGTGGTGAGGAGTGAAAGGAGAAACATGTGCAGTGAAGGAGGATGGAGGTGGGTGGTGTAGTGAGTATTTTAGTTTTTCTAATACTTTGTTTTACCTTTTTTCCAGCCCTTTATGTTTTAGCAAAATGGCGGCCAACAGGCCTCTATCTTGCTGAATTCACATGGAACGACTTACAAAAAAAATCTGCATTCGAGACAATATTGATTTATGTAAAATTCAAGAAGAATTCAATATCACTCTAATCAATTTGCCCAACTCTTCTAACGACCATCTAATATGTAAGGATATTATCAAAACTACTTTAGCTTAGGAACAGAAATAATTGAGATGCAATCTGATTGAGGTACATTAAAAGTGCCCTGCTTACCCTTTATTATGTTTCTTACTACGTGGATTGGGAAGGTTATTATCATGTACTTAATTTGTGTGACTCGCTATTTTCAAGGCTACATCATAGTCTCCTGATCTCGCTCTCTGCAGATTATACCTTCTAGATGTTACATAGCTTCTGAAAGTGCGCCACACCTATTTTCTATTGGTATGTGCACACATTTAGTATTTGGTACAGAAATTTCTACATCTCTTGCCAGGACAAATTCACTAGCAGAAAGGTGCATTTTTTGGCACTTTTTTCAGTTTATTTTTAATTGCATTGTTGCTGCGTGTTTTTGGTGCAGAATATTTCCATTCATTAGAAGGGATAAAATCTGCAGAAAAATACTGCAAGAATTGATATGCTGCAGATATAAATCTGCACCAAATCTGCAAGGAGAAAATACTCAACATGTGTATTAGACTTAATGATTTTTATTTACTTTGCTGGTATCAGTTTTCCCTTTAGGCAATGCAATAAAAAATGTAACATGCACACGGCCTAACAGTCATTTACTGCTGATCGCAAGGAGCCATAGCTCACTGTTATACACCGCAGACCCACCAATAACGGAGCTTGTGTGGACCCCCACTCTGACATCGTGAACCGGACAGCCTGTGACCTCAGTGAGCCTGTAATATCACTAGAGATGAGCGAACCGGTCACGTTTCGGCTCCAGCTTGGTTCGTCGAACGGAGGTCTAGTTCGAGTTCTGTTAAGCGAACCGGTTCGGCGAACCACTCGAACCCATAGGAAAAAATGTGAGGCAATCACAAACACATAAAAACACCTAGAAAACACCCTCAAAGGTGTCCAAAAGGTGACAAACAACTCACAACAACACAAACACATGGGAAAGTGACAAGGACATATACTCATGCGAAAACAAAAGAGCTGGACAAGGAAAAAGAAAAGGACACACAGATATAGGCATGGCATAAGGCATATAGGCATGGCATGCCCTTCTAAAATGATGTAAAACACCGCAAGGTGACTCAAAGCGGAGTCTCCCTTTTTTCCAAAAATTGAGCCACACAGACACCCCTTCAGTGGCAGCACTTGTGCCCTAGTTGTACACTTCACAGCTAGATTTGCATCAAGCACATTCAAAAATACGCCATCCTTAACCGTCCCCAGGATGACACCGAGGTAGGTAGCAAAGTCTTTGCTGATCCCAGATCTGTTCATCTTGAGTCATTTTTAGAAACACTGCAAGCAAGGGTTACTCCAAGCGGAGTCTCCCTTTTTTCCAAAAATTGGGCCACACAGACACCCCTTCAGTGGTAGCACTTGTGCCCCAGTTGTACACTTCACAGGTAGATTTGCATCAAGCACATTCAAAAATACGCCATCCTTGACCGTCCCCAGGATGACGCCGGGGTAGGTAGCAAAGTCTTTGCTGATCCCAGATCTGTTCATCTTGGATCATTTTTAGAAACACTGCAAGCAAGGGTTACTCCAAGCGGAGTCTCCCTTTTTTCCAAAAATTGGGCCACACAGACACCCCTTCAGTGGTAGCACTTGTGCCCCAGTTGTACACTTCACAGGTAGATTTGCATCAAGCACATTCAAAAATACGCCATCCTTAACTCAACCTCTTTCAACTGAAATTTGACCAAGGTCTCCCTCATCCGCTGAGTCTTCTATGTCCATGGACAGTTCCTCCTCCATTTCCTCATGTTCTCCTGCACCTTAATCAACATTTCGCCTGCTACCATGCGCCCTTGTTTATCCCTGTCCTCCATGGTCCCATGCCTGCCACCTTGGTGATGATGTGAGCAAGGATGGTTGACCTTAGGAAGATCAACATCCACCACTGCGGAGACACCATCACGCGTTTCTCAACGCAGTGATTCTAGAGCAATGCCCCCTGGGAAATATTCAATGCAAGAAGGCCTGCGGAGACACCATCACATGTTTCTCAACGCTGGCAGGAAACTAGCCAGGTCTTTCACCGGGAAGGAACAACCACGGGAAGGGCAGTCTCCAGTCAAGGAGACCACCTATGCCAAACATGGTATCCATCCACAGACAGCCGTTTCGGGGTATTTGCCCCTCATCAGTGTGGAGTAGGAATCTGGCTAGTGGGAGCATTGCCTAGTAAAAGACTATGTGAGCAAGGATGGTTGACCTTAGGGAGATCAACATCCACCACTGCGGAGACACCATCACGTGTTTCTCAACGCAGTGATTCTAGAGCAATGCCCCCTGGGAAATATTCAAAGCAAGAAGGCCTGCGGAGACACCATCACATGTGTCTCAACGCTGGCAGGAAACTAGCCAGGTCTTTCACCGGGAAGGAACAACCACGGGAAGGGCAGTCTCCAGTCAAGGAGACCACCTATGCCAAACATGGTATCCATCCACAGACAGCCGTTTTGGGGTATTTGCCCCTCATCAGTGTGGAGTAGGAATCTGGCTAGTGGGAGCATTGCCTAGTAAAAGACTATGTGAGCAAGGATGTTTGACCTTAGGGAGATCAACATCCACCACTGCGGAGACACCATCACGTGTTTCTCAACGCAGTGATTCTAGAGCAATGCCCCCTGGGAAATATTCAAAGCAAGAAGGCCTGCAGAGACACCATCACATGTTTCTCAACGCTGGCAGGAAACTAGCCAGGTCTTTCACCGGGAAGGAACAACCACGGGAAGGGCAGTCTCCAGTCAAAGAGACCACCTATGCCAAACATGGTATCCATCCACAGACAGCCGTTTCGGGGTATTTGCCCCTCATCAGTGTGGAGTAGGAATCTGGCTAGTGGGAGCATTGCCTAGTAAAAGACAATGTGAGCAAGGATGGTTGACCTTAGGGAGATCAACATCCACCACTGCGGAGACACCATCACGTGTTTCTCAACGCAGTGATTCTAGAGCAATGCCCCCTGGGAAATATTGAAAGCAAGAAGGCCTGCGGAGACACCATCACATGTTTCTCAATGCTGGCAGGAAACTAGCCAGGTCTTTCACCGGGAAGGAACAACCATGGGAAGGGCAGTTTCCAGTCAAGGAGACCACCTATGCCAAACATGGTATCCATCCACAGACAGCCGTTTCGGGGTATTTGCCCCTCATCAGTGTGGAGTAGGAATCTGGCTAGTGGGAGCATTGCCTAGTAAAAGACTATGTGAGCAAGGATGGTTGACCTTAGGGAGATCAACATCCACCACTGCGGAGACACCATCACGTGTTTCTCAACGCAGTGATTCTAGAGCAATGCCCCCTGGGAAATATTCAAAGCAAGAAGGCCTGCGGAGACACGATCATTGCCTAGTAAAAGCCTTCTTGCTTTGAATATTTCCCAGGGGGCATTGCTCTAGAATCACTGCGTTGAGAAACACGTGATGGTGTCTCCACAGTGGTGGATGTTGATCTCCCTAAGGTCAACCATCCTTGCTCACATAGTCTTTTACTAGGCAATGCTCCCACTAGCCAGATTCCTACTCCACACTGATGAGGGGCAAATACCCCTAAACGGCTGTCTGTGGATGGATACCATGTTTGGCATAGGTGGTCTCCTTGACTGGAGACTGCCCTTCCCGTGGTTGTTCCTTCCCGGTGAAAGACCTGGCTAGTTTCCTGCCAGCGTTGAGAAAAATGTGATGGTGTCTCCGCAGGCCTTCTTGCTTTGAATATTTCCCAGGGGGCATTGCTCTAGAATCACTGCGTTGAGAAACACGTGATGGTGTCTCCACAGTGGTGGATGTTGATCTCCCTAAGGTCAACCATCCTTGCTCACATAGTCTTTTACTAGGCAATGCTCCCACTAGCCAGATTCCTACTCCACACTGATGAGGGGCAAATACCCCGAAACGGCTGTCTGTGGATGGATACCATGTTTGGCATAGGTGGTCTCCTTGACTGGAGACTGCCCTTCCCGTGGTTGTTCCTTCCCGGTGAAAGACCTGGCTAGTTTCCTGCCAGCATTGAGAAACATGTGATGGTGTCTCCGCAGGCCTTCTTGCTTTGAATATTTCCCAGGGGGCATTGCTCTAGAATCACTGCGTTGAGAAACGCGTGATGGTGTCTCCGCAGTGGTGGATGTTGATCTCCCTAAGGTCAACCATCCTTGCTCACATAGTCTTTTACTAGGCAATGCTCCCACTAGCCAGATTCCTACTCCACACTGATGAGGGGCAAATACCCCGAAACGGCTGTCTGTGTATGGATACCATGTTTGGCATAGGTGGTCTCCTTGACGACTGGAGACTGCCCTTCCCGTGGTTGTTCCTTCCCGGTGAAAGACCTGGCTAGTTTCCTGCCAGCGTTGAGAAACATGTGATGGTGTCTCCGCAGGCCTTCTTGCCTTGGTGATGTTGTTGTCCCTTGCGCATATGAATCCTTCTGTAATTCCTCCCCTCCCTGTTGTCCCACCCCCTGACTCCGAATAGTGTTTAGCGTGTGCTCCAGCATGTAAATGACTGGAGTTGTCATGCTGATAATGGTATTGTCAGCGCTAAACATATTCGTCGCCATGTCGAAACTGTGCAGAAGGGTGCATTGGTCCTTCATCTCAGACCACTCCATCAGGGTGATCTTCCTCACCTCTGCATCTCGTTGGCCCAGGCTATACGTCATGACGTAATGCACCAGGGCTCGGCCGTGCTGCCACAGTCGCTGTAACATGTGGAGAGTCGAATTCCAGCATGTCGACACATCGCATTTCAGGCGATGAACCGGGAGGCCGAAAGACTTCTGGAGCGATGCTAGTCGCTCAGCTGCGGCGGTTGAACGGCGGAAGTGAGCAGACAGTTTTCGTGCCCTGTTCAGAAAGCCATCTAGGCCGGGATAGTGTGTTAAAAATTGCTGGACAACAAGGTTCAACACGTGAGCCATACAAGGCACGTGTGTCACCTTGCCTAGGTGAAGGGCCGCACCCAGGTTTGCAGCATTGTTGCACACGGCCTTACCAGGCTGCAGGTTGAGTGGAGACAACCATTTACCAAACTCAGTCTCCAGAGCTGCCCACAACTCAGCCGCTGTGTGACTCTTATTTCCAAGACATTTCAAGATAAAGACCGCCTGATGCCATTGCGCTCTGCTGCCAGCATAGTAATGAGGGGTGCGTGATTCCTTCTGCGCAGTTACTACACTGGTGGCCTGACTAGGAAGGCTTGGGGTGGAGGTGGAGGACCCAGACGAGGTTGAGGAGGCAGAAGCAGTGGAGGAACTTGGACAGACATAGGATTGACACACAAGTCGTGGGGACGGCAAGACTTGTGCAGCAGACCTTTCACCAACTATCACAATAGTTACCCAGTGCCCAGTCAACGACATGTAACGTCCCTGTCCATGCTTACTGGTCCAAGTATCGGTGGTAAATTGCACCCGTTCACACACAGAGTTTCTCAAGGAAGCGGTGATGTTGTGTGCGACATGCTGGTGTAGCGCAAGCACACCTTTCTTAAAGAAGTAGTGGTGACTGGGCATCTGGTACTGCGGCACAGCAACAGACATAAGGTCTCTAAAATCCTGTATGTGTCCACCAGGTGGAAAGGCAGCATTTCTGTAGCCAAGAGCTTACAAAGGGATAAAGTCAACCTCTTAGCTTTGTCATGGGTCGCAGTAAATGGCCTTTTATTTGTCCATATCTGAGGGACAGAGATCTGGCTGCTGTGTGTAGACGGTGGTGAGTAGGGTTTCCCTGGAAAAATGCAGGTTTGTGAGTAAAGTGCAGGCGTAGACATGATGTTGCCTTCATCCAACGTTGGTGCTATCGATGTCTGAGAGAAGTGTACACATGCACTTGTTTCCCCTTCCAAACCAACTGATGACTTACCAAGCAAACTGCCTGTTGTGGTTACAGTGGTGGAAGTTGTGCGTGGAAAACCAGGTGTGACAGCTGTCCCCATAGTCCTAGAAGATGAAGAGCGCGCGGGTGCACTGGAAGGGGCAGGCCGTGGATGGTCCGCTCCGCTAGGCCGCATTGCAGCATGCTGACTCCCACTGGGACATATGATATTTATTCATGTGACGATTCATGAAAGAAGTTGTCAAACTGCTGAGGTTTTTGCCTCTACTAACAGATTCCCGACAAATTTTACAGATCACATGATTTGGGCGATCCTTTGCAAGGTCAAAAAAGGACCAGGCTAGGCAAGACTTAGAGGACATGCGACCTGCTGAGCCACCCTGACTAGTGCTCAGAGGTAGAGTGGTGGCTGAGGATGCAGTTGTAGACGTGCAACCAGTACTCCTCCTCTGTCCAGGAAGGCGCCAGGTAACTTCGTCGTCAGTTGCATCCTCCTCTACCACCTCTGTTGACCTCCTCGAGTGCCTGACTGTGGGTTGACAGTAGGTGGGATCTAGAACTTCCTCATCAAGCGTTGTGTTTGCACTCCCCTCACCCTCAGACCGAGCCTCTTCCTGCCCTGACTGAATATTTAAGTTGTCATCCCAATCTGGTATCTGCGTCTCATCGTCATCAGTATGTTCCTCATTGTCTATAACAACAGGTGTTTCAGTTTGTGAATAAGGGTCAACATTATGCTCAGAAACTTGGTCATCACGGCCTGACTCTGAGTCACAAAGGTTCTGGGCATCCCTGCAGACCATTTCTTGGTCTGAACTCACTGTAGCTTGGGAGCAGACCTGTGATTCCCAGGCTATAGTGTGACTGAACAGCTCTGCAGACTCAGCCATCTCTGTTCCACCATACTGTGCAGGGCGGATGGAGACTTGAGAGCTGGGAGAAAGCAAGTGTGATTGGGATGACAACTCAGAGGACTGTTTTTTTTTGGATGCGGTAGTTGAGGTGGAGGAGAGGGCACTTGTTGGAGCACTTGAGAACCATTGAAGCATGTTCTTTTTTTGGGCATCATCTACCTTTGTTCCAGTTGTTCGTGTCCGTAAAAAAGGGAGCACATTGGATTGTCCACGGAAAGTTGTAGACATCTTACTTTTGCTGGAAGATGGCCTATCTTTAGCAGATGTTAATGGAGCTTTGCCACCTTCCCCAAAGACACAAACTTTTTTTCCTTTTCCAACACGCCTGTTCCCCTTTCCACCAGCATCTGTCATTTTGCCACTAATTTTGATTGCAACAAGATTGTCTACTTTAAATGTGGTAGTAAAAATTGAGAGGTGGTGTAGATTGCAGAGGTGGTCTAGCTTTATTGACAGCAGAAAAAACAACACAGACTATCCCTAACAATGCAACTGTGGCCCTTAAACTGGCAGCACAGTTTGAAATTAAAATAGCTTAGTAAAAATCAGCTTGAGGGTGCAATGCAGAGGTGCTGGAAATAGCTTGGCACCAGTGGGACACTAATGAAGTCCAACAGACACTTTTTGGATGCCACTAAGTTTCCTCAGTGTTTGCTATTATAATGGCTTCGTAAAAATGAGCTTGAGGGTGCAATGCAGAGGTGCTGGAAACTGCTTGGCACCAGTGGGACACTAATGAAGTTCAACAGCCACTTTTTGGATGCCACTAAGTTTCCTCAGTGTTTGCTATTATAATGGCTTAGTAAAAATGAGCTTGAGGGTGCAATGCAGAGGTGCTGGAAATTGCTTGGCACCAGTGGAACACTAATGAAGTCCAACAGCCACTTTTTGGATGCCACTAATTTTCCTCAGTGTTTGCTATTATTTTGGCTTAGTAAAAATGAGCTTGAGGGTGCAATGCAGAGGTGCTGGAAATTGCTTGACACCAGTGGGACACTAATGAAGTCCAACAGCCACTTTTAGGATGCCACTAAGTTTCCTCAGTGTTTGCTATTATAATGGCTTAGTAAAAATGAGCTTGAGGGTGCAATGCAGAGGTGCTGGAAATTGCTTGGCACCAGTGGAACACTAATGAAGTCCAACAGCCACTTTTTGGATGCCACTAATTTTCCTCAGTGTTTGCTATTATTTTGGCTTAGTAAAAATGAGCTTGAGGGTGCAATGCAGAGGTGCTGGAAATTGCTTGACACCAGTGGGACACTAATGAAGTCCAACAGCCACTTTTAGGATGCCACTAAGTTTCCTCAGTGTTTGCTATTATAATGGCTTAGTAAAAATGAGCTTGAGGGTGCAATGCAGAGGTGCTGGAAATTGCTTGGCACCAGTGGGACACTAATGAAGTCCAACAGCCACTTTTTGGATGCCACTAAGTTTCCTCAGTGTTTGCTATTATAATGGGTTAGTAAAAATGAGCTTGAGGGTGCAATGCAGAGGTGCTGGAAACTGCTTGGCACCAGTGGGACACTAATGAAGTTCAACAGCCACTTTTTGGATGCCACTAAGTTTCCTCAGTGTTTGCTATTATAATGGCTTAGTAAAAATGAGCTTGAGGGTGCAATGCAGAGGTGCTGGAAATTGCTTGGCACCAGTGGAACACTAATGAAGTCCAACAGCCACTTTTTGGATGCCACTAAGTTTCCTCAGTGTTTGTTATTATTTTGGCTTAGTAAAAATGAGCTTGAGGGTGCAATGCAGAGGTGCTGGAAATTGCTTGACACCAGTGGGACACTAATGAAGTCCAACAGCCACTTTTAGGATGCCACTAAGTTTCCTCAGTGTCTGCTATTATAATGGCTTAGTAAAAATGAGCTTGAGGGTGCAATGCAGAGGTGCTGGAAATTGCTTGGCACCAGTGGGACACTAATGAAGTCCAACAGCCACTTTTTGGATGCCACTAAGTTTCCTCAGTGTTTGCTATTATAATGGGTTAGTAAAAATGAGCTTGAGGGTGCAATGCAGAGGTGCTGGAAACTGCTTGGCACCAGTGGGACACTAATGAAGTTCAACAGCCACTTTTTGGATGCCACTAAGTTTCCTCAGTGTTTGCTATTATAATGGCTTAGTAAAAATGAGCTTGAGGGTGCAATGCAGAGGTGCTGGAAATTGCTTGGCACCAGTGGAACACTAATGAAGTCCAACAGCCACTTTTTGGATGCCACTAATTTTCCTCAGTGTTTGCTATTATTTTGGCTTAGTAAAAATGAGCTTGAGGGTGCAATGCAGAGGTGCTGGAAATTGCTTGACACCAGTGGGACACTAATGAAGTCCAACAGCCACTTTTTGGATGCCACTAACTGGCAGCACTCTTTTCAATTAAAATGGCTTTGCAAAAATGTGCAGGAGGGGAGAATGCAGAGGTGGTGGGACTTTCTTGGCACAAGTGCCACAATAATGGAGGACAGCAGCCACTTTTTGGATGGCACTAACTGGCAGCACTCTGCAATTAAAATGGCTTTGCTAAAAAGGGCAGGAGGGTACAGTGGCCGGGTTGTGGGTCAGTGTAGAGGAAAGGAAGCCTCACTTTCTATCCCTCCTAATGGTGAAATGCAGCAAGGAAGTCCCTGAGCTTAGCTACACAGACGCTGTTATCTGTAGCTGTTAAAAACTGTTTCCACGGACCTGACTGTCACCTCTGGCTCTGAGCCAGCTGTAATTAGCCCTTAAAAGGGCTAAAATAAACTTCTATCCCTGATCTGTAGAATGCTGTGTGTATAGCATACACAGCAGGATCGGCGACAGGAGCTGCGTGAGAGGTGACTGACATCCAGACGCAGAAGGCAGATAATGCCGTGCTGGAACAAAATGTCTGTTTTTATAATGAAAGGACATGTGACGTGGACAGCCTATGACACATGCCCTTGCTTCTCATGCAAAAAGTCCACTTAGCTGTGTGTGTGTCTGGGATTGGGTGACATGCTGGCCTGTCCCACTACACGCACGCTTAGGGAAGGAAGAAAAGAAAAAAAAATGGCGATCGCCGTTATCTTAGCAGCAGTGATCAGAACACGCAGTCCCCGCACACTATATACTGAAATTTCATAATAGTGTGAGTCACAGAGTGACTTACACTATTACAGTGAAAAGCCAGCTAGTAATTAGCTTGGCTTTTTGCTTTTAGAACCGTCTCGAACGTAACTCGAGCTCTAGTTCGATCCAGAACACCCCCCAAAATCCCTCGAACCGCGAACTGGAGAACCACGAACCACGAACCGCGCTCAACTTTAATTATCACTGATCACAAAGCAGTGTCATCGTCTCAGGCAATTAAAATTTAGTTGACTCACTTGTCATGAAAGTGAGCTGTACAGCATATAAACCATATAGGACACCATGTCTGTCCTATTATGGGTCCAAGAGTCATAATCAGGCATTTAATGAAAAGTTAAAGAGTAAGTCAGACATTGTATGTAAAGAGATAGAACCTATATTACATTGGCACAACATAATATACTGGCCAATGGCCAATTACTTCACTGGTTCTGGCCAACAATAACCATCAAGTACGGTATGTCTTCTTATACAGTCCAAAGGCAATATTTCTTGGTTCAACCCCTAACAATTAGTATTTCTTTAGCGTTACCCACACATAACTATATTTTACTGAAATTTCCATATACTGCACATGGCCAGTTCCTCATATTTCATCATTATGCAGCTTGATAAACCTTTATAACCTACATTCTTCTCTGGTCAGTTCATACAGACAATCATTAGTCCAGTGGTGAAGGCTTTGAAACTCCAGTTCCGTAACGCTACACAATTCATAGTTGATGTGACTTTATAAAAGAGTCAGTGCACATAAATTCCCACAAAATGCTTAGGCAGGTCTCCGGAGTGACTGTGTGAAGTTCCAAAGATAGACAATGGTTTCCGTGGGTCACTGGGATTGTATTAGAAATCACCGATGTGGATATTTATTGAATTGGTTTATAGTCCGCTGTGCTATCCATCCGCCTAAACCGAAAGTTAATACTTTTCAATGGACATTAAAATAGATGAGGAAGGAGAGAATTTTAGAAGTCTTTGTGTACAATTACAGAGCCGTGTGTTAACCAGCAGCATGATTTCTGCTTGTTTGGTTTTCCTGTGTCTTAAGTACTGTAGCTAGTTTTATATTGTCTGCAAGTTTGTTCAAGAGGATGGCTTTTAAGTATTAGATGCTGTCAAGAGCTATTGTCCACTTCAGAAATAATTAATTGCCCAGCAGGGATATCTGTAGAAGAGGAGATGCTTTGGCTTCATGTGTGCATAAAGTATGTGTTCATAAAAACAAAAGGATGCTGAAGGGGGTATTAGAAACAAAGAGCTTCCACTACTTTCAGCAGAGAACACTCTTCTTTTTCTCCTAATAGTTGTACCATATACACTAAAATGAAGAAAAATCATGTCACACAAAAAAAAACACATTACATAATTTGAAAAGCAATTGTCTAGTGCTCTGTGTATAATTTACACATGTGGATTTAGATCTGCACATTCTGTGCTAGAGTTTTCTTTTGGAGGTATACATTGAAAAATCCTATGGAATAATGCATGTGCATGTAGGGGTTGGTTGAGCCCCCTACAATGTAAGGTGTATGGTTATGTACTGTATGTGATATGTGTTAACAATGTGTATGAGTCAAACGAGCTTTAGATTAAGACATAGGGTTTAACAAACATAGCAGAGTGGATAACATTAAGTAAGATTGTTGTGTGAGGTAATAGTTTGGGTTGTCATTTTGAAAGAAGTAATGTAAAGTATAGAAATGTTATGTAGATAGATTTTGTTAGTAATTAAGACAGTTAAGCTATATGCGCATGGAACGTTTTTTCCTGTGTTTTGGTCGCATATTTTGGTGCAGTTTTCTTGTCAGCAAGTTATGACTTTTGATTTCCCAGCAAAGTCTATGAGCCTGCAAGTGATGGACACCAACCTGAAGGAAACAGTAAATGTCGCACACCTCGCCCAAAGACATACACACTGACTCTCTCTGGTGAAAGAGTGCTCAGCTCCTATGACCCGGCATCCATATCATCCTTCAAGTGGCACTGTGAGCAGGGTCATTTCCAGCTTCCAGCACAACCTTTCAAGATGATCTGCAGGGAAGAAGCCTTCAATGAAAAGACTACTGGCCTTTCAGAAAAAGATGGCAGAACATGGCCTGGTACCGAGCTCGAGCCACACACACCGTGGGTGGTACTGAGAGAAAAGAGCTTGAAGCTGTACCCTGTATGCTCAGAAGCTGGGGATTAAGAAACACGGGTGCACCTAAGAGAGTGAGACCACCCTTCCCAAGAAGCTGATGAGGAATACGTGGTGTCCATGAAGAAATAGGCAGAGGAACCGGTAGAGGCCCCATCTTGGAGGTTAGGTCCAGAAAATGGAAACTTCATAAACACTACAAGCCAATGCCATTATGAGAACAGATGCTGAAAGAAGCTGGTAGGAAAATTTCAGAGGCTCAGATGTTGGAAGAGGTGGTGGTTGGAGAGTCAGCTGGTCATGAAGACCAGGCACTGAGGACTGGGTCTTTTTAGAGAGGGCCGCAGTTGAGCATGGCCATAAGCTCTGGGCCAACTGCCCCTCCTTGGAGAGGCTCCGAGTGGTGCTGCTGAAGCCAGAAATCCCACAGGGTACCCACGTGGCCCATGTCATACAAGCTGAATTCACGTGTGAGGGAGATGTTTACAGCTTTTAGTGTGCTTGGATGACATGAGTGCTGGGTGAAGATGAATAAGAGGGTGGCTGCTAATTGCATGACATAATTAATTGGTCCTAAATACCCCCTCAGTTGTGCTGGTTGCATGAGAGATGCATGGGACTGTTCTGTGTTCCATGATGGGGGCAGGTCAGGAGACCCTTCCCTGAAGTTGGCCCGGAGTGGCTGAAGTTTGAGTTTGTTTTCCCTCTGCCAGTTGTTTTGGACATGTTGTGCTCCCCTCTGCTGGAATGCAGACGTTTCGGGCAGGTGACAAACCCACTCACACCTGTACTGTGAACACAACCCAGGACCCATGGACTTCACCTTTTGTCCCGAGGACATTGCCCCTTTATCCCAACTACTTTGACATTGCCTCCAAGGACTTTGTCTCATGAATATTTACCCTTGTCTGATACCTAGACAGTGTTGTGCAAAACATTGAACTGGCATCCACAGAGAGGGGAGAGAGAGTGGGAGGCACAATATACCCTAAGAAGTGGGTTCAGGACTGTTGCATGTCTTGCCAGGAGTAGGCAGGCACATGGATGATGATGCCTATGGCAGGAAAGGACTGTTGCCTGTGGGCGGCTGTTAGTATTAAAGTTATACCCTCTTCCTGCACACAGATCACAGATGAGTAAAATGAACTCTGGCCTTCTTATTCATTTAATAGTGTGTATATATATATACAGTTAGGTCCAGAAATATTTGGACAGTGACACAATTTTCGCGAGTTGGGCTCTGCATGCCACCACATTGGATTTGAAATGAAATCTCTACAACAGAATTCAAGTGCAGATTGTAACGTTTAAATTGAAGGTTTGAACAAAAATATCTGATAGAAATTGTAGGAATTGTACACATTTATTTACAAACACTCCACATTTTAGGAGGTCAAAAATAATTGGACAAATAAACCAAACCCAAAAAAAATATTTTTATTTTCAATATTTTGTTGCGAATCCTTTGGAGGCAATCACTGCCTTAAGTCTGGAACCCATGGACATCACCAAACGCTGGGTTTCCTCCTTCTTAATGCTTTGCCAGGCCTTTACAGCCGCAGCCTTCAGGTCTTGCTTGTTTGTGTGTCTTTCTGTCTTAAGTCTGGATTTGAGCAAGTGAAATGCATGCTCAATTGGGTTAAGATCTGGTGATTGACTTGGCCATTGCAGAATGTTCCACTTTTTAGCACTCATGAACTCCTGGGTAGCTTTGGCTGTATGCTTGGGGTCATTGTCCATCTGTACTATGAAGCGCCGTCCGATCAACTTTGCGGCATTTGGCTGAATCTGGGCTGAAAGTATATCCCGGTACACTTCAGAATTCATCCGGCTACTCTTGTCTGCTGTTATGTCATCAATAAACACAAGTGACCCAGTGCCATTGAAAGCCATGCATGCCCATGCCATCACGTTGCCTCCACCATGTTTTACAGAGGATGTGGTGTGCCTTGGATCATGTGCCGTTCCCTTTCTTCTCCAAACTTTTTTCTTCCCATCATTCTGGTACAGGTTGATCTTTGTCTCATCTGTCCATAGAATACTTCTCCAGAACTGAGCTGGCTTCATGAGGTGTTTTTCAGCAAATTTAACTCTGGCCTGTCTATTTTTGGAATTGATGAATGGTTTGCATCTAGATGTGAACCCTTTGTATTTACTTTCATGGAGTCTTCTCTTTACTGTTGACTTAGAGACAGATACACCTACTTCACTGAGAGTGTTCTGGACTTCAGTTGATGTTGTGAACGGGTTCTTCTTCACCAAAGAAAGTATGCGGCGATCATCCACCACTGTTGTCATCCGTGGACGCCCAGGCCTTTTTGAGTTCCCAAGCTCACCAGTCAATTCCTTTTTTCTCAGAATGTACCCGACTGTTGATTTTGCTACTCCGAAGCATGTCTGCTATCTCTCTGATGGATTTTTTCTTTTTTTTCAGCCTCAGGATGTTCTGCTTCACCTCAATTGAGAGTTCCTTAGACCGCATGTTGTCTGGTCACAGCAACAGCTTCCAAATGCAAAACCACACACCTGTAATCAACCCCAGACCTTTTAACTACTTCATTGATTACAGGTTAACGAGGGAGACGCCTTCAGAGTTAATTGCAGCCCTTAGAGTCCCTTGTCCAATTACTTTTGGTCCCTTGAAAAAGAGGAGTCTATGCATTACAGAGCTATGATTCCTAAACCTTTTCTCCGATTTGGATGTGAAAACTCTCATATTGCAGCTGGGAGTGTGCGCTTTCAGCCCATATTATATATATAATTGTATTTCTGAACATGTTTTTGTAAACAGCTAAAATAACAAAACTTGTGTCACTGTCCAAATATTTCTGGCCCTGACTGTATATATATATATATATATATATATATATATATATATATATATATTTATTAAAATTCTGTTAGAGGATTACTAGATTTAAAAAGGGAGGTGTGTAGGGGGTGGTTTAGCCCCCTACACTGTAAAGTGTATGGTTATGTAAAGTGCAATGTGATATATGTTAACAATGTGTATTAGTCTATGAACTTTTATGACATAGGGTTTAATAGATATAGCAGAGTGCATAATTTAATGTAGGATGTAGTGTGAGGTAAAGATTTAGAATGTCATTTATAACAAGTAATGTAAAGTATTGGAATATTATGTAGATAGATTTATTTTTAGCAATATAAACAGTTAACATCAGGTGGTTCAGCTTCCTGGTTACAGAGAGAGTCTAGAGTGAATTCTGCAGATTGGTCCAAGGAGAAAAGATGTGGCACAAATTCAGGAGCCAGTCGGGAACCCTGAAGTAACCTCTTAAAGGTCTGGAGCCTATGGCTCATCCTGGTAGGCTCAGGGAAGTTGTGCGACTACACAGCCTTTGGGGCCCAGAAGTGGACAGCAGTGAGAAGAAGCACGGGGGAACAGAGACATAGGTGCCTCTCAGATTGGGGACAAGATTCAAGATTGCAAGGATAGTTCGAGTGAAAGTACCCCAAAATACAATAACCGCAGAACCGTCAAGAGTGAATCCATGTCTGTCATGGTAGTGGAAATAATAAACTGTTCCAGTTTAGCTAGCCAAAAGAACTGCGGTGTCACATATTTGTCTACTGCATCTATGATGGGGTGATGGACACCAACCTGAAGGAAGCAGTAAGTGTTGCACACCCTGCACATATTGACTATCTCTGGGGAAGAAGTGCAGGGCCCCTACAGCCCAGGGTCTATATCATCCTTCATTGATAATAGACTTGTGTTAGAAAAATATGGATAGCATGGTATATGTTTTCTTGGATCTCTCTAGTCTGCTGTACACACACTGTATAATGGTGACCAGCTACATTGTAAATGGCTGGTATGTATCCTAGAGATGGTTGTCCTCTGGGATGTAAACTTGGAATGTTTCTGCTGGTACCTATAGTGCCATGAGTTTTGTTAAGGCATTCACAAGGACCAGGTTTATATATAGCTGGAGAGATGGGTGAGTCTGGTTATCCACATACCTCAACCTATGGGTGTGTCTCGTGTTTTTAATGAGACTGTTTGTTTGACATAAACTGACTAAATACTGTGTATTTATGTTCCTGTAAAGCTGAAGGAAGGCTTCTGGGTTTTTTTTTTGTTTTTTAAACCTCTACTGGTTTATGAAGGGTTTAATACCCCCTCTGGACTTTTAAATAGAAAGTGTTCCTATCTCTACTTTGTGGACC
This sequence comes from Anomaloglossus baeobatrachus, assembly GCF_048569485.1. Taxonomy (NCBI): domain Eukaryota; kingdom Metazoa; phylum Chordata; class Amphibia; order Anura; family Aromobatidae; genus Anomaloglossus; species Anomaloglossus baeobatrachus. The sequence goes on from NC_134353.1 coordinate 734,231,651, forward strand.
AAGCAAAGTGAGTAACCCCATCACATATAGTGAGTGCAATATCACAATACAAAAAAAGTTTTAAAAAAGTATACCAAAATAACACCTATAAACCAGAAGAAGAATACAGATGGCACTGTCATCGGCTGTAAACTTTACTTACTAGTGTTCCTACATGATTACCAAAAAGATCAGGGGCTGCATAAATAGTATAAATACAATATTTTATTAGTAAATATCAAAAATGTTTTAAAAGTACTTTAACTGCCAATTAAAGTAGTCCATAAATACCTGTGGCCATGTGAGTGATGTGTAATAGTAGCCTCACTAGTTCAACCTCGATGTACGCTTCACCGTCTCTAGGGTTCCATCAGGAGGTACTAAAAACAAAGTAAAATTGGTAACCCTGTGATTGCTGATTTTTGCTCTCTTAGTGGTCTGTTATGGAATTGGCATAAAACTGACAAAAGTAAAAGAAGATCTCTAAGGCCATCAACGTCATGTAACAGAATGGTTTGCAAGAAGTGTTTTTTTTATTCCTAGGGCAAACACTTTTAATTCCACTTGGAATAAAAAGCATATGTTTGGTATGTGTACTTTCCCAGATTAAATGCAAAAACTAGTTGACAAACTCCATGTGAACAAAGACGTAATGAGACTCCATAAGAAAAACTGATACAGATTTTATGCATAATGCACAGAATTCCATGGATGGAGATCAGGAATGGATTCAGGACACAGATCAATGTTGATGGAGGCCTCTGAACAAACAATACATTGGGGATTATTAGAGAATTATAGTGTAGTTTTTATACTGTAGAGATTAATTGAATTTGCTTTTTAGACTTTTTTTTCACTGCACTATTCTATGTCCTGTTGTGTATATGTGGCGCCCCTGAGGCTTCCGTCGCCACAGGAACATTGCACTCCATCCAGAGGTGTGATGTCCCATCCTGGGTAAGGAAAGGAGTAAACGCTGGTTCACAGGCAAATCTGCACTACACCCATTGTTAGGCATATTTTGGGACCGGGGATAGTGGCAGCCACCCCCATGCTGTATGATGGGGGGGGCATAAGACCCATCCCTTCTCCCATTGGGTGGGGCCTAGCAACTGGGGAGGTGGGAGGAGCCAGTCGAGAGTAGAGTAGAAAGAGGAAAGTCAAGTTTAGTCAGATAGAGTTTAGAGCTGAGAGGAGTGAGAAGAGAAGTGCTCTAGTCAGTCAGGAGCAAGAAGGAAAAAGTGACGCTTCCTGGTGAATTCCCTGGGGCCCAGCTAGGTCCAGGTGACACCACAACCGAGAAATACAGAAGGAATTCCAGGGCCACTGAACTGCTTTCAAGCACAGGGCCTGTTCCACAGAAAGATCAGTGGAGAAGCTGCAGACAGGGGACGGTCCCTAGAAACTGGAGGAAGAGAAGTCAATTCCAAAAGTAAAAACCGAGGTCCAGGGTGGCTGCAAGCGCCCAGGGCCACAGCCCACTGCAGAACCTCTGGGAAGAGGGTGAAGTTCCAGCTAGGCTAGTCCCATATCCGGAGGCCGTAGTGGAGGCCAAGCCAGGTTCATCCAGCAAAGGCAAGGCTTAGAAGACAGCTGAAGAGAGGAACACAATAGATGGGTGCACCGGCTTTTATTCCCAGATCTACCCAGGATCAGCGGAGGTCCCTGACAGGGGGTTCCTGCTGTCCAAAGGCACAGTGCGCCATAAACCAGGAATTGTGAGTAAACAACTTGAAACTGCACGATGGGGGTTGCCTCTGTTATTTCATCTGCACTGCATAGACTTCCATCATTGCATAGACTTCTATCACTGCATAGACTGTAATAAGCACCAACAGTCGCCCCGGGGCCCAGCGTCACGAATAATATAAACTTTAAGCACCCCCCACTGAAGCCATATTAATTGACTCCCGCCAGGGTCACGGAGTCGGGCCCCGCCACCACTGACGACCCCCGGACTAGTCCGGACCGGCACCGGGTGTCCCATAGCCCTGGGGTGGCCGAGTCATATAAATATGTGACTCTTCAGATTTTGTGTTATACCATGCCTGATAAAGAGACCTGAGTAGTCTCGAAAGCTTGCTATTATTACCATCCTTTCAGTTAGCCATTAAAAGGTATCAACCACTGAGGACTCTCAGTTCTTTTAAACAAACTTTTTAGACTGAGCATATGAAGGTGACTGTGCAATAGACTCATATTCTCACATAATTTGGTCTGTAAGAGTTCCTTTTCTTGAGTTTTTACCTTAAGCAACAGGGATGCACAGCAAATGATTATATAGCTGTGCTAAATGGTGGTAACCAGAAATTGAACAAGGAACACAAAAAACACCAAAGGGTAAGCACTCCAGAAGAGTAATTAATAGGTAAAACCACACAGCTTTATTGGTTGAACAAAAAACATACACCTAAAACCAATTAAAAACGAGAGCCCATAATCAGAAACCACCCCACCACATGGATGTATGGTTACAATACAGTAATTCTTCAATGGCACTCCTACAGAATACAATGCACATATATACCATATAATCAAGGTGAATAAATATAAATGATGTAGAAAATAGAACATATATAAGAAATAAGAATATTCTTGCTAAGAGAGCGCAACATAAATAAACCTCGGACAAACATAACAAATGGTGGAAAACATACATCTTATATACAGTGCCTACAACTAGTATTCAACCCCCTGCAGATTTAGCAGGTTTACACATTCGGAATTAACTTGGCATTGTGACATTTGGACTGTAGATCAGCCTGGAAGTGTGAAATGCACTGCAGCAAAAAAGAATGTTATTTCTTTTTTTATTTTTTTTTTTAAATTGTGAAAAGTTTATTCAGAGGGTCATTTATTATTCAACCCCTCAAACCACAAGAATTCTGTTTGGTTCCCCTAAAGTATTAAGAAGTATTTCAGGCACAAAGAACAATGAGCTTCACATGTTTGGATTAATTATCTCTTTTTCCAGCCTTTTCTGACTAATTAAGACCCTCCCCAAACTTGTGAACAACACTCATTCTTGGTCAACATGGGAAAGACAAAGGAGCATTCCAAGGCCATCAGAGACAAGATCGTGGAGGGTCACAAGGCTGGCAAGGGGTACAAAACCCTTTCCAAGGAGTTGGGCCTACCTGTCTCCACTGTTGGGAGCATCATCCGGAAGTGGAAGGCTTATGGAACTACTGTTAGCCTTCCACGGCCTGGACAGCCTTTGAAAGTTTCCACCTGTACCAAGGCCAGGCTTGTCCGAAGAGTCAAGGCTAACCCAAGGACAACAAGGAAGGAACTCCGGGAAGATCTCATGGCAGTGGGGACATTGGTTTCAGTCAATACCATAAGTAACGTACTCCACCGTAATGGTCTCCGTTCCAGACGAGCCCGTAAGGTACCTTTACTTTCAAAGCGTCATGTCAAGGCTCGTCTCCAGTTTGCTCATCATCACTTGGAGGACTCTGAGACAGACTGGTTCAAGGTTCTCTGGTCTGATGAGACCAAGATCGAGATCTTTGGTGCCAGCCACACACGTGACGTTTGGAGACTGGATGGCACAGCATACGACCCCAAGAATACCATCCCTACAGTCAAGCATGGTGGTGGCAGCATCATGCTGTGGGGCTGTTTCTCAGCCAAGGGGCCTGGCCATCTGGTCCGCATCCATGGGAAGATGGATAGCACGGCCTACCTGGAGATTTTGGCCAAGAACCTCCGCTCCTCCATCGAGGATCTTAAGATGGGTCGTCATTTCATCTTCCAACAAGACAACGACCCAAAGCACACAGCCAAGAAAACCAAAGCCTGGTTCAAGAGGGAAAAAATCAAGGTGTTGCAGTGGCCTAGTCAATCTCCTGACCTTAACCCAATTGAAAACTTGTGGAAGGAGCTCAAGATTTAAGTCCACATGAGACACCCAAAGAACCTAGATAACTTGGAGAAGATCTGCATGGAGGAGTGGGCCAAGATAACTCCAGAGACCTATGCCGGCCTGATCAGGTCTTATAAAAGACGATTATTAGCTGTAATTGCAAACAAGGGTTATTCCACAAAATATTAAACCTAGGGGTTGAATAATAATTGACCCACACTTTTATGTTGAAAATTTATTAAAATTTAACTGAGCAACATAACTTGTTGGTTTGTAAGATTTATGCATCTGTTAATAAATCCTGCTCTTGTTTGAAGTTTGCAGGCTCTAACTTATTTGCATCTTATCAAACCTGCTAAATCTGCAGGGGGTTGAATACTACTTGTAGGCACTGTAAATGTTACCATAATCTGGGTAATATGGAGTCAGGAAAAAATGACCCCAGAGGTCAATATAGTGTCAAGTGGTCCACAGAGGGGGCCAAATGGGGCTCAGCGCTAAAATAGGAACTGGACCAACTTGTTGAAAAAAAATAAATAGTGGGGAAGGCAAAGCACACATGAAGTTAAGGTTCTGTCACCCTCAGACTGGCTAGTGTCCAAAATATGGCATGACAGATGCACATGCACCAATGGATGTCTGTCACATGGCGAGATCCCCAGATTTCAATGGGGATGGCAAAGGAAAGGAAGACTCTGACAGTAGGAAACAGGGGATGGGACACCTCTGACACTAACCTGTTGTGTCTGGCACCCAAAAGTCCCCTAAATTCTTAACTTGCATATAGGAGTCCTTCCACTCATTGCCATCACATGCTAGTCCCTTACTGTCCCTCCACTCACCCTGTATAGTGACATATAGATGTCACAACGACAGTACTGACACACAGGGGAAGGAGGACAGACAGGGGGACATAGAATAAAGCATATGCCAACAAGCTTCAAGACTGCAGCCGGACACCATGACTGCAGATGATATGGCTCAAAACAGTAGCACTGAAAGAACTCCAGCAGCAGATCACCAGCAGCTTGTAGAGAACTTTCTCCTTCTAAGGTAGTAAAAAACAGAATTAATTCTATTACCAGCATCAGGTGATGAATCATGTGAATTTTTAAAGGAAAAGGGAGTGAGGAGAACTAACCTGGAGCTGCTAGGAAGGAAAATGACATTAACACTTGCTGCACCAACAGAAAGCAAGTCATATTTAAAATAAAATGCAGAGTCTCACAAGACGATTTTAGACTCCGGTCCCAAACCAGTCACAAGGCTCCTAATGATGGGTGACACCCATGACAGGTTCTTTTAATTTTTCGTTTATGGTTCAACCACTCAGGTCCTGCACTAGGCTTATTATTCTTTATTTGTATAGCAAAAAAGGTATTTGACAGCACTTTACAGTTAAAACACAATATAAACATTAGCACTATGTGTTAAATTTTATGTTAATGTACATTTTTTTTCCAATGTACATTGTATCTACCTACCAGAACCGGACCATGAATAATTTCTAGATGCTTCTTCCTTGGTTAAAAGTGGTTGGTCATAGTACTTGATGTTGTAGTGTCACTTGACTGCAAATTTTGTCACACTCAAGGTTACTTTAATTTATGGTACAGTCTGTACCATATACAGGATTGTCATAAAGCAATCAAAATACTGAAAATGTTACATCTAACATGCTATGAGAGCACTCTACGCACGATGAGACATCTATAGGAAAGCTTAAGTAAAAGAACAGTGATATAGAAGCAGTAAAGAGAGTTTTCAATGGTGAGTGTAGTGATCAAGGCATCTGCAATTATAAAATAAAGGCTATTATTAAAAATCAAGGCTAATGTCACATGCAATACATACAAGTATAATCAAATGTAACTTTCATATTGTAATTGAAAGAAGGAATTGATTTGAAATTTACATTATACAAGTTCTTGAATACAGCAGCAATCAGCTATGACCTCTCAATGAGAAATGAAAAGTTTGTATGTTTTGTACTGTAATCTCCCCAACGAATAATACGACAAACTATAATGTCTGTCATCATTTTCTCTATGTCCTTGCAGGCAAAAGTCTCAATAGCTTATATTCTTGTAGCTGTTCTACTGGGAGATGCAATGTAATTATGAATTTGTTATGCATAAACTTTCCGTACGAGCAGTACCTATACCCATTAACCTATTTCCGTTTTTCATTTCTTTTTTTTGCTCACCTTCTTCCGAGAGCCGTAACTTTTTTATTTTTCCGTCATTCTTACCATATAATGGCTTGATACCATTTTTGTGTAGATGCTGCATTTTGATCACCTGTTATTGCATTTTAAAATATGTTTGCGGTGACCAAAAAAATTCATTTTGGCATTCAGAAGCTACTACATACAATGCATTCCAAATTGCTGCAGAGCCACGGAACCCTCATATTACCAGTGCTGAGAACAAGCCTATTCTTGTGGATATTACTTTGACATGAACCACTGACATAAACAAATACCGAACACAATAGATGGCTTGTTTAGACAAATCCAAAAGATTTCAAGATACCCTGCAAAATGTAGAGCTCTGACTGTATATGCTGTTGTGGAAGTCTGCCAAGTATGCTAAGATCTCAGTCACAACCCAAATGTCTGACCCAAATTCTAGCTGTACAGTTTTATTCTTACCAGTTTGAAGCTCAGTAGTTTTAATTATGTTTTTAATAGAAACATATTTAAAAAAAAATTATTATGGGGGTGACAATTTCATGATAAGTGCTTATTAAATGGGTAGTCTACTACAATATTGTGTAATATTGTGTTTATAAATAAGTTCAAAAGAAAAAAAAAGCATATACTCACAAGGTTTCTTTTGCTCCTGCACACCACGTGTTCCCCAATGGTTTCTGTATTCTGTCTTCCAGCTAGAAACATCCTATGTTCATTTTATATAGTCAGCCGCAACTAATTGTCTTCAGCCTTGACATTTCATGCCAGGCCTCAAAATTATCACTCCAGGCTCAAATAGAACAAGGACACGGTCTGAGCCAGTGATGTCCAAAAATGTGTGTTCAGTTAGAGAAATCTGCACCACTGTTGGTGGACCAGAGAGCCTGCCCCATAATCTATATTCTATTTAATCCCAAAGATGTTTGGTGGGGTTAAGATTGGTATGCTGTGCAGGACTATTCTTCCACACTAAACGTATCCTCCCATTGCCTCTACGTCACTTACTTTGTGGACTGAGCACAGTCATGCTGAAACAAAGCAAAGTCTTCCCTAAACTTGCCACACATGTCTTGGTATGCTGAAGCATTCAGATTTCCCTCCACTTCAACTAAGAGTTCCGAAAAAAATCAATCGCAAAACTTTATCCATCCTCCTCCAAACTTTGCATTTTGCACAATGAAGTCAGACTCGGGTAGCTTTCTTAGTTATTCACCAAGCTCAGCTTCATTTAGAAAGAGAAGTGTGTATTTTCACTCCACAAAACACAATTTTATGGCTCCAAAATCCAGTGGCAGTGTGCTTTACAGTGGTAGCTGCCATTATGTATTGTGTTTGGTGATGAGAAGCTTGCATACACGTGATCAGACTTAGAAGCCCAAGCTGTGAAGTCCCCAACACACAGTTTATGTGATGATCTGATTGCCAAAGGAATTTTGGAACTTTGCAGTAATCATGACAACATAGAATCGGCAGCTTTTATGCATTATGCAGTAGAGATGATCAAATTTCCCAAATGCAAGGGATTTTACTGGGAAATTGAATTTGCAGCAATTTTATTCTCTTTGAAATTTATGTCTATTATTATTATGCCCTGTGGATTGGGGAGACCCCATAGAATAATAAATAGAAGACGTGGGAAATAATAAAAACAAACAATACTCACCTCACAACTCACCTCTTATTTCTGCTGCTCACTGTATTCCATATAGTCTTCAGTGTTTCTTCTTGCCCCCACTTTGTTCTGAAACTCATCTTCATGCCAGCCGAGGCTTCTTGCTGCAACTATTCCAAGGACTTCCAGTTGTGACTAAGCCAAGGACATCCTTGGCCTAGTCAATGCGGAAGTCCTCGCCTAGAGTGTCCATCATAAGTTCATAGAGAATGGTCTGGTGTCACCACGACCTTACAATGCACATGGAAGTCTTAAGGTACCGTCACACTAAGCAACATCGCTAGCAACATCGCTGCTGAGGCACAACTTGCTAGCGATGTTGCTGTGTGTGACATCCAGCAACAACCTGGCCCCTGCTGTGAGGTCGTTGGTTGTTGCTAAATGTCCTGGACCATTTTTTAGTTGTTGCTCTCCCGCTGTGAAGCACACATCGCTGTGTGTCACAGCGACAGAGAAACAACTAAATGTGCAGACAGCAAGGAGCCGGCTTCTGCAGATGCTGGTAACCATGGTAAACATTGGGTAACCAAGAAGCCCTTCCCTTGGTTACCCAATATTTACCTTCGTTACCAGCGTCAGCCGCTCTCAGCTGTCAGTGCAGACTCCCTGCTCTCTGCACATGTAGCTGGAGTACACATTGGGTAATTAACCCGATGTGTACTGTGGCTAGGAGTGCAGGGAACAGGGAGCCAGAACTGGCAGCGTGAGAGCGGCGGATGCTGGTAACGAAGGTAAATATCTGCGCTCCAGCGATCCCTGCCAGGTCAGGTTGCTGGTGGGATCGCTGGAGCGTCGCTTAGTGTGACATCTCACCAGTGACCTCCTAGCAACTTACCAGCGATCCCTATCAGGTTGTATCGTTGTTGGGATCGCTGGTAAGTTGTTTAGTGTGACTGGGCCTTTAGTCTAGTGGGAAGAGACCCTGGGTTTCAGCAGGTGGTGGCAGTTAGAAGAAGAGGAGAGTGTGCATTAGAGCTGGCCAGTAAGTGAGCGATGTGGTGAGTATTAGTATTTTATTTTACTTCTACTTTTTGTTGACAGCCATGTTCATGGCTGAATTCATGCACAGTCAATTACTAAATATTTGCATTCTGGAGAAGATTTTTGTAAAATTCAAGTACAATTCAATTCCACTTGAATAAATTCTCTGAACATCATTTTGCACCTCAGTATACTATATCTTACCACTAATTAATTATATTAGTCATAATAGGTTAGAGCATTGAAGCACACTGTGCATAGTTTTTTGCCACTGTGTCTTCCTCATTTTTGAAGCAATTCCCCATCTCAAAATAGGCCAATTGAGTTAGCAGTGCAATGCCGAGACAGGATTAAAAAATTAAAAACTGAAATGTATTTATAATACCCCCTACATTACATTTAATTTTCATTCCATCTGGGAGACACACTTGGTGCCAGTTCCAAATATTTTTACATATTTATACATAAGGCACTTTGATAGTTTTAAGCTCAGTTTTGAATACACATAGAATAATTCATGATTTAAAATATTAGAAGTCTTTGGTGAGAAAAATGTATTAGTTATCAAGTGCTCAGTGGATATAAAAGACATGAATGTTAAAAACATTCAGTATACTTAAGGGAAAAAAGGATTAAAGATGTGCAAGTATGGCTGAGATTAGTCAAAGTAGGTGCACAATGCGTAATCAACAGATCCATGGCTTCATCAACTTACTGCATAACTGCAAAAACTTTACTGACATTTGCTTAGCACATTTAAAATTCTCATTTTCTCTTTTTTTATTTTTTCCTATTTTAATATTCTGTTGTTTTCTTTTATTCTGTTCTTTTTCTATTCTATTTTTCCTCTTTCCCTCTTTTCTTATACTCTAATTATTATTTTATTCTGTTGTCTTCTTTTTCAATTCTATTTTTTCTTCTTTTCTTTTTCTTTTCTTTTTCTCTTTTCTTCTATCCTAATACAATAAAGTATTCACCAAGCAAACACCCCAAAAAAATGTGATTATACAATACATGTGAAAAACGCCAGACACACACAGTACCCCCATGAATGCTCCAAACTCTTCCCAACAACTATATGCAGCAAAGGAGGCATATTCCTTCCTTTGCCTCTGACATCAATAGTGAGGAAGGGAATGCCAGATTTCTCGATTTTTTTCCCCCTACTCCACCTTCTAAAGTGAAATTGAACCTCCATGTAGACGCCCCATGACTGCAGATGATGCTGTCACTAGTGTCTCTTGCCGTTGAGAGATTTGTGACTGTTCATATTTAGTTTTTAGGTTCTGCAAATTAATTGCATTTGTTTTCTGTTGGCACTGCAAGGGTTAATGCCATTTTTCACTTGCAGTATGCTGCTAACTAGTTGATCTCAGTTGCAGCCGGTTTCCGACCACCTTCCTCTTGAAATAGTCACTTGATACTTTATGTGAAGCCAGCTATAGATTCATTCTATACTGAGCATCCGAGGAGACAGGAAGGTTTGTGTAAAACTAAAGATCCTGGTGTTGGAGCCATGTCGTGTGCAGTCTGGTGTTTGACTGCTCTGTTGGCTGTTTATCCTCTTGTTGTCTGCCTTAACTCATGTTGTTTCATACCCCTGTGTTAGGAAGCTATGTGATAGAGTTTTTGGTTTCCCCTGTTTGTTCATTTCTGTGGGGTTACCACTCCAGTGCCAGCCCTACCCTGAGGTTGGGAGAGTGGGTATTAGATCATGGCTGGCCAGGAGCAGGGCCTGGAAGGCCCAGATTTCCTCACCATAAGAGGTATCCCTAGGAGCAGGAATAGCTAGGCTCCCTAGCCTGAGGGCCAGTCTAGGAACCCTATCCCTTGTCATTTCCATTTATTCCATGACAGAAGCAATGGCTACAGTTAGTAACCCTCTGTGGACAACACCCCTGATAATTCTTTGCCTCAGATTCCTGATTTTGTGGCAAGATCAGGAATCCAATTTGAGACAGAATCCCTTACAGAAATTCAATTTTTCAAATTCTTTTTCTCTGCAGAATTCATGAATAATATGGTGGCTCAAATTAATTTATTTAATTAACAATTTTTGACCAGAACTTCACTTCATCATTTGCTAAATGATCCCCAATAGATGCAGTGAAAATTATGATATTCTAGGGCCTTGTGAAGAAGCCAGAACTTCATTAATATTAAAGAGTGGATATTTTATATAACACTCCAATTTTCCACGTTTATGACCCTGACATGCTTTGACACCATTCTCAGGTTTTTGCATTATAACGATAGTGTCCACACTTAGGCGGGCTTTGCACACTACGACATCGCAGGTGCGATGTCGGTGGGGTGAAATTGAAAATGACGCACTACCAGCATCGCATGCGACATCGTAGTGTGTAAAGGCTCGATGATTCGATTAACGAGCGCAAAAGTGTCGTAAACGTATCATCGGTGCAGCGTCGGCGTAATCCATAATTACGCTGACGCGACAGTCCGATGTTGTTCCTCGCTCCTGTGGCAGCACACATCGCTGTGTGTGAAGCCGCAGGAGCGAGGAACATCTCCTACCGGCGTCACTGCGGCTTCCGTAGGATATGCGGAAGGAAGGAGGTGGGCGGGATGTTTACATCCTGCTCTTCTCCGCCCCTCCGCTCCTATTGGCTGCCTGCTGTGTGACGTCGCAGTGACGCCGCACGACCCACCCCCTTAACAAGGAGGCGGGTCGCCGGCCAGAGCGACGGTCGCAGGACAGGTGAGTCCATGTGAAGCTGCCGTAGCGATAATGTTCACTACGGCAGCTATCACAAGGATGTCGCTGCTGTGACGGGGGCGGGGACTATCACGCTCAGCATCGCAGCTTCGGCCTGCGATGTCGCAGCGTGCAAAGTACCCCTAAAATGACTTTAACCACCTTTTCAAAGTTAAGCTAGTTATAATAAGTTCAGAAACAAATTTTCTGAAGTCTACATTCCCCAAAGGGACATTTGGGTAGACGAGTCCTAATATATGTCAAGGGAAGGAGTAAATTCCAACAATACAGTGGCATGTAAACATTTCAGAACCCCTGGTCAAAATTACTGTTATTGTGAACAGTTAAAGAGTTATTCCCATCTCCAAGATCCTATCACAATATGTAGTAGGTGTAATAATAATAATAATAATAATACTACTAATAATAATAATATTAGCAAATACCTCCAATTAGAAAGGTAGTATAGTTCTTCAGATACCCTATGTTGTTTGCCCCATGTTCCATGTATCCATGGTTACGAGCACACATATTGTCACAGTTACAGTGCCTTGTGAAAGTATTCAGCCCCCTTGAGTTTTTCAACCTTTTCCCACATTTCAGGCTTCAAACATAAAGATAAAAATTTTAATGTTATGGTGAAGAATCAACAACAAGTGGGACACAATTGTGAAGTTGAATGATATTTTTAGTTAAAATTTTTGTAAAAAATAAAAAAACTAAAAAATTGGGGCGTGCAATATTATTTGGCCCCTTTACGTTAATACTCTGTAGCGCCACCTTTTGCTGCGATTACAGCTGCAAGTCACTTGGGGTATGTCTCTATCTGTTTTACACATAGAGAGACTGAAATTCTTGCCCATTCTTCCTTTGCAAATAGCTCAAGCTAAGTGAGATTGGATGGAGAGCGTTTGTAAACAGCAGTTTTCAGCTATTTCCACAGATTCTCGATTGGATTCAGATCTGGACTTTGACTTGGTCATTCTAACACCGGGATACGTTTATTTGTGAACCATTCCATTGTAGATTTTGCTTTATTTTTAGATCATTGAATTGTTGAAAGACAATTTTCTGTCTGAGTCTCAGGTCTTTTGCAGATTCCAACAGGTTTTCTTCAAGAATGATCCTGTATTTGGCTCCATCCATCTTCCCATCAAATTTAACCATCTTCCCTGTTTCTGCTGAAGCAAAACAGGCCCAAACCATGATCCTGCTGCCACCATCTTTGACAGTGGGGATGGTGTGTTCAGGGTGATGAGCTGTGTTGCTTTTACGCCAAACATATTGTTTGAAATTGTGCCCACAAAGTTTGATTTTGGTTTCATCTGACCAGAGCACCTTCTTCCACATGTTTGGTGTGTCTCACGTGGCTTGTGGCAAACTTTAAACGACACTGTTTATGGATATCTTCGAGAAATGGCTTTCTTCTTGCCAGTCTTCCATGAAGGCCAGATTTGTGCAGTGTACGACTGATTGTTGTCCTATGGACAGACTCTCAAACCTCATCTGTAGATCTCTACAGTTCACCCAGAGTGATCATAGGCCTCTTGGCTGCATCTCTGATCAGATCAGTATTCTCCTTGTTTGAGATGAAATTTTGGATGGACGGCCGGGTCTTGCTAGAATTGCAGTGGTATGATACTCCTTCCATTTCAATATGATCACTTGCATAGTGCTCCTTGGGATGTTTAAAGTTTTGGAAATCTTTTTGTAACCAAATCTAGCTTTAAACTTCTCCACAACAGGTCCTACAATGCCCTGAACATGAGGCAAGTGACGTAGTGAATCAGAACTTTACTACATTTCTAATTGGAGGTATTTGCTAATATTATTATTATACTTACTACATATTGGTATTGGAATCTTGGAGATGGTAATACCCCTTTAAGCAAGTTGAAGATAAAATGATCTCTAAAAGGCAATAAGTTAAAGATGACATATTTCCTTTTTTTATTAGGCAAAAAAAATATTTTCATATTTGAAAAATTACAAAACGGAAAATGCACTGATGCAAAAGTTTATGCAGCCTTCAACAATTGTGTGCTCAGATAACTTTAATGAAGATTTCAGGCCTTAATTAAACTGTGAGGGTTATGGCTTGTGCACATTCATTGTTAGGAGAGGCCAGGAGATAGAAATTTCACATCTTTAGAAATACTCAGCCTCTCTAACCTTGTGCCAAAAAACAGCAGCTATGGGTTCTTCTAAGGAGCTACTTAGCATTCAAAATGATGGAGGCCCAAAAAGCAGGAGAAGACTATAAGAAGATAGCAATGCATTTTCAAGTTGAGCTTTCCTTAGTTCAAACTGGAATTAAGAAATGACAGTTAACAGAAACAGTGGAGGTCAAGATAAAGTCTGCAAAACTAAGCAAAATGTCTGTGAGAGTTGCTCATAGGATTGCTAGAGTGGCAAATAAGAACCCCCAGTTGACTGCAAAAGATCTTCAGGAAGATTTACTAGACTGTGGAGTTGTGTTACAATATTCTACTGTTCAGAGACACCTTCACAAATATAGCCCTCATGGAAGAGTCATGAGAAGAAAACCTCTCCTTCGCTCTCACCATAAAATTCAGGGTTAGAAGTAAGCAAAGAACTTCTTAACAAACCTGATGCATTTTTTAAACAAGTTCTGTGAACCAATTATGTAAAAATAGAACTGTTTGGCCACAATGATGAAAGAGTATAAAGGTATGTATCTAGAAAAAAGGCACAGAATTTTAGGAAAAGAATATCCTGAAAAAAACACATAGAACTATATCAAAAAAGAAAAACTTACCAAAGGTGGCAGACCAGATGATGTATGCATAAACAGAATGTGGTAAACCTTCCTCTCTGCAAGATGCTGATGTTACAGCCACTCAACCTATTCAACCTAGAGGGGAGGGGAGTGGCTGCTTAGCAAAAAACTTGCACACTAATAAGGCTTGCACTGATAGCTGTGATGCACAGTGTGTGAACTGTGACCTAGAGATGACGCCATAAACCTAGGTCAGGCGGGCTAATCAACACTATACAAGTGCATCTCACACGTATACGCGAGATGCACAGTGTCTGAATTGTGGCCTATAAATGATGCACAACACTAGGCCAGGCAGGTCAGTTAGCACTATAAAAGTGTATCACACATGACAGGCTCACCAATATACCACCTAAAATCAAAAGGTGCATGTGGTTTTTTTCTTGATAATTGAGAGTAGGGACTTGCAAGTGTGAGAATCCATGACGTGGATTGCGAGCTTCCATATTTTGGACCAAAATATCAACTAATATCTCACAATTGAGGTACATTTTATCCATTTTTGCAGGTTGTGTGTGGACCTTTTGATTTTAGATGGTATATTGGTGAACGTGTCATGTGTGATGCACTTTTATAGTGCTGACTGACCCGCCTGGCCTAGTGTTGTGCGTCATTTATAGGCCACAATTCACACACTGTGCATCTCGCGTATCCGTGTGAGATGCACTTGTATAGTGCTGATTAGCCGGCCTGACCTAGGTTTCTGGCGTCATCTCTAGGTCATAGTTCAGACACTGTGCATCACACCTATCTATATGACGGGCTACCAGTGCAAGCCTTATTAGTGTGCAAGTTTTTTGCTAAGCAGTCACTCCCCTCCCCTCTAGGTTGAATGGGTTGAGTGGTTTTGACATCAGCATCTTGCACCTGGGCTGTGGCCGCCATCAAGAGGAAGGTTTACCACATTCTGTTTGTTCATACATCATCTGGTCTGGCACCTTTGGTAGAAAAGAATATCCTGCCAACTATTAAGTATGACGGTGGATAGATCAATCATGCTTTGAGGTTCTGTTGTAGCCAATGTCATGGGAACATACTGTATCTTGGGTAAAGAGAAGCATGGATTCTATGAATTTTCAACAAATTCTTGATGCCAACATTACACCATCTGTAAAAAAGCTGAAAATGAAATGAAGATATCTTCTACAAATGGATAATGTTCCTACATACAAGTCAAAATCTACAATAGATTACCTCAAAAGGCGCAAGCTCAAGGTATAGCAATGGCCCTCACAGTCCCCTGATCTGAAAATAATTGAAAATTCGTGTCTGGAACTTAAAAAAGAAGTGCAGTTAAGATGACCGAGGAATCTCACAGAACTGGAAGACTTTTTCAAAGCAGAATGGATGAAAATCCCTCAAACAAGAATTGAAAGACTCTTGGTTGTCTACAAAAAGCATTTACAAGCTGTGATACTTGACAAAGGGGGTGTTACTAGGTACTAACCATGCAGAGTGCTTTAACTTTTCATTAGCCCATTTTCTTTTTTTGTTCATTTTAAAATGTAAAAGATGATTTTTTTTTTCTGTACCTACAATACAAAGGAAATCTGTTATCTTTAAGTTTATGCCTTTTAGACATCATTTAATCTTCAACTTGCTTAACTGTTCACAATAATTGTCATTTTGACCATGGGTGCCCAAAATTTTACATACCACTGAGCAGTTGAGAAACAATAACTTGATCACATTCAAAACAGTGCACCTGTTTTGTCTCCCTAGTTCAAGGAATATTTGGATACTTTGGGGGAAAACTATTGCTTCTTTTTTAAGCAAACTGCTAAGTTCTTGTTACTCCCCAAACAGAGATAATTTTTTAACCCAACTTTGGAAAAACATAAGTGTTCTTTAGACCACCTGTGGAAAAACAAGAGCAATGCTGTGTTTGCATTATTGACCTCAAAATGAGTTCAATAAACATTAAGGGAAACTCAGAGTTTTATACACAAACTTCACAGGCAATTATAACCCTTTTATTTATGCATAATTAGCTGTGAAATTATTTTTAGAGGAAAATTCAGCAAAGTTGGCAAATCTGAATTTCAAAAGAACTGCAATCTCTACTGCACAACTGACAAAGGTCACCACATTATATCAGTATCAAATATCAGTAAAACACATAAAAAGCTATATATTAATACATCTCTAGATCAATTCCAAAATGGTGTTATTTGTGGAGGGGTGGAGTTACTGCTGTTTTGGCACTGTGGCGCCCCTGACCTGGTCAGGCACCACTGAGTACTGCACCCATGCTGGGGGCAGTACAATACAGGTAATCCAGAAGGCTGACCGAGGTATGACTACACAGGCGCATAGTAATCAGGTCTCACACATCTACCTTTGAAAGGACCCCTGAGAGATTGCCGGAGGGGGCGTGGCCTCCATGTCCACTCAAGGGGTGTGGTAAAGAGCCTGGTTGCTAGGTGGCGTAGGCAAGAACAGGAAAGGAGGATCAGTGAGCCAGTTTAGTGTGCAGCTCAGGGAGAGCAGACGTGAGGAGCAGACCCTGGAGCTGTTGCAGTCTAACAGCGTCCGCGCAGTGACTACCGACAGGGGAGATCGGTCACCTGGTAGTGCCACCCTAAATCCACCCACGACTCGAGAGAGCAAAGGGGTGGCTGAGTAAGGGGACTGCCAGGGAGGTACCAGGCCCGCAAGGGTAACAGGTCCCAGTGCAGAGGTAGATTCACCTTTCTTCTGCCAAACCTGCCTGAGGGGGCACTTCAAAGCCCCAAGACAACACCACAGAGTCCGCAGCCACGTAGCAAAGAGAGGGCCCATAGTTCACAGGAGGCAAGCAGCCAGAGTGATCTGGTCCAGGCTACAAGCAAACGGGCCAAAATGAGGGGAGAACAGGCAGCAGCAACTTCCCTGGGTGACCCCCATAGGGACTTCAAGTTGGGGTCACCACAAAAAAGACAAAGAGGTAAGGAAGGCGAGTTGGTAGTCACCCTCATCAGCCAGCCAGAAGGATTCCTGGTTCCAGCCTGGTTCATCCCAGCTACGCCCGGGTTACTCAACCTGCCACCTAATGTGAGTAAAACCCCTGAAAGACATTCTGCTTGTGCGTGTGAGTCATTCTGCGATTTGTGGTGCCACACACCTACACAGGGCCCTGGGGCTTGCCTCACTCTCGGGAGGCCACTACAACTGACTGCACCCACCATCAGCCCCAGGCACCCCTTAATCTGCAGTGGCGGTCACCCTGACCGCAATACCGAGAGTGGCGTCACGAAAATCCTAAAAGAAGGTTCCCTATCTGTGACCAGACCGTCCCGCCACGTGGAGTCCCTGAAGGTAATGCACCGACACAACACCTGTGGGGCTTCACAGCACCTCATGGGTTCTGCAAATGCAATCAGTCTGCTGTACAAAATGTCACTTCTTACATGTGAAGATCAGCATTGTACCCAAACAGTAGTTTCGCACCTCAAATAAATGGGGTATCTATACTTAAGGGAAATTATACAAAAAATTGTGGTGTCCATTTTTTCCTGTTACTCTCGTGGAAATTAAAAATTTGAGGCTAGATCAATATTTTTGTGGCGAAAAATAGTTTTCTATTTTCACAGAGGAGAGTTAAAAAAATTCTTTGAAATACCTACAGGTTGTAAATTCATTACAGCTCTTTATCAATACCTTGATGGGTGTAGTTTCAGAAATTGTGCCATTTGTGACAGGTAAGTATAGTTTTGGTATCTCAAGATTTCTGCAACATGGTGCCTGCAAACTACCCCAGCAAAGTCTGTTCAACAAAACATTGCTCCCTTTTGAACATTTTAAATGTGTTGCTAAAGCAATATTTTTGCTGAAAATAATTAATTAATACATGTTTATAGCCTAATGTTTTAAAATTTCCTGAATCAATTGTGGTTTTCAAAATTCTCCCAACTCCCACACAAAAATGATTTGAGGTGTAGTTTCCAAAATTAGGTAATTTGGGGGGCTTCTGCTCTTTCGGCATTTTAGAGATCTTTGCAATCACATGGTTATTGCTATCAATTCCAGCCAAATATGTGCTCCAGAAGTCATAAAGTATTCTTTCCTTTCTTATGAGAAAAGACATACTTAAGAGAATTTACACAACAAATTTCTCATGTTACCCTTGTGAAATGGAAACATTTGGGGCTAAAGCAACATTTTTGTGTGAAAACACGTATTTTTTTAATTCCACTTTTCTTTAATTTCTTCGAAATACCTAATGAGAAAGTACATTTCTTGAATGCTATTTTGTTTACTTTGAGGTGTGTAGTTTCTAAAATTGTATAACTTTTTTTATTTTCTGACATAAATGCCTCTTCAAAAGTGAAGAGGTCCATTAAAAAATATAGGTCTTTGTAAATTTTATTAAAAAATAAATTGCTACTAAACCTTTACCCTTTTAACTTTCTAACAAAAAATGTTTAAAAAATGATGCTGATGTGAATAGACATATTTTATCATTTTTAATTTTTATGCCCTCAAAATAGATGAACACTGAACCTATATTCTACCTTATTTTATACAAATATACGGACATATTCTTAGTGATTAAGGTAGACCATATATGGGGACAGAGTATACAAAGTGAAGGTGCAGTGGTGTATCTAAGCTTTCCGGCACCCGGGGCAAGAATTCAGTTTGTCGCCCCTCCCCACCAGGCGGTTTGGGGTGGTCGTCATGTGACCAATCATTCATATGTGATTTGCATACTTACAGTCATGCGATGACAAGCTGCTCTTAATGATTCTCTCAATGTTCAATGAGAAACATAGGAAGAATAGTCAGTTGTCACATGCAAGTATTAAAATCATATATGAGTGGAGTGGCCATGTGATGACTGCTGGAACCAGCAAGCAGAGCTGATTTCTGACAAAGAGTATATTACACACTGTTCAAAATGAGGATACTACACTGCTTAATTTTATAATTAAAGTGCTTGTCCAGGTTTGAGATTAAAGTCTGCAGTTACTCTATGTGACTGCAGGCTTTTGAATTCTCACAGTGAGCACTGCACACTTTTAGGATTCTCCCATGCCAGTGATGAGAGTGGAGATGGTGCTGCGGTGAGCAAAAGTGGACCCACTGGACCACAAGGCCGGGACTGTGGCAGCTGACCCTTAGAGCAGGGGGGAATTCAGGAGCAGACAGGGCTGCGACTCAAGTGTAGACACAGACTACAAGGGTAGCAGAAGCAGAAGGCACAGCCAGGGTGGACAGACACAGTCTCTGGTGTGAAGAGGGCCACCGACATAACTGAGGCTGGAGGCACGGCAGGGGCTGACAGGCACAGTCTCTGGTGTGGCGAGGGCTCCCAGGATAGCTAATTCTGGAGGCACAGCCGTGCTGGATGGGCATAGTCTCTGGTGTGGTGAGGGACACCGGGATAGCTGAGGCTGGAGGCACGGCCGGGACAAACAGGCACAGTCTCTGGTGTGGAGACTGGAGAGGGCCACCGGCATAACTGAAGCTGGAGGTATGGCAGGGGTGGACAGGCACAGTCTTTGGTGTGGCGAGGGCCCCAAGGATAGCTGATGCTGGAGGCACAGCCGTGCTTGATGGGCACAGTCTCTGGTGTGGCGAGGGCCACCAGGATAGCTGAGGCTAGAGGCACGACCGGGGCAAACAGGCACAGTCTCTGGGGTGGTGAGGTCCACCAGGACAGCTGAAGCTAGAGGCCCATCCAGGATAGACAGGCAGGGACACTTGCACCAAAAGGACAGGACCGACAGGTAGAAGAAACCAACGAGACTGGACAGGACAAAATAAGGGGACCTGACACCTACCTAGCTAGAGATCTGGACACTAACTAGCTAAACTAGGGCATTGAACAGGCAACTCCTCTAGTGGGAGATTGCCTATAATATCTAGTGCCTCTCGTAAGCTAAGAGGCAGTTCCTAGGAGTGGCGCGCTGGGCCTTTAAGAGAGGGGCAGCGATGCGCACACACTCTTTAGGAGTGATTTTGGAGGTCCTGTGACACTCGCACAGACTCCAGGAGGTGGGAGGAGGATGAACCCATGTAGAGGAGAGGCAGAGACGCTGGACAGTGTGGAAGGACCTGGCCACAGAGGTGAGTCAGAGTGTGTCCCTGCAGAAGAGCAAGGAGTGCAGGGATGCAGCATTACAGTAACCCCCTTACACCCCCTCTTCAATAGGGCTGAAGAAGGGTTTCTCTCCTCAAAGTCGATGGAAGCCAACAGACAAAATCACATAAAAGTCAATGGTGACTGGCATACAGGTATAATACAGGAGAGGTTAGCAAGGCAAACTCACATCAAAGTCACTGGTAGCTGACATGCAGACGGAAATCAGGACAGGCTGGCAAGATGAAATCACACGGATCCAAGGCACACCTAGAAAAAACTGACATGACAAAACAAAGAAGGAGATCTTTTCCGAATGGGTTTCTCCCACAGGTTCAGGAACAAGGCATCCGGGTTCAAACTAGGGCATTCTATCAACACACGACACCAACAAGAGCTTCAGGGGGCATTGGATGGGAGATTGGAGATGCACCATGGGTCCAGGAACAAAGTGTTCAGGTTTGGATTGGAATATTCCACTCGAGCACGACAACGATGAAGGCTTCAGAGAACATTGGATAGGGGTTTCCACGCACAACACCATCAAAGGCTTCAGGGGAGAATCAGATGGGAGTTAGGAGATGCACCACCAAAGCTTGAGGAACAAGACTTGTCACAGGTTCAGGAATGAAGCATTCAGGTTCGGATTGGAGCATTCTATCCACGCACAACACCAACAAAGGCTTCATAGAGCATCAGATGGGTGTTTGGAGATCCATCACTGAGGCAAATTTTGCTCAAATAGATTGCAGATGACTTGTCACATTTGTAGAACCCATGAGATGCTGGAACAAACAGAGGCAGAAGGCCCAGTCGTGCAACCGCAAACCAGCCCAATAAAGAAGGGGCCCCACTATCGCCTTCCGAAGGAAGTGTGAATTTTCATGCGCTATTAGCTGTAAATGGCCCATATAATGAACATTTGTTTCATATACTTTTCTTGCACAGAGGCCCTCTTCTGACTGTCTGTTGCCTCTTTAAGAGATTGTGTAGACTTTAAGCTTTTGGCCTTGTAATTAAAAAAAATAATTTAAACTATTGCTGGTGAGTGACCCTCTGCCTTAGGGCGGCGTTACACACACTGATATATCGTGCGATTGCATGAGCGATCGCACCCGCCCCTGTCATTTGTGCGTCATGGGCAATTCATTGCCCGTGTTACACAAAGTCGTTAAACCCCCGTCACGCGTACTTACCTCCCTAACGAAGTCACTGTGGGTGGCGAACATCCTCTTCCTGAAGGGGGAGGGACGTTCGGCGTCCCAGCGATGTCCCACAGCGGCCGCCCAATAGAAGTGGAGGGGCGGAGATGAGCGGGACGTAACATCCCGCCCACCTCCTTCCTTCCGCATTGCCGGCGGGACGCAGGTAAGCTGTGTTCATCGTTCCCGGGGTGTCACACGTAGCAATGTGTGCTGCCTCGGGAGTGACGAACAACCGGTGCGCAGAAGGAGGAACGACTTTATGAAAATGAATGACGTGTCAACGAGCAACGATAAGGTGAGTATTTTTGCTCGTTCACAGTCGTTCATAGCTGTCACACGCTACGATATCTCTAACGATGCCGGATGTGCGTCACGGAATCCGTGACCCTGACGACATATCGCCCGATATATCGTAGCGTGTGACGCCGCCCTTACTCTTACCATCCTTGATTGAGGAAATCACTATATACAACTAGGGCCATCCGTATTCATACTATATAAAAAGGAACTATCACCAATCCTGGGCTGCCTTTTTTTATAGAATAAAATACTGGTCAGCCCCAAGCGAGAGGATTTTTCTAAATATAAAAGTAAGATGAGAAAAACTCAAAATTACAGCTTACAGAAAGTTCCCACAATGGTTTAGTAAAGAGTCAAGAGACAGGTTATTTTTTTATGAGTTTTTGAATGTAAACCACAAGTGGGTCTTGAGGCAATGGATTTTTTGATCAGTAGCCAGTAAAAATGCCTTAAGGGTGGTGTCACTACTGCATAAGAAATTACTAGAGTTTGCTGATTAATGATGTAATTAGTTTCTTATTTATTAACAAATTTAAAACTACACAATAGTTTTCTAAGTATAAATATTTGACTATATTTGAACACTCCCTAATGTCCCCCGAAAGGTCCCAACTTTCTACCAAAAGTCAAGCATGAACTACCTGATTGTGCAATTTTGCCATACAGAGTGGCATCACACAACCTTCCTTGGCAGTGAAATCACAAGATATTGCATGTTATTGCGAGATTTCGCTCTTTCCACTAAACCAGGGCAGCTGCACACTCTTTCTACAGTTACTACTTTGTAAACAATGCGGCAGAACTGGGTTAGTGCAAAGAGTGGGGATTCTGCTCAACTTGGAAGCTTGGGTCCAACATTTGGTAGAAAATTGGACCTTATAGGGAGACATTATAATAACGTATTTTTTTGTTTAAAAAAAATCAACTGTGTGGGGCTGCCCAGGTTGTTTTCAATAGAAAGGGCAGTCCTTAAAAGTTTACAACATACCACTTGGTACATGTCTTTGAAAGACATTAAACTTTTTAATCAAAATGAAGCTATGTCTTCTAAACATACCCTTAGATTATATAGGTGCAAAATGGTATGTTAATGGTGGCAGCTTGGGGATCGCATAATACCCGCACAAGCTCACTATATTAGACATTGTTTATAATGAAGGCTTAGTTTAAATTCATAGTGCACCAAATCAGTGCTTGGTTTTGATAGTTTATATGTCTACTATTGGTAATAAACTCTAATTATGTAGGCAATGGTATAGTTACAGTAGCGTAGCTACTGGGGGGGGGCAGAGGGGCTGGTTGCCCCAGGTCAAAGACCTAAAGGTGCCCACCCAAAGCGACTGACACCAAGGGCCATGTTAAGACACCAGTTTTTTGTTTTGTTTTAAAATCCCATTCCCCTTTGCCGGGCCAATCCAGCAATTTTTTTCAAGGGGAAGGGAGAGGGGATTTAAAACATGAGCATGCTGTAGAGGTAGGGAAGCTTTAATCTGTTCCTGGCCCAAACAGAAGAAAATAGTTGAGCCTGCATTAACTGTGATGACGTCATGCCCATGTGACTCCCATGTCGGAAGAGCCAGGAGATAAAGGGGAAGTTGCAGAAGATGAGTGACAATGACAAGTAATGAGAGAAGAGGAGGATATGGGAGGTGCAGAGTGTGACAGAAAGGGGCAGACTGTGACAGAGAGGGACAGAGTGTGACAGAGGAGGGCAGACTGTGACAGAGAGGGACACAGTGTGACACACGGGGCAAAGTGTGACAGAGAAGGGCAGAGTGTGACAAAGGGGGACAGAGTGTGACAGAGTGGTAGAGTGTAAGAGAGGGGACAGAGTATGACAGAAGGGGGCAGAGTGTGACAGGTATGCAGAGTGTGACAGGGGCAGACTGTGACAGAGAGGGGGAGCAGAGTGTGACAAAGGGCGCAGAGTGTGACAGAAGGGCAGAGTATGACAGAGGGTGGCAGAGTCTGACAGAGGGGCAGACTGGGACAAAGGGGTGCAGAGTGTGACAGAGGGGGCAGAGTGTGACAGAGAGGGGAACACTGTGACAGTGTGGGGCAGAGTGTGACAGAGGGGGGAAGAGTGTGACAGAGGGGTGAAAAGTGGGACAAAGAAGGGCAGAGTGTGACAGAGGGTGGAAGAGTGTGACAGAGGGGGCAGAGTGTTAGAGAGGGGTAGAGTGTAAGAGAGTGGGGCAGAATGTGACAGAGGGGTGCAAAGTGTTATAGAGGAAAGGCAGAGTGTGACAGAGGGGGGCAGAGTGTGACGGGGGGGCAGAGTGTGACAAGGGGGCAGAGTGTGACAGGGGTGCAGAGTGTGACAGGTGTGCAGAGTTGACAGGGGCAGACTGTGACAGAGAGGGAGGGCAGAGTGTGATAAAGGGGGTCAGAGTGTGATAGAGGGGGGCAGTGTGTGACAGAAGGCGCAGAGTGTGACAGAGGGGGCAGAGTGTGACAGAGGGGGAAGAGTGTGACAGAGAAGGGCAGAGTGTGACAGAGAGGGGCAGAGTGTGACAGAGGGGGCAGAGTGTGACAGAGGGGGCAGAATGTGACAGAGGGTTGCAAAGTGTGACAGAGGGAAGGCAGAGTGTGATGAGGGGCAGAGTGTGACAGTGAAGGGCAGAGTGTGACAGAGGGGGGCAGAGTGTGACAGGGGGGCAGAGTGTGACAGAGGGGGCAGAGTGTGACAGATGTGCAGAGTTTGACAGGGGCAGACTGGGACAGAGAGGGGGGGCAGAGTGGGACAAAGGGGGCAGAGTGTGATAGAGGGGGGCAGAGTGTGACAGAGGGGGCAGAGTGTGACAGAGGGGGCAGAGTGTGACAGAGGGGGGAAGAGTGTGACAGAGAAGGGCAGAGTGTGACAGAGGGGGAAGAGTGTGACAGAGAGGGGCAGAGTGTGACAGAGGGGGCAGATTGTGACAGAGGGGGCAGAATGTGACAGAGGGTTGCAAAGTGTGACAGAGGGAAGGCAGAGTGTGATGAGGGGCAGAGTGTGACAGTGAAGGGCAGAGTGTGACAGAGGGGGGCAGAGTGTGACAGAGGGGGCAGAGTGTGACAGGTGTGCAGAGTTTGACAGGGGCAGACTGTTTCAGAGAGGGGGGGCAGAGTGTGACAAAGGGCGCAGAGTGTGACAGAAGGGCAGAGTATGACAGAGGGTGGCATAGTCTGACAGAGGGGTAGACTGGGACAAAGGGGTGCAGAGTGTGACAGAGGGGGCAGAGTGTGACAGAGGGGAACACTGTGACAGTGTGGGGCAGAGTGTGACAGAGGGGGGAAGAGTGTGACAGAGGGGGAAGAGTGGGACAAAGAAGGGCAGAGTGTGACAGAGGGGGGAAGAGTGTGACAGAGAAGGGCAGAGTGTGACAGAGAGGGGCAGAGTGTGACAGAGGAGGCAGAGTGTTAGAGAGAGGTAGAGTGTAAGACAGGGGGGCAGAGTGTGACAGAGTGGGGCAGAATGTGACAGAGGGTTGCAAAGTGTGACAGAGGGAAGGCAGAGTGTGATGAAGGGCAGAGTGTGACAGTGAAGGGCAGAGTGTGACAGTGAAGGGCAGAGTGTGACAGGGGGGCAGAGTGTGACAGAGGGGGCAGAGTGTTACAGATGTGCAGAGTTTGACAGGGGCAGACTGGGACAGAGAGGGGGGGCAGAGTGTGACAAAGGGCGCAGAGTGTGACAGAAGGGCAGAGTATGACAGAGGGTGGCAGAGTCTGACAGAGGGGTAGACTGGGACAAAGGGGTGCAGAGTGTGACAGAGGGGGCAGAGTGTGACAGAGAGGGGAACGCTGTGACAGTGTGGGGCAGAGTGTGACAGAGGGGGGAAGAGTGTGACAGAGGGGGAAGAGTGGGACAAAGAAGGGCAGAGTGTGACAGAGGGGGAAGAGTGTGACAGAGGGGGCAGAGTGTTAGAGAGGGGTAGAGTGTAAGAGAGTGGGGCAGAGTGTGACAGAGTGGGGCAGAATGTGACAGAGGGGTGCAATGTGTTATAGAGGGAAGGCAGAGTGTGACAGAGGGGGGCAGATTGTGACAGGGGTGCAGAGTGTGACAGGTGTGCAGAGTTTGACAGGGGCAGACTGTGACAGAGAGGGAGGGCAGAGTGTGATAGAGGGGGTCAGAGTGTGATAGAGGGGGGCAGAGTGTGACAGAGGGGGCAGTGTGTGACAGAGGGCGCAGAGTGTGACAGAGGGGGCAGAGTGTGACAGAGGGGGAAGAGTGTGACAGAGAAGGGCAGAGTGTGACAGAGAGGGGCAGAGTGTGACAGAGAGGGGCAGAGTGTGACAGAGGAGGCAGAGTGTTAGAGAGAGGTAGAGTGTAAGACAGGGGGGCAGAGTGTGACAGAGTGGGGCAGAATGTGACAGAGGGTTGCAAAGTGTGACAGAGGGAAGGCAGAGTGTGATGAAGGGCAGAGTGTGACAGTGAAGGGCAGAGTGTGACAGTGAAGGGCAGAGTGTGACAGAGGGGTGCAGAGTGTGACAGGGGGGCAGAGTGTGACAGAGGGGGCAGAGTGTTACAGATGTGCAGAGTTTGACAGGGGCAGACTGGGACAGAGAGGGGGGGAAGAGTGTGACAAAGGGCGCAGAGTGTGACAGAAGGGCAGAGTATGACAGAGGGTGGCAGAGTCTGACAGAGGGGTAGACTGGGACAAAGGGGTGCAGAGTGTGACAGAGGGGGCAGAGTGTGACAGAGAGGGGAACGCTGTGACAGTGTGGGGCAGAGTGTGACAGAGGGGGGAAGAGTGTGACAGAGGGGGAAGAGTGGGACAAAGAAGGGCAGAGTGTGACAGAGGGGGAAGAGTGTGACAGAGGGGGCAGAGTGTTAGAGAGGGGTAGAGTGTAAGAGAGTGGGGCAGAGTGTGACAGAGTGGGGCAGAATGTGACAGAGGGTTGCAAAGTGTTATAGAGGGAAGGCAGAGTGTGACAGAGGGGGGCAGAGTGTGACAGGGGTGCAGAGTTTGACAGGGGCAGACTATGACAGAGAGGGAGGGCAGAGTGTGATAGAGGGGGTCAGAGTGTGATAGAGGGGGGCAGTGTGTGACAGAGGGCGCAGAGTGTGACAGAGGGGGCAGAGTGTGACAGAGGGGGAAGAGTGTGACAGAGAAGGGCAGAGTGTGACAGATAGGGGCAGAGTGTGACAGAGAGGGGCAGAGTGTGACAGAGGGGGCAGAGTGTGACAGAGGGTTGCAAAGTGTGACAGAGGGAAGGCAGAGTGTGATGAAGGGCAGAGTGTGACAGTGAAGGGCAGAGTGTGACAGAGGGGGGCAGAGTGTGACAGGGGGGCAGAGTGTGACAGAGAGGGCAGAATGTGACAGATGTGCAGAGTTTGACAGGGGCAGACTGGGACAGAGAGGGGGGGCAGGGTGGGACAAAGGGGGCAGAGTGTGATAGAGGGGGGCAGAGTGTGACAGAGGGGGCAGAGTGTGACAGAGGGGGCAGAGTGTGACAGAGAGGGGCAGAGTGTGACAGAGAGGGGCAGAGTGTGACAGAGGAGGCAGAGTGTTAGAGAGAGGTAGAGTGTAAGACAGGGGGGCAGAGTGTGACAGAGTGGGGCAGAATGTGACAGAGGGTTGCAAAGTGTGACAGAGGGAAGGCAGAGTGTGATGAAGGGCAGAGTGTGACAGTGAAGGGCAGAGTGTGACAGTGAAGGGCAGAGTGTGACAGAGGGGGGCAGAGTGTGACAGAGAGGGGCAGAGTGTGACAGAGGAGGCAGAGTGTTAGAGAGAGGTAGAGTGTAAGACAGGGGGGCAGAGTGTGACAGAGTGGGGCAGAATGTGACAGAGGGTTGCAAAGTGTGAAAGAGGGAAGGCAGAGTGTGATGAAGGGCAGAGTGTGACAGTGAAGGGCAGAGTGTGACAGTGAAGGGCAGAGTGTGACAGGGGGGCAGAGTGTGACAGAGGGGGCAGAGTGTTACAGATGTGCAGAGTTTGACAGGGGCAGACTGGGACAGAGAGGGGGGGCAGAGTGTGACAAAGGGCGCAGAGTGTGACAGAAGGGCAGAGTATGACAGAGGGTGGCAGAGTCTGACAGAGGGGTAGACTGGGACAAAGGGATGCAGAGTGTGACAGAGGGGGCAGAGTGTGACAGAGAGGGGAACGCTGTGACAGTGTGGGGCAGAGTGTGACAGAGGGGGGAAGAGTGTGACAGAGGGGGAAGAGTGGGACAAAGAAGGGCAGAGTGTGACAGAGGGGGAAGAGTGTGACAGAGGGGGCAGAGTGTTAGAGAGGGGTAGAGTGTAAGAGAGTGGGGCAGAGTGTGAGAGAGTGGGGCAGAATGTGACAGAGGGGTGCAATGTGTTATAGAGGGAAGGCAGAGTGTGACAGAGGGGGGCAGATTGTGACAGGGGTGCAGAGTGTGACAGGTGTGCAGAGTTTGACAGGGGCAGACTGTGACAGAGAGGGAGGGCAGAGTGTGATAGAGGGGGTCAGAGTGTGATAGAGGGGGGCAGAGTGTGACAGAGGGGGCAGAGTGTGACAGAGGGGGAAGAGTGTGACAGAGAAGGGCAGAGTGTGACAGAGAGGGGCAGAGTGTGACAGAGAGGGGCAGAGTGTGACAGAGGAGGCAGAGTGTTAGAGAGAGGTAGAGTGTAAGACAGGGGGGCAGAGTGTGACAGAGTGGGGCAGAATGTGACAGAGGGTTGCAAAGTGTGACAGAGGGAAGGCAGAGTGTGATGAAGGGCAGAGTGTGACAGTGAAGGGCAGAGTGTGACAGTGAAGGGCAGAGTGTGACAGAGGGGTGCAGAGTGTGACAGGGGGGCAGAGTGTGACAGAGGGGGCAGAGTGTTACAGATGTGCAGAGTTTGACAGGGGCAGACTGGGACAGAGAGGGGGGGAAGAGTGTGACAAAGGGCGCAGAGTGTGACAGAAGGGCAGAGTATGACAGAGGGTGGCAGAGTCTGACAGAGGGGTAGACTGGGACAAAGGGGTGCAGAGTGTGACAGAGGGGGCAGAGTGTGACAGAGAGGGGAACGCTGTGACAGTGTGGGGCAGAGTGTGACAGAGGGGGGAAGAGTGTGACAGAGGGGGAAGAGTGGGACAAAGAAGGGCAGAGTGTGACAGAGGGGGAAGAGTGTGACAGAGGGGGCAGAGTGTTAGAGAGGGGTAGAGTGTAAGAGAGTGGGGCAGAGTGTGACAGAGTGGGGCAGAATGTGACAGAGGGTTGCAAAGTGTTATAGAGGGAAGGCAGAGTGTGACAGAGGGGGGCAGAGTGTGACAGGGGTGCAGAGTTTGACAGGGGCAGACTATGACAGAGAGGGAGGGCAGAGTGTGATAGAGGGGGTCAGAGTGTGATAGAGGGGGGCAGTGTGTGACAGAGGGCGCAGAGTGTGACAGAGGGGGCAGAGTGTGACAGAGGGGGAAGAGTGTGACAGAGAAGGGCAGAGTGTGACAGATAGGGGCAGAGTGTGACAGAGAGGGGCAGAGTGTGACAGAGGGGGCAGAGTGTGACAGAGGGTTGCAAAGTGTGACAGAGGGAAGGCAGAGTGTGATGAAGGGCAGAGTGTGACAGTGAAGGGCAGAGTGTGACAGAGGGGGGCAGAGTGTGACAGGGGGGCAGAGTGTGACAGAGAGGGCAGAATGTGACAGATGTGCAGAGTTTGACAGGGGCAGACTGGGACAGAGAGGGGGGGCAGGGTGGGACAAAGGGGGCAGAGTGTGATAGAGGGGGGCAGAGTGTGACAGAGGGGGCAGAGTGTGACAGAGGGGGCAGAGTGTGACAGAGAGGGGCAGAGTGTGACAGAGAGGGGCAGAGTGTGACAGAGGAGGCAGAGTGTTAGAGAGAGGTAGAGTGTAAGACAGGGGGGCAGAGTGTGACAGAGTGGGGCAGAATGTGACAGAGGGTTGCAAAGTGTGACAGAGGGAAGGCAGAGTGTGATGAAGGGCAGAGTGTGACAGTGAAGGGCAGAGTGTGACAGTGAAGGGCAGAGTGTGACAGAGGGGGGCAGAGTGTGACAGAGAGGGGCAGAGTGTGACAGAGGAGGCAGAGTGTTAGAGAGAGGTAGAGTGTAAGACAGGGGGGCAGAGTGTGACAGAGTGGGGCAGAATGTGACAGAGGGTTGCAAAGTGTGAAAGAGGGAAGGCAGAGTGTGATGAAGGGCAGAGTGTGACAGTGAAGGGCAGAGTGTGACAGTGAAGGGCAGAGTGTGACAGGGGGGCAGAGTGTGACAGAGGGGGCAGAGTGTTACAGATGTGCAGAGTTTGACAGGGGCAGACTGGGACAGAGAGGGGGGGCAGAGTGTGACAAAGGGCGCAGAGTGTGACAGAAGGGCAGAGTATGACAGAGGGTGGCAGAGTCTGACAGAGGGGTAGACTGGGACAAAGGGATGCAGAGTGTGACAGAGGGGGCAGAGTGTGACAGAGAGGGGAACGCTGTGACAGTGTGGGGCAGAGTGTGACAGAGGGGGGAAGAGTGTGACAGAGGGGGAAGAGTGGGACAAAGAAGGGCAGAGTGTGACAGAGGGGGAAGAGTGTGACAGAGGGGGCAGAGTGTTAGAGAGGGGTAGAGTGTAAGAGAGTGGGGCAGAGTGTGAGAGAGTGGGGCAGAATGTGACAGAGGGGTGCAATGTGTTATAGAGGGAAGGCAGAGTGTGACAGAGGGGGGCAGATTGTGACAGGGGTGCAGAGTGTGACAGGTGTGCAGAGTTTGACAGGGGCAGACTGTGACAGAGAGGGAGGGCAGAGTGTGATAGAGGGGGTCAGAGTGTGATAGAGGGGGGCAGAGTGTGACAGAGGGGGCAGAGTGTGACAGAGGGGGAAGAGTGTGACAGAGAAGGGCAGAGTGTGACAGAGAGGGGCAGAGTGTGACAGAGAGGGGCAGAGTGTGACAGAGGAGGCAGAGTGTTAGAGAGAGGTAGAGTGTAAGACAGGGGGGCAGAGTGTGACAGAGTGGGGCAGAATGTGACAGAGGGTTGCAAAGTGTGACAGAGGGAAGGCAGAGTGTGATGAAGGGCAGAGTGTGACAGTGAAGGGCAGAGTGTGACAGTGAAGGGCAGAGTGTGACAGAGGGGTGCAGAGTGTGACAGGGGGGCAGAGTGTGACAGAGGGGGCAGAGTGTTACAGATGTGCAGAGTTTGACAGGGGCAGACTGGGACAGAGAGGGGGGGAAGAGTGTGACAAAGGGCGCAGAGTGTGACAGAAGGGCAGAGTATGACAGAGGGTGGCAGAGTCTGACAGAGGGGTAGACTGGGACAAAGGGGTGCAGAGTGTGACAGAGGGGGCAGAGTGTGACAGAGAGGGGAACGCTGTGACAGTGTGGGGCAGAGTGTGACAGAGGGGGGAAGAGTGTGACAGAGGGGGAAGAGTGGGACAAAGAAGGGCAGAGTGTGACAGAGGGGGAAGAGTGTGACAGAGGGGGCAGAGTGTTAGAGAGGGGTAGAGTGTAAGAGAGTGGGGCAGAGTGTGACAGAGTGGGGCAGAATGTGACAGAGGGTTGCAAAGTGTTATAGAGGGAAGGCAGAGTGTGACAGAGGGGGGCAGAGTGTGACAGGGGTGCAGAGTTTGACAGGGGCAGACTATGACAGAGAGGGAGGGCAGAGTGTGATAGAGGGGGTCAGAGTGTGATAGAGGGGGGCAGTGTGTGACAGAGGGCGCAGAGTGTGACAGAGGGGGCAGAGTGTGACAGAGGGGGAAGAGTGTGACAGAGAAGGGCAGAGTGTGACAGATAGGGGCAGAGTGTGACAGAGAGGGGCAGAGTGTGACAGAGGGGGCAGAGTGTGACAGAGGGTTGCAAAGTGTGACAGAGGGAAGGCAGAGTGTGATGAAGGGCAGAGTGTGACAGTAAAGGGCAGAGTGTGACAGAGGGGGGCAGAGTGTGACAGGGGGGCAGAGTGTGACAGAGAGGGCAGAATGTGACAGATGTGCAGAGTTTGACAGGGGCAGACTGGGACAGAGAGGGGGGGCAGGGTGGGACAAAGGGGGCAGAGTGTGATAGAGGGGGGCAGAGTGTGACAGAGGGGGCAGAGTGTGACAGAGGGGGCAGAGTGTGACAGAGAGGGGCAGAGTGTGACAGAGAGGGGCAGAGTGTGACAGAGGAGGCAGAGTGTTAGAGAGAGGTAGAGTGTAAGACAGGGGGGCAGAGTGTGACAGAGTGGGGCAGAATGTGACAGAGGGTTGCAAAGTGTGACAGAGGGAAGGCAGAGTGTGATGAAGGGCAGAGTGTGACAGTGAAGGGCAGAGTGTGACAGTGAAGGGCAGAGTGTGACAGAGGGGGGCAGAGTGTGACAGGGGGGCAGAGTGTGACAGAGAGGGCAGAGTGTTACAGATGTGCAGAGTTTGACAGGGGCAGACTGGGACAGAGAGGGGGGGCAGAGTGGGACAAAGGGGGCAGAGTGTGATAGAGGGGGGCAGAGTGTGACAGAGGGGGCAGAGTGTGACAGAGGGGGTAGAGTGTGACAGAGGGGGGAAGAGTGTGACAGAGAAGGGCAGAGTGTGATAGAGAGGGGCAAAGTGTGACAGAGGAGGCAGAGTGTTAGAGAGAGGTAGAGTGTAAGACAGGGGGGCAGAGTGTGACAGAGTGGGGCAGAATGTGACAGAGGGGTGCAAAGTATGACAGAGGGAAGGCAGAGTGTGATGAGGGGCAGAGTGTGACAGTGAAGGGCAGAGTGTGACAGAGGGGGCAGAGTGTGACAGATGAGCAGAGTTTGACAGGGGCAGACTGTGACAGAGAGGGGGGGCAGAGTGGGACAAAGGGGGCAGAGTGTGATAGAGGGGGCAAGAGTGTGACAGAGGGGGCAGAGTATGACAGAGGGGGGCCGAGTATATACATAGGAGGGGGATATACATACCAGGATGGGGACACATCATACACTAGGAGGGTCCAGTATCGGGACATATATATCAGTAGGAGGACATATATGCCAAGATGGGGACATACATACCAGGAAGGGCCCAGGATGGGGGCATACATACCAGAAAGGGTCCAGAATGGGGACATACATACCAATGTGAGGTTATATATATATATATATATATATATATATATATATATATACATATATATATATATATAATATTTGAGGATCAGCTTGTGTGCGGGATAGGATACAAAGGGGCAGGTTAATTGGGTGATATTATACAGAGTGGTAGTGTGTGTGGGGGGAAATTATACAGAGAGTTAGTGTGTATGGGGGGGATATTACACAGAGTGGCAGTGTGTGTGGGGGATTTTATACAGAGGGGTAGTGTCTGAGGGGAATATTATACAGAGGGGCAGTGTGTGTTGAAATATTATATAGAGAGGCAGTGTGTGTGTGGGGATATTATACAGAAGGAGAGTGTCTGTGTGGGGAGATATTACATATGTGGTCAAATTAGTTGGTATCCCTCGTTTAATGAAAGAAAAACCCACAATGGTCACAGAAATAACTTGAATCTGACAAAAGTAAAAATATATAAAAAATCTACGAAAATGAACAAATGAAAGTCAGACATTGCTTTTCAATCATGCTTCCACAGAATTTAAAAAAAAAAAATTAAACTTACGAAATAGGCCTGGACAGAAATTATGGTAAACTTAACTTAATATTTTGTTGCACAACCTTTTGAGGCAATCACTGCAATCAAACGATTCCTGTAACTGTCAGTGAGACTTCTGCACCTCTCGACAGGTATTTAGGCCCAATCCGCAACAGCAAACTGCTCCAGTTGTCTTGTGTTTGAAGGTTGCCTTTTCAGACGGCATGGTTCAGCTCTTTTCAAAGATGCTCAATAGGATTTAGGTCAGGGATCAAAGAAGGCCACTTTAGAATAGTCCAATGTTTTCCTTTTAGGCCTTCTTGCGTGTTTTTAACTATGTGTTTTGGGTCATTATCCTGTTGAAAGACCCATGACCTGCGACTAAGACCAATCTTTCTGACAATGGGCAGCACATTTCTTTCTAGAATCCCTTGATAGTCTTGAGATTTAATTGTGCCCCGCAAAGATTCAAGACGCCCTGTGCCAGATGCAGCAAAGCAGCCCCAGAACATAACAGAGCCTCCTCCATGTTTCACAGAAGGAACAGTGTTCTTTTCTTGAAATTCTTCATTTTTCCATCTGTGAACATAGAGCTGATGTACCTTGCCAAAATTTCTATTTTGTTTTATCTGTCCATAGAACATTCTCCCAGAAGCTTTGTGGCTTGTCAACATGTAGTTTGGAAAATTCCAGTCTGGCTTTTTTATGATTTTCTTTTTCAACAATGGTGTCCTCCTTGGTCGTCTCCTATGAAGTCCACTTTGGCTCAAACAACGGATGGTGCGATCTGACATTGATGTTCCTTGAGCTTGAAGTTCACCTTTAATCTGTTTAGAAATTTTTCTGGACACTTTTGTTACCATTCGTATTATCCGTCTTTTTGATATGTCATCAATATTCAACATGCGGCCACGTCCAGGGAGGTTGGCTACAGTCCCATGGATCTTAAATTTCTGAATAATATGTGGAACTGTAGTCACAGAAACATCAAGCTGCTTGGAGATGGTCTAATAACCTTTACTGATACTATACAGAGGACCAGTGTGCGTGGGGTGATATTATAGAGAGGAGCAGTGTGTGGGGGATATTATACAGAGGAGCAGTGTATGTGGGGGGATATTATACAGAGGTGCAGTGTGTGGGGGGATATTATACAGATGAGCAATGTGTGGGGGATATTATACAGAGGAGCAGTGTGTGTTCAGGGATATTATACAGAGGATCAGTGTGTGTAAGGGGTGTATTATACAGAGGAGCAGTGTGTGGGGGATATTATACAGAGGGGCAGTGTGTGTGTGTGTGTGGGGGGGGGGATATTACAAAGAGGATCAGTGTGTGCGTGAGAGAGAGATATTATACAGAGGAGCTGTCTGTGTGTGGGGGATATTATACAGAAGAGCAGTGTGTGTGGGGAATATAATACAGAGGACCAGTGTGCGTGTGGGGATATTATACACGGGGCATTGTGTGTAGGTATATTATACAGAGAGGCAGTGTGTTTGGGGGAATATTATAAATGAGACAGCATGGGCTAGATATTGTGGAGAGGGGCAGTGTGAAGGTTGTATTATGGACAGGGGCGGTGTAGAGGGTGTGTTATAGATATTCTGAGGGAAATATTTTATTTTCTGGAACAACTTCAAGGGTGCTAACACGTTTGGCCTTGACTGAGTGTGTGTGTGTGTGTGTGTGTGTGTGTGTGTATAGTTGTACGTTTTTCCAAGCATGGCAGTGAGAGTGTGGAAGATTTGCGTGGTGAAGGCGGAGCTGGGGTGGTGACTGGGCAGAGTCTCAAGGAGGCCCAAACATTTTGCCAGTATGGGGCCCTGAAATTCCTAGTGGCGGCCCTGAACATGCACTGACATCCAGGTCATGGTTACGGACAGAATTTCCAGCCTAGATTGAACAGGCAAGACGATGCCTACAGACCCAAAAATATATACAAACAGAAAGCAACAATCACACTTCAAACAATGTTTTTCCTTGTCATTATATACGCTTTCCATTGTGAACACTTTATAATGAAATCTAATTATAGCAGGAAATTCAGAATAGTGTGTACACGTTGTGATGGCACATGATGTCATGTGTTAACAATATTAACATGAATTTAATGTCATTAGTGGTTGGAGTTTGCTAAGGACGTTTTGTCAGTTAGCGTAAATTACTTTGTTTTTTCTTTGTTTCCAATTTCAATGTACACTTAAAAATAGAACAATCAAACAGATGGCGCTCACTAGGACTAGGCTGCACTCATATACATCCATCTTCATTTTATTTCTTGTTACAAGAATGAAAAGTAAATGACAAAGATAATAGAATACAGATAAACACACTGGAACCTTGACTGGAAAAAACAAGTTACAGATCTCTCTTTTGTTTTAAAATTTTTAAAAAAAAATTATATATATATACATACATATATATATATATTTCACAGTTGTCTAAAGGCCGCTTTACACGCTGCAATCTTGCTAGCGAGATTGCTAGCGTGCATACCCGCCCCCGCCGGTTGTGCGTCATGGGCAAATCGCTGCCCGTGGCGCACAACATCGCTCGGACCCGTCACACTTCTTACCTGCCTAGCGACGTCGCTGTGACCGGCCAACCGCCTCCTTTCTAAGGGGGTGGTTTGTTCGGCGTCACAGCGACATCACTAAGCGGCCGTCCAATCGAAGCGGAGGGGCGGAGATGAGCGGGACGAACATGCCGCCCACCTCTTTCCTTCCTCATTGCGGGCGGCTGCAGTTAAGGTGAGGTTCCTCATTCCTGCGGTGTCACACATAGCGATGTGTGCTGTCGCAGGAATGACGAACAACCTGCATCCTACACCAGCAACGATATCTGGGAATGGAGCACCGTGTCAACGATTAACGATTTTGCACGATTTTGTGAACTTTTGCGATTGCTCGTAGTTGTCACACGCAACGACGTCATTAACGAGGCCAGATGTGCGTCACGAATTCCGTGACCCCAACAACATCGCTTTAGCGATGTCGCTGCGTGTAAAGCGGCCTTAAGTGTAGATAATATTTACGGGATTTGGAAGACGTCTTTGCAAAGATTACATTTTTGAAGAATTAAAATTAACTTAACATATAATAATAATAATAATAATAATCTTTATTTCTATAGCGCCAACATATTCCGCAGCGCTTTACAATTCAGGAGGAACATATACATATCATATACATAAACATATACAAACAAGTAACAATTATAGAGGATACAATATTTAAAAGGAAAAATGGCAACCCTGCTCGTGAGAGCTTACAATCTACAATGAGATGGGGGGAGGGGCAAGGTACAAGTGTTTATTTAAAATGACAATCCAGCCAGCTCATGGGGGATAGATGATGGCTTCCTGGACCAGATGGCCAGAGCCTTGAGATGCATTTGGGTGCCATGGAGTTTGACGTGGGGTTATGTTCTGAGAAGTTGTAGAGGGATTAGGTGAAATTAGTTTGGCTAGGGAGTGTGATAGGCCGCCCTAAAAAGATGCGTTTTTAGGGAGCATCTGAAGCTGAGTAAGTTGTGATTTGTCCTAACTTCTTGGGGTAGAGCGTTCCAGAGGTTTGGTGCAGCTCGGAAGAAGTCTTGGATTCGGGAGTGGGAGGTTCGAATTAGTGTGGATGTTAGTCGAAAGTCATTTGCAGAGCGTAGAGAACGGGTGGGATGATAGACAGAGAGGAGGGTGGAGATGTAGGAGGGTGCTGCACTGTGGAGAGCTTTGTGGGTGAGAACAAGCAGTTTGAATTGGATCCTGTGATATATGGGCAGCCAGTGCAATGACTGGCACAGAGCAGAGGCATCCGAGTAGCGGTTGGCCAGATAGGTGACCCTGGCTGCTGCATTAAGGATGGACTGTAGAGGGGAGAGTCTAGTTAGGGGGAGACCAATTAATAGAGAGTTACAGTAGTCAAGGCGAGAGTGGATCAGGGCCACGGTGAGGGTTTTTGTCGTTTCCATTGTGAGAAAGGGGCGGATTCTAGCGATGTTCTTGAGGTGCAAGCGGCAGGCGTGGGCAAGAGATTGTATGTGGGAGGTGAAGGAGAGATCAGTGTCAAGTATAACCCCCTGGCAGCGGGCTTGCGGCCTAGGACTTATCGTTGTGCCACACACAGAGAGGGAGATGTCAGGTTTAGGAAGGTTGGGAGATGGAGGGAAAAGCAGAAGTTCAGTTTTGGAAAGGTTAAGTTTCAGATAGAGAGCAGACATGGTGTTGCAAACTGCAGTCAGGCAGTCACTTGTGTTCTGTAGTACAGCGGGGGTGAGCTCAGGGGATGAGGTGTATAGCTGTGTGTCATCAGCATAAAGATGGTACTGAAAGCCAAATCTGCTGATGGTCTGTCCAATTGGGGCAGTGTAGAGGGAGAACAGAAGAGGGCCAAGGACTGAACCTTGAGGGACCCCAACAGTGAGAGGGAGAGGAGAAGATGTGGAGCCAGCAAATGATACACTGAACGAGCGGCCAGAAAGATAGGAAGAGAACCAGGAAAAAACAGTGTCCTTTAGGCCAATAGAATGGAGCAAAGAGAGAAGGAGATGGTGGTCAACAGTGTCGAAGGCTGCAGAAAGGTCAAGAAGAATAAGCAGAGAGTGGTCACCGTTACGTTTTGCTGTCAATAGGTCATTGGTCACTTTGACAAGGGCAGTTTCTGTTGAGTGTAAAGGGCGGAAGCCAGACTGTAAAGGATCTAGAAGAGAGTGAGAGGAGAGGTAGCGGGTGAGGCGAGAGTAGACCAGGCGCTCCAAGAGTTTAGAGATGAAGGAGAGATTGGAGACTGGTCTGTAGTTGCTTGTGCAGGACGGATCAAGGGAAGGTTTTTTTAATAATGGAGTAATAATAGAGTGTTTGAGGGAGGAAGGGAAGATACCAGAAGATAGAGAGAGATTGAAGATTTTAGTTAGGTGAGTGGTGACAACCGGAGAGAGTGTCTTGAGTGGGCGTGAGGGGAAGGGATCAGTAGAGCAAGTGGTAGGACGAGAAGAAGAGAGGAGCCTGGAGACTTCCTCCTCTGTGACTGGGTCAAATGTGGAAAGTGAGCTGGATGGGATGTGGCGAGGGATGGGATTCACAAAGCTTGGTGACTGGGAGCTGATCTCTCGGTGGATGTTTTCTAAAGGGAGCCTGTCAGGTGCAATATGTCAGCGGTGATGCACATACCTGTGTTCACTGTGGCCGCGCAGTATGAAGCCGGGTGTACACATCCCGGTTTCATAGAGATCTACTGCACATGACTGGAAGTGCTGGGCATTCAGAAGCATGGTCACAGCGAACACAAGTACGCATGGCATCACTGGTGATGCTGCATTTGAGTAGCATGTTAGTATGTCCCTGTGGGCGTGCTAACATGCTAAGAACGAGGACTAGTCAGGGAATATAATGCCATTGGGTTAGTCCCCACTCTCATTAGTATGAGATAAAAGATCTTTAGAAATACTTTTTCTAAAGATATCTTTATCTATGCTACTAGATACAGGGACGGTTAGGTAGGTATTAGCAATATGTACCCAGAACTGCTCGTGTTTATGTGTGCATATTGTACCTTACAGGTTATTAATCTGCATATATTAATCTGCAACTTAATAAAGTAATGAAAGCACCCAGTTTCAATTTAGAAATGGTGGTATATGGGAGAGAATTAACCATATATCTCCCTTGAGCCGCCTGCTTTCAATTACACAGGTGTTCTCAAGGCAATTACAGTCACTGCTCAGAGAACTGAGAATGTAAGCTTATCCTGGCACTGACTGAAAGCTGGCTCTGAACTGATGCACTGCAGGTAAATAATGTTATGAGATCTGGCAAGTTCTCTTTAAAGGGAAACTGCTTTAATTTTGTTATTTGATCCATTCATAGAACTTTTACTCAAAATTTCCTTACCTACACATAAACTTAAAAGCACAGAATCCCAAGAGTTTAGACATCCCGACTGACTGTTGTGAGGCTTGTTTGTCTCTCTCACCTAGTCTGCATTCTGAATATGCATATTGTTTCTTCAGGGAGGAAGGAGACAAACTCTAGTGCCACCTATTGGAAGTAGCAATCCTAAAAGTCATACGTGACCCTTTAACAAGCCTTGTCATATGACTTAGGATTTATGCCAGATCAGAACCTCAATTTGCAGAAACGGTGTTTCGGGGTGATTGCCCCTCGTCAGATCTGATCTGGCTGTATAAGAAGTTAAGATGGGGTCTAAGGGGGAAACTTTTCTCCTTGCATAGACTGACACACCAATCTAGCATGCCAGTGACGAGACTTATAGCTACAATGGACCTCTGAATAGACATTTTATGCCACAGAAAGGAGATCAGTACTGACAACTGAGCTGTCTAAAGATCAAAGGCAAAACTCATAATAAAGAGAAATGGAATGGCAGGTCCCAACACACCCCCTATTTCATAAAAATACAGGTCTTGAAAAGAAACTTAATGCTTTAGTGAGCTAGGTTTACTGAGCAAACCAAGCTTTTCTGGATTTTGTACCTTATTCAGCTTAAAGGGGTCATCTGGTCTTAAACTACATGTCTGCAGTCACTCTGTGGGACTGCAGATTTGGGAATTTTCAAATTAAGCGCACTGCGCGCTGTGAGGATTTTTGAGAACAGGCGCTAGGAGCAGGCAGTCATACGACCGTAATTATGTGATATGCATATGCTGACTAGATGTGCACAGCCTCACTTAATGCAAGTGCATTGAGCGAGGCCGGAAACAGTTTAGTCAGAATGGGGATAGAAGTATGGCTCACTTAACCATCCATTCCAAGGGTCATGACCGGAGAATCCTCACAGTGTGTAGTGTGCTCAATATGGGGATTCATAAATCTGAAGTCACATAAAGTCACTGCAGACTTGTAGTTTAAGACCTGACAACCCCTTTAAGCATCTGAATCACATATCCCTCTATAATCTTTCCTGCAGGTCAGCAGGCATAAATTTCCCCAATCTCTGAGTAAAGAGGGCTGGACAATAGAAAGGGTGTCCTACTTCCATGCCATTTAGCTGGTCTCTATTTCATTGGGTAGTTGATGTTCAAGAGCAACAAAAAACACAATCACTCTTGTATTTTTCTCTTTATTTTTGCTATATGCGTTCTAGAAACAGCAGTGTATGGCAGAAGTCTTACATTTCTACAGAGAAGATAGTATTTAAATAAGTCAAGTGCCATTTTGACAAGTCAGCTACCAGGAGAATAGTATTAAACTAATAGAATAATTGCCATTGTTCACTAGATGAGGTCAATCAGTAGTGAAATGGGTCAGCAAGCAATGTTTGATAGTTGACTACAAAGTAGCAATTATTAGACAGATACCACAGGGAAGAAATGGTCAGATAGCATGGTCTCTAAAGGCTCAGTCACACACAACGACTTACCAGCGATCCCGAAAACGATGCAACCTGATAGGGATTGCAGGTAAGTCGCTGGGAGGTCGCAGGTGAGATGTCACACAGTCAGATCTTACCAGCAATGCAGGAACGATACAGGTCGCAGTAGCGACCTGTATAACGATCTCAGCAGTCACTGTGACCCTGTCACACAGTGTCAAACACAGCGATGTGTCCTGCCCAGCAGGACATCGCCTTTGAAGAAAATGGCCTGGACCATTCTGAAACGACTAGAGATCTCACAGCAGGGGCTTGATCGCTGGTAGGTGTCACACATAACAAGATCGCTAACGGGATCGCTACTGCGTCACCAAAACCATGACTCAGCTGCGATCTCGCTAGCGATCTCGTTATGTGTGACGGTACCTTAAGATACAAACAACATTTAGCAACTACTATAAATGGAGCCAGAAACAATGTATTGGCACCTAGTGTAAATTTTAATGATGCTTGAAATTCTGAGTGATCAGAGGAATGTTCATGTATGTGCATGTGGTGCTCAACTACCTTAACTACAACTACTATGTAAAAAGTTTAGGAATCCTCTTAACTCTAAAGACAATTTTAATTCTTAGAGAACCAAAAAAAATTGCAAATTTCCACCAGTAATCTGCACTAAAAGACAAAAAAGCAATTTACAGTATACAAATGAAAGAAGTGGTTATAATATTCTCAACTTAAAATATTTTCTTGAGATAAATCCTAATTTTTTAATCAGGCTATTCCAATAATTCATCAAATACATTTTTGCAAAACATGCTAACAAGATATAATTACCTAAGTATCATTTCGGAGACAAAAGATAAAAGGTAAAAAGGGATAAATGAT
This sequence comes from Anomaloglossus baeobatrachus, assembly GCF_048569485.1. Taxonomy (NCBI): domain Eukaryota; kingdom Metazoa; phylum Chordata; class Amphibia; order Anura; family Aromobatidae; genus Anomaloglossus; species Anomaloglossus baeobatrachus. The sequence goes on from NC_134353.1 coordinate 734,273,084, forward strand.
AAGAGGGTGAACAAATCACTGCAACTCATTAATATTCAGTCTTCTCACTAAACTCTGTACTAAATTCAGCAGCTACACATATTTCTGTCCATTTAAAAAATAAAAATCGCCACCTTGTGCCAGCCATTGCACTGGTTATCCAACCACTATACAATATATCACTCTCACTCACAAAGCTTTTCACAGTGCTAGACAAACTAATATGTCCTTCCTCATCTCTGCCTACGAGTTTACCAGTGCTATTAGCTTTTCTAATCATCTAAAACTATCCCCATAATCTAAAACTCCCAATCCCATATCCAAAATTTTTCTCGGATCATAAGCTATGTAATGCACAAACTGTTTGGCTCACCTGGTGAGATCGATCCAATAAACCTCAGGTCAGGGTAAACACATAGACTGGTCGTGATGGCACAACTATGACAATAGACTACGCTGGCTGACAAGACAGTAAGCAGAATGGGACATACCAAAAACAACAGGAGATTTTAGAGATAATTGCAGTGAAATGTGAATAGTCTATAAATTACAGTTCATGATGCTTACAGCAAACAATGGGTTAACCAGCCGGTCTGATGAAGGGTAGATGCAATTTGTGGAAATCACAGGAGTTTAAAGAGATGATTGCAGTTGAAAGACCAGAAGGATGACAAACCCCAAGACAACACCAAAAGAAAACCACATTGACTGAATACTCAGACACCACACGTGTGTCTAAATGGGCCTTAAAAAGTCATGGATGATGATTTCAGTAAGGTATGCCAGAAAAACTTGTAAAACTCAGGGTAAAGCAAAGCAAAAGGCAATTGACATAAGGAAAAAGAGCAGTGTCTGTCCCTAGAATTGAGAAAAGGGCATAACACAACCCAAGGTTTTGGAGAAATATTGTAGATGACATATTTAGACTAATTTTCTTTATAACCACCTAAAAGATTATATGATTTAAATATATGGTTAGAAAGAAAATTTGTGATAATTGTTAGAATTGGGGTGTAGCTAAAGGTTAACGAACTCCGAAGCAAAAGTTTACCTTAGGGAAGACCTCTCTTACATGCTCTTCACTTTTTCTTCATGCTAGGGAACTAAAAGATCAGAGGCCCAAGTCATGAGACATAAAAGTTTGAACCCACCTCAAATAAATGACATAAAAAGTAATATTAGCTCTTACGTTGCAGAAATTAAATAACGGTCAAATATCAGTTATGCAGAGTAAAATTCAAATACAGAAAAGATAAATACAGTGAGTCACAAGGGACAATTTCCTTTAAATGTGAGCTCTACCATATTTTGGAAGCATTGGCTATCAATTCTTAGGAGTGATAAAAGGGCCTGAGGGTTCCCGATCCTATAGCCATACTGAAGAAGGTTATGGGAGTGTTCAATTCAATATATAAGTCTCAATGACGTTGTTTTTGCAGAAAGTACAAAAAAATTTTAAAACCCATTAAGATTCCGGGACAGATTACTGCCTCAAAACAATTTATTTTTATTTATTTATTTTATTTTGCTAAGTGCAAATTTATCTTAATACCTGTAAAACCAAGATGAAGGTTACGGTAAGGATTGCTAAGGAATCTCAGAGAAACAAGTTTGCAAACACCAAACTAAGCCATATGGTTTATGGGATGCCATCAGAGAAACTGCCGAGCGAACATAGCAATTTGTGTGTAAAATGTTTCTAATTCCAGGAGGCTTATTGTGCAGTTCTCCTGCAGTAGCAGATCGTTAATGACATCATTGAATTACCTTACGATAACAGAGAACCCAACTATGCCATTACCAAACACAAAAAGACTGCCACATAATGCGAAAGTACAAAGGAGTCAGCATGCATCATCCGGCACTAACAAAATAACTTTTATTCCAGTTGAAAGACTTGACTCACTTTACTATAAAAATATTCTACACATGTAGCACAAACTAAGGTTAGTTTGTGATGGTTTGATATGACAGGATTACATAGTTCATACCAATCTGCAGAGGTTCAAAATGCTCCATTAATTTTATGGTATTCTGCAATACATAAAAGAGAAATAAGCAATTACCAGCTGATATATGTGCAGATCTTTACATTTGTAGCACATAGAGAAACAGGTAGAGCTGCCAGCGGAAAGACAGGCTCCAGATTTGCAAAGGCAATGATATAACTAGAAATCTCTCAATACAATATATTTATCAGAAAAATATAATCAATGTGAGGCCTCATTTAGTCATCCGTTGGATGTTACAAAAAATCCCGAAAACATAAAAGTTTGTCAAGCTGCTCCTAGCAAACTGTCACTGGAAACGGACAGCACTATTATGTAACAAGGAAGCCAAATAGAGATATTCCAGCTCACTACAGACTTTGGCGCTTAGTCCTCTAACGCCATGGAAGCGTGAGATTTCTCTGCTGTTGTCAGTGTGTATATAAGCAAGAGAAGGAAAGGAACCAGCTCTTGGGAAAATTTCAATAAAATCCACTCCTTTATTGGATTTTTTAAAATAATACAAAATAATGGATCTCACAAGAAAAAGACAGGCGTCACAACCAGCACTTGACACCAGATGCTTTTCGATCAAGAACTTATCTTAGACTTGGTCTTAGACCAAGTCTAAGATCAGTTCTTTATCGAAATGCATCTGGTGTCCAGTGCTGACTGTGACTAGACCAAGTCTAAGATCAGTTCTTTATCGAAATGCATCTGGTGTCCAGTGCTGACTGTGACTAGACCAAGTCTAAGATCAGTTCTTGATCTAAACGTGTTTGGTGTCCAGTACGGGTTGTGACTAGACCAAGTCTAAGATCAGTTCTTGATTGAAATGCATCTGGTGTCCAGTGCTGGTTGTAACTCCAGTCTTTTTCTTGTGAGATGCACTATTTTGTACGATTTTAAAGAATCCAAATAAAGAAGCAGATTTTATTGAAATTTTCTTGGAAGCTGGTTCCTTTCCTTCAACAAGAAAGCCATCAGAGTGCTGTACAACATCTTCCCACACCTATAGACGGGTTGGTGACTTTGATTCATGAAGCAGATCAAAAGATATTATGTCTCTGATTTTTTCCGGTGGACTCTCAAACCTCAGTAAAACATGAGCATGTGAACAGTTCCATAGACTGTAAGGAGTATGTGTCCTGTCCATAAAGAACACAAAATGAACAGGTACATGAAACATGGATGTCTGCATAAGGCTTAAAGAGGTTATTCAACCAACAAATAATATTTTAATTTATAGACCTTCGGATTTAAATATGTCCCACAATTAAATGTGTGAAAAGAAGGGTACCAGTGCTGAGATAATCTAAATAATGTGCCCCTATGATGGACTGTGTAATGGATGTGTCTGATCATGCAGGAACATGGTCTGATTATACAACCATTCCTGGGCAGGGGAGTAAATAAAAGAGAGTACACAAGTATACAGACAGGACAGCATGGTCTCACAATTGCTGGTTTCCGTGAGGTATCACATGTTCAAAAACAGGCAAGAAAATGTTTTACCTCACAGAAAGAATTAGTTGTGATCCATTGCTGACCTATCTGTTTATTCTTTTGCTTTGTTCCCTGTCTAGAAAAAGTGATATGTTGAGACAAAAGCAGGGGCACATTTACAAGATTATCTCAGCATAGAAACATTTTTTAACACATCCATTTGTGAACATTATTTTTCCAAGATCTATTGATTAAAATGTACTTTGTGGGAAAACCCCTTTAAGAATATGTTCAAATGAATGTATTTTTGGTCTATGTCCGGACCCTATAGTCGCAAGAGTGGGTTCTATTATAGAACCATTCTCTGAGTTTACTGAGGTCACTTAAAAAGATTTTTTGAGCATTTTGAATGGGATTAAGTAGCAGCCTGACTTTAAACTAGTGTGTATTGGTGTAGAGTGTTCGTAGACCAAGATACCACACTATAAGAATGTACAGGCAGTCAGGCGAGTTCTCACCAACATTAACAAATGCACTGAATATGTGAACATTTTTCAGGAAAGATTTTACTTCATTTTGACTCATAATGCTTTCAAATTTAGGGATAAATGGTATGATCAAATGGCCAGCAGAGCTGTGGGCACACCGGTTGCATGTTCATATGCAAATTTATTTTTAGCAGTCCTTGAAGATGGTAACAAATCTCTTTATCTTGTACATACATATATTTATTCATATGTTTTGTTGATGACATTTTTAGAATTTAGACATGTTCGGAAGAGATTTTTATTCCTTTGTCACTTATGTCAATTAAACTGATACCATAAATATGAAATTTATAAGCAAATTTGAAGTTTCTGTCTGAATTTTTTAGACGTCCATGTCATGGTAGAACAAGTGAAAGTTATCCCAAATTCTTTACCGCATTATGGTATGTGCACTTGGCATCTCATTCAAGCCGGTGTACTACATGGCTTTTGAAGAATAAGACACTTCCGGAGAATGCAGGTATCTTTTTTGTTGCCTTTGCATCTGCTTTGCTGCTGGTTTCTTTTTTGTTTTGCATTCATATATAAAATAATGGAGGTTGGCTGAGGAATAGTTAGGTCACTTCTTTAAGCTGCTTCATGGCTTTTGAAGCTTGATGAAGGGAGAAAATGAAGCAGAACATATACACAGCAGGTCGTTCTAACATTGCAGTACATATATTCATTGTTTTTAACATTTATGAAATTCTTTCTTGTGTGTTGATTGTGGAAACTGTTATGAATATCATCAGAGATGGTGCTCTTCCCGTGACTGTTTCTGGTCTCTCTCTGATGGCTAGTATTAGTAGTGAGTCTGATTCTGCATCTGTCGCTCAGACAGGTGTAGGAGATGATTGCTGCTTCAGGGAGCCTATGGAGTCCAGCCAGGGGGGATATAGAAAGGCAGTTTTTGTCTAACCTTTGCTGGTGATAATTGTTTCTGTTCCATGTGAAGATGTCCTGAAGTTTGTCCTCCAGTCTGTAGGCTTTTTGCCTTTCCCTGTAGGTTCTGTTTTTGCTTTTTTTCTGCTCCTTTTTGAAATCTCCAGGAATTATTTCTACACTGGATTTTTCGTTCCTTTTGCATCGGTTTTGTCTCCATGTCATCCTGATTCTCCAGCTATGCCTGATAAGTATTTTACTCTCTTAGTCTGGGCTTGACTCAAGGCTGAATTTGCACTGAAGGGCGTTTCTGCTTAATCTTTGTCTTTTTCTAAATCAATATTTGAGAATATTCCCTTTGTTTCTTGCAAGTGAATAAATGCTCTTTCTGCACTATTTTTTGAAGGGTGATTTATTCCTAGTAAAAAAAGGGAGTTATTACTCACTGTTTTGTTCAGATGTTTTTGTATTTTTTTTTCTCCTGTGTTTTTGTAGTTAAGATCTTTCCCATTATATTTGCTTTTCTATTTAAATGTATTTGTGCAAGAGTTCCTGGTATAGTGGGTGGAAGATCATGTGGTCTTTAAGGGAATTTTTTTATTAACTGGTGTTTGCATTTTTTCAGGGTTTTTACTGGCTGCAACCAGCAATCTATCCTATACTTTTGTATCTAGCTAGCAGGGCCTCATTTTGCTTAATTCTATATCTACCATCTGTGTGTTGTTTTTGCTTACATAAGGAATAACGTTTGGAACTCCATTCTATGTCTGAACTGGGTGCAAAAACCTAAAAAAAATCACTATATGGAGATAAGGTATGCACACCAGTGACTATGCAAGGGGAATACATGTAATAGCAGAAACTGCTGTGTGAATACTGACATGAAAAATTCAATAGCTATATGTAAGAATGAAATGGGAAAAATGGAACCTGCATTACTGCCTTGAATACATGAATAAAGAGAAATTTAGCTACTGAATTGATCAATGCAATAGAGCCCCAACACTATGCCAAAGTATTTCTCTACGTTCTCTACGTCCATTCATACATATTGCCAATCCACATGATACGTATATATAGCCTGGCTCTCAGCTTCCCATACATGGTAAGTTTTTTAACTGCATGAGAGGACACACACAAGCTAGGGACCCCAACGTAGAGAAATACTTTGGCGTAGTGTTGGGGCTCTATTGCATTGATCAATTCAGTAGCTACATTTTTCTTTATTCATATATTCAAGGCAGTAATGCAGGTTCCATTTTTCCCATTTCATTCTTACATATAGCTATTGAATTTTTCATGTCAGTATTCACACAGCAGTTTCTGCTATTACATGTATTCCCCTTGCATAGTCACTGGTGTGCATACCTTATCTCTATATAGTTTTTGCTTACATCACCGTCATTATATGTTGGGGGCTTTTGACTTTCCCTTGCTCTGAGGCAAGTCAGGTCTCTTCATTTCATCTTTGAGGTTAGTTAGTTCTCTGGCGGTGACGAGGCATCTAGGTTTGTTAGGAATGCTCCACCGCTACTTCTAGTTGTGTTTGTGTAGTTAGTGGATTGCAGCCAGCTCAGTTTCCAACTACTCTTGTGCATTATCTTCTATCATTTTTCATGGGATGTTTGCAAGATCTTTTGTGGTCTTCTGACCATAACAGTATCACTGGCCACACCAAAAATAGGTACTCAAAAGAAGGGGAAAAAATGTATTCTGTTTATTTTTCCTCTTTTTCTCTGGGTCACATAGGAGATCTTCTGTTATCATGGACATTGATCAGTTAGCTGATCTTGTTAGTCATCTTGCTGCCGAGGTTCAAGGAATATCTGCTTATCTTACTCAGAGTCCAGTATTAGAACCTAAAATCCCTATTCCTGAACTATTCTCGGGGATAGAGCTAAATTTTTGAATTTTAAAAATAATTCTAAATTAATATATAATTATAAATTATTAAATAATTGTAAATTATTTTTTGCATTAAGACCTACTTTCTCAGGGACTTCTGTGCAGCAGGTAAAGATTGTTATCTCCTTGTTGCGCGGTGACCCTCAGGACTGGGCCTTTTCTTTGGTTCCTGGAGATCCTGTTCTGGATAATGTGGATTCTTTTTTTCAGGCCCTGGGGTTGTTGTGTACTGAACCTAATGTTGTTGAGCAAGCTGAGAGAACCTTGTTGGCCTTGTCCGAGGGTCAGGATTCAGCTGAATTATTTTGTTAGAAATTTAGAAAGTGGGCTGTCCTCACTAGGTGGAATGATGATTCTCTTATGGCACTCTTTCGGGAGGGTCTGGCGGATACAGTGAAATATGTAATTGTGGGATTTCCTATTCCTACTGCTCTCAATGTGTCCATGATGTTGGCCATCCAGACTGATAGATGTTTGCGCGAGCGTAAAACTTTATGTGCTGATGTATTGGTTGAGGAAAAGTTTTCTGAACCTATGTATTGTGATAGGGTTCTATCTAATGTTGAGCAACAGGTTTTTAGAAAGAGAAATAAGCTTTGTTTCTATTGTGGGGAGGCTTCTTATACTATCTCTATCTGCCCTAAGCGAGTGAGAAGATTTGCTCGTTCATGTACCTGTTGTCAGTTTCTTTACTTTGTTCTTTATCCTCGGCTTCTGCTATGGCCTTTCTTGATTCATGGGCGGCTTTGAACTTGATGGATTTTGGATTTGCTAAAAGGTGTGGTTTTCCTTTGACATCTTTTCAAACTTCTATTCCTTTACGGGGGATTGAGGCTACTCCTCTTGCTAAGAATAAGCCCCAGTTTAGGATTCAGGTAACTATGAGTGAGGAGGAATGTGAATTTCTGGTATTACATAAGTTACATGATGATTTGGTGTTGGGATTCCCTTGGTTGCAGACCCATAATCCGGTCCTAGATTGGAGATCTTTGTCTTTTGTTAGTTGAGGTTGTCAATGTATGCACAATGACTTCTCTGTTTTGTCTATTTCTTCTAAAGTAGATGGAGTACCTGAATTTTTGTCTAATTTCTCTGATGTTTTTAGTGAGACTAAATCAGATTTTTTTTACCTCCCCATAGGGAATGTGATTGTGCTATCGAATTATTGCCGGATCCAAATTTCCTAAAGGAAGGATTTTCAATTTGTTAGTGCCTGAACTCGATGCTATGTGGAATTATATTAAGGAGTCATTTGAGAGAGGTCATATTAGACTGTCATCTTCCCCCTTTGGTGTGGGCTTTTTCTTTGTGGCCAAGAAGGATGGGTCATTAAGACCCTGCATTGATTATCGCCTGTTTAATAAAAGCACTGTGAAATAACAGTATCCATTACCTCTGATGTCAGACTTGTTTTCTAGAGTAATGAGTGCTAAATGGTTTACCAAACTTGACCTTTGTGGGCGTATAATTTTATTCGAATTAAGGAGGGTTGCTCTCACCCACAAAGCTCTCCACAGTGCGGCACCCCCCTACATCTCCAGCCTCCTCTCTGTCTATCACCCAACCCATTCTCTACGCTCTGCAAATGACTTACGACTAACATCCACACTAATCCAAACCTCCCACTCCCGAATCCAAGACTTCTTCCGACTTGCACCAATCCTTTGGAACGCTCTACCCCAAGAAGCTAGGACAAATCACAACTTACTCAGCTTCAGATGCTCCCTAAAAACGCATCCCTAGTCGAACTAAATTAACATAGTCCCTCTACGTCTTCTCAGAACATAACCCCACGTCAACCTCCATGGCACCCAAATGCATTTCAAGGTTTTGGCCAACTGGTCCAGGCAGCAATTATCTATCCCCCATTTCCTTGAGATGGCTGGATTTCCATTGTTACATAGTTACATAGTTACTTAGGTTGAAAAAAGACCTAGGTCCATCTAGTTCAACCTTCCTCCACCAGTTCTACATTTAGTCACTAAGTCATTTATAACCAACAATGTTGTGTGTACTGAGGAAATCATCCAGCCCTTTTTTAAAAGCTGTTATAGTATCTGCCATTACTACCTCTTGTGGTAGTGTATTCCACAGTCTGACCGCTCTAACTGTAAAGAACCCTTTCCTATTTAGGTTTCGGAATCGCTTTTCTTCCACTCGCAGTGAGTGCCCCCTGGTCCTTAGTACTGTCTTTGGAAGGCATAAGTCATGTGCCAGTCCTTTATATTGACCACACATGTGTTTATACATATAAATGAGATCTCCTCTGAGACGTCTTTTTTCTAAGCTAAACATATCTAACTTTTTTAACCTGTCATCATATGGGAGGCCTTCCATTCCTTGTAATAGTCTAGTTGCCCGCCTTTGAACTGACTCTAACTTCTGAATGTCCTTTTTAAAATGTGGAGCCCAAAACTGGATCCCGTATTCCAGATGTGGCCTTACAAGTGATTTATAGAGGGGTAACAATACGTTGGGATCACGGGATCTAATCTCTCTTTTTATACACCCTAAAATCTTGTTTGCTTTAGCAGCTGCTGCTTGACATTGAGTGCTGCTGCTCAGCTTATTTGTAATGAGAATACCCAAGTCCTTCTCCTGTTCTGTAGTCCCGAGTTTACTTCCATTTAATGTATACGCAGCTATAGGATTACTCCGTCCTAGGTGCATTACTTTACATTTATCAACATTAAATCTCATTTGCCAAGTATCTGCCCATTCTGACATCTTATCCAGATCTTTTTGTAATATTGTACTATCCAGGTCAGTTTTTAATATCCTACATAGTTTCGTGTCATCGGCAAAGACTGACACTGTACTATCAATCCCATCCACAAGGTCATTAATAAAGAGAGTAAAAAGAATTGGTCCAAGCACAGATCCCTGCGGCACCCCACTGCTGACTATAGCCCATTTAGAGAATGTACCATTTATGACTACTCTTTTTTTCCTATCTTTTAGCCAATTCCTTACCCAGTTGCATATTGTGTCCCCTAGTCCTTGCTTCTGGAGCTTTAGTATAAGGCTATTATGTGGTACAGTATCAAATGCCTTTGCAAAGTCCAAATAAATCACATCAGCTGCATTACCAATATCCAGGTTTGAACTTACCCCCTCATAGAACCCCAACAGGTTGGTTAGACACGACTTATCTTTCATGAATCCATGCTGTTTGTCAGTTATCATATTATTTTCTGCAATATATTTTTGCATGTCATCCCTTAAAATGCCCTCAAAAACTTTGCATACTACTGATGTCAGGCTTACTGGACGGTAGTTGCCTGGATCTACCCTCTTACCTTTCTTAAATATCGGTACCACATCAGCAATCCTCCAATCCTGAGGCACCAACCCTGTTACAAGTGAGTCTAAAAATATGAGATACAGCGGTCTGTCGATTACGGAGCTCAATTCCCTCAATATTCGTGGATGAATGCCATCTGGCCCTGGGGATTTGTCAATGTTTAATTTACTCAGACGTAGGCGTACTTCATCTTGTGTTAAATTAATTATATCGGGTGGTGAACTTTGATTTTTCACTTGTTGAATGATCCCTGGTACAGTCAGTTCCTTGGTGAATACAGATGAGAAATGCCTATTTAATATCTCAGTCTTTTGTTTTTCCTGTATAACTAACTTGTTATTATATTTTAAGGGGCCGATACTATCCTTTGTTTTCCTTTTGGTATTAATGTATTTATAAAAGATTTTGGGATTTATTTTAATGTCATTGGCGATTTTTGTTTGTTTTATTGTAAATAAGCACTTATACCTTGCCCCCCCCCATCGCATTGTAGATTGTAAGCTCTCTCGAGCAGGGTTGTCTCTTTTTTTTTTTCTCTCTAATTATTGTATTTTCTATAACTGTTATTGTTTGTATATGAACCTCCTGAATTGTAAAGCGCTGTGGAATATGCTGGCGTTATAGAAATAAAGATTTATTATTAGGGATGATCAAATACCTCAAATATTCGGCTTCGCGAATATTTTCCGAATAGGTCGCCGCTATTCAACTATTCGCGAATATTCGATGCGCAATGTAAGTCTATGGGAAACCGGAATAATAACTATTCGGAACTATTCGGTTTTCCCATAGACTTACATTGCACATCGAATATTCACATAGTGGCGAGTTATTCGTCGAATATTCGTGAAGCTGAATATTTGAGGTACTCGATCATCCCTATTTATTATTATTATTATTATTATTATGGAAAGTGATGAATGGAAGACGGCTTTTAACACCCCTAACGGGCATTTTGAGTACCTAGTGATGGCTTTTGGGCTCACTAATGCCCCCTCTGTGTTCCAGTCATTCATGAATGATATTTTGCAGGAGTTTATTGGTAAATTTCTGGTTGTATATTTGGATGATATTTTGATTTTTTTCTGATGATTGGGAGTCTCATGTTAAACAGGTTTGTACTGCCTTTCAAGTACTCAAGGACAATGCATTGCATGTTAAGGTGTCTAAATGTCTCTTTGACATACAAACTATTTCATTTTTGGGGTTTATTTTGTCCCCATCTTCTATTGGGATGAATCCGGTCAACGTTCAGGCCATTTATGACTTGGTTTAGCCCACTTCTTTGAAGTCCCTTCAAAAATTTTTGGGCCTTTCCAATTTCTATCGTAAATTTATAGAACATTTTTCTAGTATTTTTAAGCCTTTGACTGATTTGACAAAGAAGGGGGCAGATGTTGATAATTGGACTCCGGAGGCTATTAAGACCTTTCAAGAGCTTAAACAGAGGTTTACCTCTGCTCCAGTCCTGAGGCAACCTGATACCTCTCTTCCATTTCAAGTGGAAGTCGATGTCTCAGAGATTGGAGCAGCTGCTATTTTGGCTCAGAGAAATCCTGTAGCTTCTAAGTTGAAACCTTGTGCTTTCTTTTCTCGTAAATTCTCTCCATCTGAATGAAACTATGATGTGGGTAATCGGGAATTATTGGCTATGAAGTGGACTTTTGAGGAATGGAGATATTGGTTGGAGGGGGCTAGACATCAAATTGTGGTGCTCACCGATCATAAAAATCTGACTTATCTTGAATCAGCCAAGAGTCTGAATCCTAGGCAGGCTAGGTGGGACTTATTTTTTACTCGCTTTGATTTTGTGGTCTCTTTTCTTCTGGGTACCAAGAATGTTAAAGCTGATGTACTCTCTAGAAGTTTTTTGGCTGATTCACTTGATGTCAGTGAGCCACCTGGCATCTTGAATGATGGTGTGATTCTCTCTGCTATTTCACCTCACCAGATTTAAGGTTAAAACTTGAAAAGTTTCAGAGGGAGAAAATTGAGAGATGTCCTGTAGGAAAATTGTATGTCCCTGATCAGTGGAAGAGTAGTTATGTCCAAGGTTCATTGTTCGGTCTTGGCTGGTCATCCAGGGATTTTTGGTACTAGGGATTTGGTGAGTAGGTCTTTTTGGTAGCCTTCTTTATCTCAGGATGTTAGGGGTTTTGTGCAATCTTGTGAGATTTGCTCAAGATCCAAGTCTTGTTGCTCACCTTCTAGTGGGTTGTTGTCACCATCGCCTGTACCTAGGAGACCTTGGACTCATATTGCTATGGATTTTATTTCGGATCTTCCGATTTCTCAGAGGATGACCGTTATTTGGGTTATTTGTGAAAGATTTTCTAAGATGGTCCATTTAATACCATTGCCCAAGATACCATCTTCTTCAGAGTTGGTTCCTTTGTTTCTTCAACATGTGATTCGTCACTATGGGATTCCTGAGAACATTGTGTTGGATAGAGAGGTTAAGTTTGTGTCGAGATTTTGGAGAACATTTTGTTCCAAATTTGGAATTGAGTTGTCTTTCCCTTCTGCCTTTCATCCTCAGACTAATGGTCAGACTGAGAGCGCAAACCAGACTTTGGAAACTTATTTGCGGTGTTTTGTATCTGTGGATCAGGATGATTGGGTTTCTTTTTTGCCATTGGCAGAATTTGCTTTTAATAATAGAGCTAGCTCTGCTACTTTGATGTCTCCTTTTTTTCTGTAATTTTGGTTTTCACCCTAGGTTCTCTTCTGGGCAGGTTGAGACTTCAGCCTGTCCGGAAGTTGATACTGTGGTAAACAGAATGAAACAGATTTAGACTCAAGTAATGGACAAGTTGTGTTTGTTCCAGGAGAATGCTTAAAGGTTTTCTAACCAGCATAGGACTGTTGGGCCCTGGTTTAAAGTGGGGGACATGGTTTGGCTTTCCTTTAAAAATATTCTTATGAGGGTTTCTTCCCCTAAATTCAAGCCAAGATTTATTGGCCCTTACAAGATTTTGGAAATCATTAATCCTGTGTCTTTCCATTTGTTTCTTCCCAAACCTTTTAATATTCATAATGTTTTTCACAACTCTCTGTTGAAGAGACATGTTGAACCTGTAGTTCCTACTGCTGCACCTCCTGACCCTGTGTTGGTAGAGAGGGATCTGGAGTGTGAAGTAGAGAAAATTTTGGATTCCCGTCTTAATAGACGGAGGCTTGAGTACCTTGTTAAGTGGAAAGGTTACGGCCAGGAGGACAATTCTTGGGTATTCGCTTCAGACATTCACGCTGACAGATTGATTTGTGCCTTCCATCATGCCCATCCTGAGAAGCCTGGTGGCTCTGGTGAGGGTTCGGTGACCCCCTCCTCAAGGGAGGGTACTGTTGTGAATATCAACAAAGATGGGGCTGTTCCCGGGACTGTTTTTGGACTCCCTCTGGTGGCTAGTGTTGATAGTGAGTCTGATTCTGCATCTCAGACAGGTGTAGGAGATGATTGCTGCTTCAGGGAGCCTATGGAGTCCAGCCTGGGGGGATATAGAAAGGCAGTTTTTGTCTAACCTTTGCCGGTGATAATTGTTTCTACTCCATGAGATGTCCTGAAGTTTGTCCTCCATTTTTTTATACTCTGTTTTTACTTTTTTTTTTGCTCCTTTTTGGATTCTTCAAGAATGATTTCTACAGTGGCTTTTTCGATCCTTTTGCATCATTTTCTTCTCCATGTCATCCTGAGTCTCCAGTTAAGTATTGATAAGTATTTTGTTCTATTAGTCTGGGCTTAGCTAAAGACTGAATATGCACTGAAGGGCGTTTCTGCTTAATCTTTGTCTTTTTCTAAATCAATGTTTGGGAATATTCCCTTTGTTTCTTGCAAGTGAATAAATGCTTTCTGCACTATTTTTCGAAAGCAAATTAGTCCTAATAAGAAAGGGAGTTATTACTCCCTGTTTTGTTCAGGAGTTTTCGCATTTTTGTTTCTCCTGTGTTTTTGTAGTTAAGATCTTTCCCATTATATTTTCTTTTCTATTTAAATGCATTTGTACAAGAGTTCCTGATATAGTGGGTGGAAGATCATGTGGTCTTTAAGGGAATTTTTTGATTATCAGGTGTTGGCATTTTTTCAGGGTTTTTACTGGCTGCAACCAGCAATCTATCCTATACTTTTGTATCTAGCCAGCAGGGCCTCACTTTACCTATATCTACCATCTGTGTGTTGTTTTTCTTACATCATCGTCGTTATATGTTGGGGTTTTTTGACTTTCCTTTGGGGCTGCTCTGACGCAAGTCAGGATTCTTCATTTCATCTTTGAGGTTAGTTAGTTCTCCAGTGGTGATGAGGCGTCTAGATTTGTTAGGAACGCTCCACCGCTACTTCTAGTTGTGTTTGTTTAGTTAGTGGATTGCAGCCAGCTCAGTTTCCAACTACTCCTGTGCATTATCTTCTATCATTTTTCATGGGATTTTTGCAAGATCTTTTGTGGTCTTCTGACCATAACAGTAAACCACTTTAAAATGATGTCCTGTGCACATACCCTTATAATACTTTACATACTGCATATATTAAAAACATCAGTTCCATATAGATAATTTGTTTCTTGATGGCATATCAATAATACCGTGTTTTTCCAAAAATAAGACCTCCCTCAAAACTAAGACTTAGCAGGGATTTTCAGAATTTTCGGAGCAAGGCTTAGATATAAGCCCTACCCTGAAAATAATCCCTAGTCGCAGTTCAATAATGAAGTGTCTAGGCAGCTAAAAATGTTAAAGAATAGTGCAGGACACTTAATTATAGCCAGCAGACACCCCACAATCACACTCACCAGACACCAAGCGGGAGGCCCTGCAGTGATAGTGCACACATACACATAATATCTCACACCCGCATGCATCAGATCACACACAATCACCCATCAGACCGCACATACACTCACCACATTCAGCGATGCCAATTTCTTCTAGCCAGGATTTCTTCTAATCCTGAGTCACAGTGCAGTGGAACGCAAGAACCTGCAGCTGCAGATAGAATGCTTACAGGACCTGCGATGCGTAACTTCCTCCCATCTTTCCCTGCAGCCAGAGGCATTCTGTACTGCCAGATGTGGTGAGTGACTAGTGAGGTGTGCAATCTGATCGGTAATTGTGTGTGTGTGTATGTGTATGAATTTGCGTGCGCTATCTGATGTACAGTATGTGAATGTGTCAGCCAGAAGCAGGGGAGGACGACGTGCAGCATACCTGCTGAGAGGGCCCGTTGGAGATCACAGGGTGGACCTGGGAGCCATGCAGATGTCCAGGCCCTGGTGGGTATGAGTCTCCTGGGAAGCAGTTGGGTCTGCTTTTTTGGGACGTAAACTTACCCCAAACCATGTTTATCCAAGAATAAGACCTACTCCAAAAATAAGCCCTAGCGCTTTTTGGGAGGCAAAAAAGTATAAGACAGTTTCTTAATTTTGGAAAAACATGGTAGTGACAGGAATTTCACTTTACAAGACAGTGAATTAAAAAATAGACTTTCACAACATGGCTATCCAGAAAAACAATTCGATCTTGTTTTCCAAAAAAAGCTTCTGTTTTATAAAAAATAAATAAATTAAAACTCAAAAAGAAAGAATAATATGATTCTCCTTTTTTTCAAACACAATTCAATGAATTCTGCAATAAAAACTGCAATACTAAGGAATTGGCACTTGTTAGTTAATCACCCTGACCTTCACAAAATAGCTGCCTTAAAGCCAGTTCTGTCTTATAAGAGAAATTGCAGTATCAAAGTCCATCTTGTAAGGAGTAGATTTAGTAATGGTACGCCTACCTGGTTAGATAAAAAATATCCCAAGAGGGAATTATAAGTGTAATCATTGCACTTTTTACCAACACAGTCCGAAAGTGTTGGTACCATTAAAATTGTTTTAGAAAATAAAGTATTTTTCCCATTATGGCAATTATATATGCTTTGTAAGACGCATGTTTATTACTTTTCTGTGTATTTGAACAACACAAAAAAAGAAAAAATGCAAATTGGACTTAATTTTTTTGCCACCCTCAACATAAAGGCAAAATGTCGTAAAAAACATTTTTCAATAACTGAAAAAAATAAAAGTATGAATGCTTTGTTTAAATATTATTATTTGTTTTTAATTGAGCAAAATATAAAAAAAAATTCAAAAGTTTGATCTTTTTCATCTTAAACATTAGGGGGAGCAGCTGCTGAAATCTTAGTGTACAACTAGCTCACATTACAGCTGCAGTAAAAGTGGATGGAATCTGCTCTCCTGTGTGTGATGTCACAGCATCTCCTCCCAATCTGGGTGTTTCCAAAAAGATAAGAAAAGATTAAGTTTAGGGACACAGTATGGAGCCATTTTGTTGGTGACCCTAAAGTGATTCTAATATGTCTAAATTGTCACCAAGGACAGCTGGCATAGTGCTCCACTGTATACTGTGCCCCACTGTATAATATGCCCCATATTATCTGCCACCATATTACTTTGCCCCGATATTTCTAAATCCTCATATTCCTATGCCCCCATATTTCTGTGCCCCCAAATACTGTGCCCTGATATTTCTTTGCCCCCATATTTCTGTGCCCCATATTTCTGAGTCTCCATACTCCTGTGCCCCCATATTTCTGTGCCCCAAATACTGTGTCCCAATATTTCTTTGCCCCCATATTTCTGTGCCCCATATTTCTGAGCCGCCATATTTCTGCGCCCCAATATTTCTGAGCACCCATATTTATGTACCCCCATATTCTTGTACCCCCATATTTCTGTTCCCCCAAATTTCTGTTCCCTCCTATACTGTGCCCCAATATTTTTGTGCCCTCATATTTCTGTTCCCCATATTTCTGAGCCCAATATTTCTGAGCCCCCATATTTCTCAGCCTCAATATTTCTGTGCCCTGATATTTCTAAGCCCCCATATATCTGAGCCCCCATACTTCTGTGCACCCATATTTCTGAGTCCCCATATTTCTGTGCTCTGAGCGCTGAGAGGAGGAACTGCCAACACACCATGCTGACAAGAGAAGAAGAGAAGCTGCCAGCCAGGATCTGAGGTCCAAAGTGACATGCGGCGAGGAGGGAAAGTCTGCAGTCTGAGCCAAACACTGCACTACAGATGTCACGCCGCAATCACTGTTCCCAGCCACATGCACTCACCTCAGACCTCCACCCCCACCAGCCTCTCCTGTCAGCCTGGTGTCTCTTGGCCGCTCCGCTCCTCCTGGCAGCTCACAGAGCACTGACAGGAGTAGCTGCCATGAGTGGAGCTCCGAGTTGAGTACATGCTGAGGCGAGTGGTGAATACAGCCTGCCATCTCCAGTCAGCCTGGTGTATCTCAGCAGCTCCTCCTGGCAGCGCTCAGAATGCTGACATGAGTAAGTGCCAAGAGCAGAGCTCCAAAATGAGTATATACTGTGGCGAGCAGTGATCACAGCCTACTGTCTATAATACAATACCAGTCTCACACTGCAGATCACCGCTCGCTGCTGTGCTCAGGCAGAAAGTGGACTGCACTGTATATACACTGTGGGCTCCACAAAGATGGCGGCTATTTCCTCCCCAAGTTGTGATCTGGACAGCACAGGGGGTGTGTTGAGATCACAGCAGGAAGCACACAGTGTAAAAGATAGGGTCGGACCGCAACTATTAGCGCTTATAAACAGAGGTTGCCCTATTTGAGGTGAGTAAAGCTGGGTTCACACTAAGCGACAGCGACAACGACGTCGCTGTTACGTCACCATTTTCGGTGACGTAACAGCGACCTTGTAAGTCGCTGTTATGATCGCTGCTTAGCTGTCAAACACAGCAGAAGCAGCGATCATAACGTTGCTGTTCTACATGTGCAGAGAGCAGGGAGCCGCGCTTAGCGCTGGCTCCTTGTTCTCCTAGGTACAGTACACATCGGGTTAATTAACCCGATGTGTGCTGCAGCTACATGTCAGTGCAGAGAGCAGGGAGCCGCGCGCACTGCTTAGCGCTGGCTCCTTGCTCTCCTTGCTACAGTATACATCGGGTTAATTAACCCGAAGTGTGGTGCAGCTACATGTCACAGTGCAGGAGCCGGCACTGGCAGCAAGGGCGGAGGCTGGTAACGAAGGTAAATATCGGGTAACCAGGGAAAGGTCTTCCCTTGGTTACCCGATGTTTATGCTGGTTACAGCTTACCGCAGCTGCCAGTGCCGGCTCCTGCTCGCTTCATTTCGTCGCTCTCTCGCTGTCACACACAGCGATGTGTGTGTCACAGCGGGAGAGTGACGACCAAAAAATGAAGCTGGGCATTCACCAACGACCGGCGACCTCACAGCAGGGGCCAGGTCGTTGCTGGATGTCACACACAGCGACAGCGTCGGGACGTCGCTGCAACGTCACAGAAAATGGTGACGTAGCAGCGATGTCGTTGTCGTTGTCGCTGTGTGTGACACCAGCTTTACTGTCGTTACACACAGCAAATCTAAGATAGCAACACCCAGTGTTTCAGTAACAATAGAATTAAATAAAAATAAAATAAACAATGAATTTAATTTTGTATTAATAATACTTGATTTCATAATCACTATTATTAATACAAAAATTAAAAACCGTGACACCTTCCATTTAATATTTGGTTGCACGCCCTTTAGAATAAATATCTGAAATTATCAACAAGCTTCATACACCTGGATTTTTGGACCACCCATCTTTTGCAAACTGCTCTAGGTCTCTCATATTTAAAGAGTGCCTTCTCCCAGCAACAATTTTAAGATCTCTCTACAGGTGTTCAATGGGATCTAGATCCAGACTCTTTACCGGCAACATTAGAACTCTCCTGCGCTTTGTTTTCATCAATTTCTGGGTGCTTCTTTAAGAATGCTTGGGGTCAATGCCCTGTTGGAAGACCCATGACCTAGGATACAAATCCAGCTTTCTGACACCAGCACTACATTGCGACCCAAAATCCTTTGGTAATCTTCAGAATTAATGATGCCTTGCACACATCCAAGGCACCCTATACCATAGGCAGCAAACCAACCACAAAACATCTTTGACCCCCACCATATTTGACTGTAGATACTGTGTTCTTTTCTTTTTAGCCCTCATTCCATTTTTCATTTTCCAAATACATGATTTACCAAAAAGCTCTATCTTTGTCTGATCTGTCTACAAGACACTTTCCCAGAAGGATTTTGGTTTTCCGTACATTTTGGCACACTGTAGCCTAGCTTTTTATGTCTGTGTCAGCAGAATTTCCTGGATCTCCTGCCATAGTATTTCATTTTATTCAAATGTCAATGAAAAGTTTCCACTGACAATGATATACCCTGAGCCTGTAGGACAATATCTTTGGAACTTGATTTGGTCTACTTATCTACCATTTAGACTATCCTGCATTGCAACCTTTCATCAATTTCATCAATAAGGTATAACTCTCTCTTTTTCATTGCTGCTAAACTCACTCTGCCAGATCTCGTGATCCCTGCTGCTTTACGCCTGTCAAGCATTGGGCATGGCTGTTCAGTTCACCCTGCGATAGTCAATTCTACATAGTGACTGCGGTGTACAAAGGTGTCACATGTCAATATAGAGCTACATACAGTATATCACAAAAGTAAGAACACCCCTCACATTTTTGTAAATATTAAATCTTTTTTTTGGACAGCACTGAAGATGTCACACTTTCATACAATGTTAAGTAGTCAGTGTTTAGCTTCTATAACAGTGAAATTTGATGTGCCCTCTAAATAACTCAACATACAGCCATCAATGTCTAAACCGTGGGCAACAAAAGTGAGTACATCCCTAAAGGGGGCTTTATACGCAGCGTCATCGCTAGCGATGTTGCTCGTGAAAGCACCCGCCCCCGACGTTTGTGCGTCACGGGCAAATCGCTGCCCGTGGCGCACAATATTGCTAGGCCATGTCATACGTACTTACCTTCCTAACGACGTTGCTGTGGCTGGTAAACTGAGTCTTTTCTAAGGGGGGCGGTTCGTGCGGCGTCACAGCGACGTCACGCGGCAGCTGTCCAATTGAAGCGGAGGGGCGGAGAACAGCCATAGGAAATTGACGCCTACATCGTTGCCAGAGGATGCAGGAATGCTGTTGTTCGTCATTCCTGGGGTGTAACACGTAGCGATGTGTGTGGCCTCAGAAACGACGAACAATCTGCGTCCAGCGCCATCAACGATATTTGGGATTTGAACAACGTGTCAACGATCAACGATAAGGTGAGTATTTTTGATCATTAGCGGTAATTTGTACGTGTCACACGCAATGACGTCACTAACGAGGACGGATTTGCGTCACGCATTCCGTGACCCCAACGACATCTAGTTAGCGTTGTTGTTGCTTGTAACGGGGCCTTAAGTGTAAATGGTCTAATTGTGCACAAAGTGTCAATATTTTGTGTGCCCACCTTTATTTTCAAGCCCTACCTTAACTCTCTTGGGCATAGAGTTCACTGGAGCTTTAAAGGTTGCCACTGGAATCCTCTTTCACTCTTCAATAATGATATTATGGATCTGGTGAATGTTAGAGACCTTGCACTCCTCCACCTTCCATTTGAGGATGCCCCACAGATGTTCAAAAGGGTTTAGGTCTCCAGACATACTTGGCCAGTCCAGCACCTTTGCACTCAGTTTTTTAGCAAGGCAGTGGTTGGCTTGGAATGTGTGTTTGGGGTTTTTATCATGTTGAAATATTTCCCTGTGGCCCAGTTTCTGAAGGAAGGAGATTATGATCTGCTTCAGTATGTCACAGTACATGATGGCATTCATGGTACCCTTAATGAACTGTAGCACTCCACAGCTAGCAGCACTCATGCGTCCCCAAACCATAATACTCTCACAACCATGCTTGACCGTAGGCAAGACATACTTGTCTTTGTACTCCTCACTTGGTTGTTGCCATGCATGCCTGACACCATCAGACCACAGGACATGGTTCCACTAATCCATGTCAGTAGTCTGCTTGTTTTCACCACACTGCTTGTGGGCTTTTTTGTGAATCATCTTTAGAAGAGGCTTCCTTTTGGGACTGCAGCCATGCAGACTAACTTGATGTAGTGTGTGGCGTAAGGTCTGAGGCTTTGACCTCCCAACTCTTTAACCCTTGCAGCAATGCTGTCAGTACTCAAACATCTATTTTTTAAAGACAATATTTGGATATGACGCTGAGCACATGCATTCAACCTTTTAGGTT
The DNA here is from genome assembly GCF_048569485.1 of Anomaloglossus baeobatrachus. Classification (NCBI taxonomy): domain Eukaryota; kingdom Metazoa; phylum Chordata; class Amphibia; order Anura; family Aromobatidae; genus Anomaloglossus; species Anomaloglossus baeobatrachus. Next base: position 734,294,257 of record NC_134353.1, read on the forward strand.
GACCATGGTGAGGTCTATTTTGAATGAAACCTGTCTTTTTAATCTTCCAGCTCAGTTTCATGGTGTTGACAATCCTGTTATAGCATAGGCCATCTTTATGCAACAATTCTTTTTTCAGATCCCCAGAAGATTCTTTGGCATTAGGTGCCATGATGAACTTCCAGTGAGCAGTACAGAGAGTGTAAATTTAACACACCTGCTCACCATTCACACCTGATACATTTTAACACTAATGAGTCACATGACACCGAGGAGGAAAAATGGCTAATGGGCACAATTTGTCCATTTTCACTTAGGGATGTATTCACTTTTGTTGCATTAATTAAACATTAATGGTTATGTAAAAGAGAAAGGGGAGCCATGTGTTCAGTTCTTTAGAGGACACACCAATATTACACTATTATACTCGTAGAAGCTGTACACTGACTACTTTACATTGTATCACAGTGTCATATCTTCACCTTTGTCCCCTGAAAACATATATTAATTGCAAAATTGTGAGGGGCGTATTCACTTTTGTGATATGCTGTTGTGGCACCCCAGGGTTCAGTTGCCACAAATATACCTGTACCTGGGGAGGGAAGGATCTCCACATTAGGTAATCCCACATACAACATTTCCACTCCAAGCCTGGAGGGGGAGCTCTACAAGTCGAGTTCAGGTGAAGTCCCCTTTAAATCCAGGTTTGGAGGCAGAGTCAGAGAGACAGTTGACAGTTGGAGAAAAGGAGACTGTGCGAGCAGAGAGTGAGGGAAGACATCAAAATGGAGAGGGCAGTGCTTAGCCCGCACAAGTAACTGTGTGATCGCCTGAGGGATCAAGAGTGAGGCAAAAGAGGAGAGACCGGGGAGGTGGAGCCTGACCGGTTCATCCCCAAGGAACAGCGCTGATTATCAGACACCGGCGTCTGAGATTGTGAGGGATCTAATCGGCCCAGCAATAAAGACCGGGGGCCAGGGAGACTGCAGATCTCCTGGCAGCAGCAGCACCTGAAGGCAAAGCCGCTACACAGAGCTTAGGGACCACAGTGAGTACAGCATTGCCCCTTAGAGAAGCTCCCGCCGCCTGCCATACAGGTGAAGACAGTGAGAGAGGGACAAGGTATAGCTACAGGCAGCCTAGTACCAAGGAGAAACAGCGCAGCAGGGAGGCCTCACAACTAACCTGGTGCAGAGATCCTGAACTGTTCCCAGGTCACCCAAAAACTGTAACATCAGAAACTGAACCCCTTTTTAACACCTGCAAGTAAAATCTGGTCAGAGTTAATGAATTGATGTGGGGAGATAAGGTATGCACACCAGTGACTATGTAAGGGGAATACATGAAATAGCAGAAACTGCTGTGTGAATACTGACTTGAAAAATCCAATAGCTATATGCAAGAGTGAATATGTCAAAAATGGAATCTGCATTACTGCCATGAACATATGAATTAAGAGAAATTTAGCTACTGAATTGATCAATGCAATAGAGCCCCAACACTACGCCAAAGTATTTCTCTACGTTGGGGTCCCTAGCTTGTGTGTGTCCTCTCATGCAGTTAAAAAACCTACCGTGTATGGGAAGCTGAGACCCAGGCTATTTATGCGTATGATATGGATTGGCAATAGGTGTGTTTGGGGAGGGTTCACAAACGAAAAAATACTAACAAATAGGAATAACGTTTGGAACACCATTCTAAGTCCGAACTGGGTGCAAAAACCTAAAAAAACATCACTATGGGGGTTTTTTAACTGCATGAGACATGAGACTTAGGTACCAGTACAACGCACCGACCAGTTGAGACACAGGCATTACGTAGGTCTAGCCGTAGCAACTTTGGTCAGCCCCCATCCTGTTATATAGAAGAATATTAAATAGAAAGTGTAGTAGTTAGTAAACTGTAAAAATATTTTATTTGTTTATTGCAACTAAGTAAATCCGTAACCGTCAAGCATGTTGAGCCTGCAGGACTTTTTGCATGAACTTTTGCATCTTCTTGAACTTTTATGGACCAATGGACCACAGAATTGATAGTGGTCAAAAACTTTCTTATATATACCATACTCACATTTTGCAGCGGAAGGACTGCATTTTTCTGTTTTATTGGTTTTTGTAATTTTTATTTTTTTTAAGACTTTGTACTACTCTTTATTGTTGCTAATGTTTTATAAGTTTGTGTTTCCAGTCCAGGAGTACTGAATTTAACTAAGGGGGAATGTGGCACCCCAGGGTTCAGTTGCCACAAATATACCTGTACCTGGGCAGGGAAGGATCTCCACATTAGGTAATCCCACATACAACATTTCCACTCCAAGCCTGGAGGGAGAGCTCTACAAGTCGAGTTCAGGTGAAGTCCCCTTTAAATCCAGGTTTGGAGGCAGAGTCAGAGAGACAGTTGACAGTTGGAGAAAAGGAGACTGTGCGAGCAGAGAGTGAGGGAAGACATCAAAATGGAGAGGGCAGTGCTCAGCCCGCACAAGTAACTGTGTGGCCGCCTGAGGGATCAAGAGTGAGGTAAAAGAGGAGAGACCGGGGAGGTGGAGCCTGACCGGTTCATCCCCAAGGAACAGCGCTGATTATCAGACACCGGCGTCTGAGATTGTGAGGGATCTAATCGGCCCAGCAATAAAGACCGGGGGCCAGGGAGACTGCAGATCTCCTGGCCGCAGCAGCACCTGAAGGCAAAGCCACTACACAGAGCTTAGGGACCGCAGTGAGTACAGCAGTGCCCCTTAGAGAAGCTCCCGCCGCCTGCCATACAGGTGAAGACAGTGAGAGAGGGACAAGGTATAGCTACAGGCAGCCTAGTACCAAGGAGAAACAGCGCAGCAGGGAGGCCTCACAACTAACCTGGTGCAGAGATCCTGAACTGTTCCCAGATCACCCAAAAACTGTAACATCAGAAACTGAACCCCTTTTTAACACCTGCAAGTAAAATCTGGTCAGAGTTAATGAATTGGTGTGACGCACTTTATTTCTTCATCTGAGGAGCCATAGGCTGCTGCACTAAAGTGACAGGTGAAAAGGCTGTGAAGAAAAACCGCCATATCTGTGTACTACTAAAACTGCCCTGGGGACCCCGCTTCACCTACGGGAAGCGTAAACAACTGGCTGCCTAACCATCACCCCAGAGGTCTGACCTGCAGCCCCAGTAACCATACTGGAACCGTAGGTGGCGTCACGAAATACTTTTATTTATTTATTTATTTATTTTTTTCTTTATTATTTATTTTATTTATTTATTTATTTTTTATTATTTATTGACTTTCAGCGACCACCAGGGCCACGGAACCGGGCACAGGCCCCCGTGACATAATCCCATTAACCAACACCCGGAACTGAGTACCCCACGGCCCTGGGGCGGGTCACTGTAACTATCACTGATTCCCCTAAACCAGAAAGCAGCTCTCTCCTACCTCACTTCCAAATTAGCAACATGCACTACCAGAAAATGACAGAGTGTTCCCCATAACATTTCAGGATACTTGAACTACAGTGCCTTGCGAAAGTATTCGGCTCCCTTGAATTTTTCAACCTTTTCCCACATTTCAGGCTTCAAACATAAAGATAAAAATTTTAATGTTATGGTGAAGAATCAACAAGTGGGACACAATTGTGAAATTGAACAAACTTTATTGCTTATTTTAAACTTTTTAAAAAAATAAATAACTGAAAAGTGGGGCGTGCAATATTATTCGTCCCCTTTAAGTTAATACTTTGTAGCGCCACCCTTTGCTGCGATTACAGCTGCAATCGCTTGGGGTATGTGTCAATCAGTTTTGTACATTGAGAGGCTGAAATTCTTGCCCATTCTTTCTTTACAAATAGCTCGAGTTGAGTGAGGTTGGATGGAGAGTGTTTATGAACAGCAATTTTCAGCTCTTTGCACAGATTCTCGATTAGATTCAAGTCTGGACTTTGACTTGGCCATTCTAAAGGCCACTTCACACATAACGAGATCGTAAACGAGATCGTTACTACGTCACAGTTTCTGTGACGCAAGAACGACTTCAATTGCGATCTCGTCACGTTTGACACGTACCAACGATTCACCCCCTGCTGCGAAATCGCTGATCGAGGCCGAACAGCTTGGGCCATTTTTGGCTCGTTGGAGTCCTGCTGGGCTGCATGAATCTGTATGTTTGACACCCTACTAACGATTTCATTGACGACCTAGATGACATGCACGAAGGCGTGTTGTTGCGTCCCCGTTTCCTAATGGGATTGGAATCGTCAACATAGTTGCTGTGTGACAGGGTCCCAACGATTTGAAAGATTGTTATACGGGACGCATGCTCGTTCATAAACTCGTTATGTGTGACACCCAACATGCGATTTCAACAACGACTCATAAACGATCCAGAAAGTGTGACGTAGTAGCGATCTCGTTTACGATCTCGTTATGTGTGACTGGACCTTAACACCTGGATACGTTTATTTGTGAACCATTCCATTGTAGATTTTGCTTTATGTTTGGGATCATTGTCTTGTTGGAAGACAAATCTCCGTCCCAATCTCAGGTCTTTTGCAGACTCCAACAGGTTCTCTTCAAGAATGGTCCTGTATTTGGCTTCATCCATCTTCCCATCAGTTTTAACCATCTTCCCTATCCCTGCTGAAGAAAAGCAGGCCCAAACTATGATGCTGCCACCACCATGTTTGACAGTTGGGATGGTGTGTTCGGGGTGATGAGCTGTGTTACTTTTACGCCAAACATATCATTTGACATAGTGCCCCAAAAGTTCGATTTTGGTTTCATCTGACCAGAGCACCTTCTTCCAAATGTTTGGTGTATCTCCCAGGTGGCTTGTGGCAAACTTTAAACAACACTTTTTATGGATATCTTTGAAAAATGGCTTTATCCTTGCTACTCTTCCATAAAGGCCAGATTTTTGCAGTGTATGACTGATTGTTGTCCAATGGACAGACTCTCCCACCTCAGCTGGAGATCTCTGCATTTCATCCAGAGTGATCATGGGCCTCTTGGCTGCATTTCTAATCAGTCTTCTTGTTTGAGATGAAAGTTTGGATGGTCGGCCGGGTCTTGGTAGATTTGCAGTGGTATGATACTCATTCTATTTCAATATGATCGCTTGCACAGTGCTCCTTGGGATGTTTAAAGTTTTGGAAATCTTTTTGTAACCAAATCTGGCTTTAAACTTCTCCACAACAGTATCACAGACCTGCCTGTTGTGTTCCTTGGTCTTCATGATGCTATCTGCGCTTTAAACAGAACACTGAGACTATCACCGAGCAGGTGCATTTATACGGAGACTGGATTACACACAGGTGAATTATATTTATCATCAGCAGTCATTTAGGACAACATTGGATCATTCAGAGATCCTCAATGAACGTCTGGAGTGAGTTTGCTGCACTTAAAGCATTTAAAGTAAAGGGCATGAATAATATTGCAAGCACCACTTTTCAGTTTTGTTTTTTTTTTTAAAAAAATTTAAAATAAGCAATAAATTTCATTGTGTCCCACTTGTTGTTGATTCTTCACCATAACATTAACATTTTTATCTTTATGTTTTAAGCCTGAAATGTGGGAAAAGGTAGATAAATTCTAGGGGCCGAATACTTTCACAAGGCACTGTACCTGTAGTTTGTTGTGAATCAAATTTTTGAGAAAAAGTTTGCAAACCTGACCAATATGAAATGCAAAAGGTTAGATCTTCTGTAATTATTTAAAAAACAAAATTCTTAGTATACAGTTGAAACCTGAAGCTTACATACACTATCTAAAAAGACACATATGCATGTTATTCTTACTATGTAACATGAAATCAGAATAAATGTTCCCTGTTTTATGTCAATTAGGATTACCAAAATTATTTATTTTTGCTAATTGCCAGAAAAATGAGAGAGAGAATGTTTACAAGAATTTTTTTTATATTCTTAAAATTAAAAGTTTACATACAGTTTATTAGTATTTGTTACCGTTCCCTTAAACTGTATGACTTGGGTCAAACTTTTTGGATATCCTTCCACAAGCTTCCCACAATAGTTGGTAGGCATTTGGGCCCATTCCTCCTGACAGAACTGGGTAAATGAGCCATGTTTGTAGGTCGTATTGTTTGCACCTGCCTTTTCAGGTTGCTTATAAATTTTCAATAGGATTGAGAACAGGGTTTTGTGATGGCCACTACAAAACATTGACTTTGTTATTCTTAAGTCACATCGTAACCAGTTTAACAGTATGCTTTGGGTTATTGTTCATTTGGAAGACCCATTTCCACCCAAGCTTTAAGTTCCTGGCTGAAGTCTTGAGATGTTGCTTCAGTATTGCTACATAATCTTCTTTTCCCCTATTTTGCGAAGTGAACTAGTCCCTTCTGCAGAAAAACAACCCCACTACATAATGCTGTGTTTCACAGTTGGGATGGTGTTCCTAGCATACAAAGCTCTTACTTTTTGCTCCAAACATAACGTTGGCCACCATGCCCAAACAGTTACATTTTAGTTTCATCAGACTATAAGATATGTCTCCAAAAACGAATGTCTTGTTCATGTGCGCATTTGCAAACATTAATGTGGCTTTTTGCAGTAATGGCTTATTCCTGGCAGAGTGGCCTTTCATCCCATGTTGATACAGTACTCATTTCACTGTGAATAATGATACAATTTTACTAGCTTCCAATTTTTAACTCAATTACCCCAATTTATGTAAAAAATATCTTTATTATTTAAGCTAAAAAATACACCCATAGACATACAACATTCATTTGTATCACAATTGGGTAATCATGATTATCAACAAAATAGACATTTGTGGATATACATTAACATGATACAGTTTCCTCCACAGGCACCAAAATGATGCTAATATTCCAAATTCATCTATGACATAATACACAATTCATCATAAAGAATTAGTAAGATGAAGGAAAAACAAAGGAAGGAAATATAGATCCAAGAGTTTATATTATTAAACAATTAGTCTATTAGTCAATGCAAAATCTTATTGTTCAATCATATATTTTATTTTATTACCACTGAAAAACCATCCATGAGGGTAGATGAGCCCTTGAACCGCCACCACGGATGGTTCCAGTGATATGTCTATGGGTGTATTTTTTAGCTTAAATAATAGATATTTTTTACATAAATTGGGGTAATTGAGTTAAAAGTGTATAGGGACCCCTACACTAAATCTGAGATAGATTTACTAGCTTCCACCAGCATCTTCACAAGGTCTTTTGCTTTTGTACTTGGTTGATAGGCACATGTGTGACCAAAGCTCGTTCATCTCTGGTACACAGAACCTGTCTCCTTCCTAAGTGGTATAATAACTGGACATGCCCATCTTGTTTGTACTTGCATATAATTGTTTGTATAGATAAACGACGAACCTTCAGGTATCTGGAGATTGCACCCAAGGATGAACCAGACTTGTGCAAGCCAACAACTCTTCCTGAGATCTTGACTGATTTCTTTTGACTTTACCATGATGCTACACAAATATGCAGTGTGTTTCAAGTGTGCATTTAAAGTACATCAACATGTGTGTTAGTAGTTAATTCAGATATTGCCAATAAACCTATCAAAAGCTTCCAAAGACATGAAATCATCATATGGGTTGTCCTATATTGTTTAAAGGCATAGTACTCTTAGTATATGTAAACTTTTGACTTTGCATAAAGTCATAAAAATGCCATTATACACTCTCTCTCTCTCATTATTCCGGCAAATATAAATAACTAGTGGCCCGACTCAAACGCATCGGGTATTCTAGAATTTATTGTATAGTTAATGTATGATTTTTGTTATATATATAGATGTTGTTGTGTGTAGTTGCCAAGTGTTTGTGTAGGGGCTGTAAATGTTCTGGGTGTTGTCTGGGTGGGGGTGTGTGAGAGTGGTGTTGTTTGTGTGGAGTGCTGTGTGTGTGTTGTGTTGTTTGTGGAGTGCTGTGTGTCTGCAGTGTTGTCTGTGTGTGGTGCTGTGTGTGTTGCGCGGTTTGTGTGGGTGTGGGGTGCATGTATGTGTTTTGGGAGGAGGTATGTTTTGTGCAATGTGTGTGTTGCGCGGTATGTGCGTATATTTGTGTATGCTGCGGTGTTTGTGTGTTGGGTATTGTGTGTGTGCGGCGTTGTCTGTGTGTGTGTGTGTCTGTGTAGGGCAGTGTTTGTGGTTCCCAGTGTGTGTGTGGTGTGTTGTGCGTGTGGCAGTGTGTGTGTGTGTTTTGGGGGGAGGTGTGCACCCCCATCGTGCTCCATCCCCCATGCTGCGCACCCCCCATCGTGCTCCATCCCCCATGCTGCGCACCCCCCATTGTGCTCCATCCCCCATGCTGCCCACCCCCCATCGTGCTCCATCCCCCATGCTGCACATCCCCCATCGTGCTCCATCCCCCATGCTGCATACCCCCATTGTGCTCCATCCCCCATGCTGCACATCCCCCATCATGCTCCATCCCCCATGCTGCGCACCCCCCATCGTGCTCCATCCCCCATGCTGCGCACCCCCCCATTGTGCTCCATCCCCCATGCTGCGCACCCTCCATCGTGCTCCATCCCCCATGCTGCGCACTCCCCATCGTGCTCCATCCCCCATGCTGCGCACTCCCCATCGTGCTACATCCCCCATGCTGCGCACCCCCCATCGTGCTCCATCACCCATGCTGCGCACTCCCCATCGTGCTCCATCCCCCATGCTGCGCACTCCCCATCGTGCTCCATCCCCCATGCTGCGCACTCCCCATCGTGCTCCATCCCCCATGCTGCGCACTCCCCATCGTGCTCCATTTCCCATGCTGCGCAGTCCCCATCGTGCTCCATTTCCCATGCTGCGCAGTCCCCATCGTGCTCCATCCCCCATGCTGCGCACCCCCCATCGTGCTCCATCCCCCATGCTGCGCACCCCCCCATCGTGCTCCATCCCCCATGCTGTGCACCCTCCATCGTGCTCCATCCCACATGCTGCGCACTCCCCATCGTGCTCCATCCCCCATGCTGCGCACTCCCCATCGTGCTCCATCCCCCATGCTGCGCACCCCCCATCGTGCTCCATCCCCCATGCTGCGCACTCCCCATCGTGCTCCATCCCCCATGCTGCACACTCCCCATCGTGCTCCATCCCCCATGCTGCGCACTCCCCATCGTGCTCCATCCCCCATGCTGCGCACTCCCCATCGTGCTCCATCCCCCATGCTGCACACTCCCCATCGTGCTCCATCCCCCATGCTGCGCACTCCCCATCGTGCTCCATCCCCCATGCTGCGCACTCCCCATCGTGCTCCATCCCCCATGCTGCGCACTCCCCATCGTGCTCCATCCCCCATGCTGCGCACTCCCCATCGTGCTCCATTTCCCATGCTGCGCACTCCCCATCGTGCTCCATCCCCCATGCTGCGCACCCCCCATCGTGCTCCATCCCCCATGCTGCGCACCCCCCCGTCGTGCTCCATCCCCTATGCTGCGCACCCTCCATCGTGCTCCATCCCCCATGCTGCGCACTCCCCATCGTGCTTCATCCCCCATGCTGCGCACTCCCCATCGTGCTCCATTTCCCATGCTGCGCACTCCCCATCGTGCTCCATCCCCCATGCTGCGCACCCCCCATCGTGCTCCATCCCCCATGCTGCGCACCCCCCCATCGTGCTCCATCCCCCATGCTGCGCACCCTCCATCGTGCTCCATCCCCCATGCTGCACACTCCCCATCGTGCTCCATCCCCCATGCTGCGCACTCCCCATCGTGCTCCATCCCCCATGCTGCGCACTCCCCATCGTGCTCCATTTCCCATGCTGCGCACTCCCCATCGTGCTCCATCCCCCATGCTGCGCACTCCCCATCGTGCTCCATCCCCCATGCTGTGCACTCCCCATCGTGCTCCATCCCCCATGCTGCGCACTCCCCATCATGCTCCATCCCCCATGCTGCGCACTCCCCATCGTGCTCCATCCCCCATGCTACGCACTCCCCATCGTGCTCCATCCCCCATGCTGCGCACTCCCCATCGTGCTCCATCCCCCATGCTGCGCACTCCCCATCGTGCCCTATCCCCCATGCTGTGCACCCCCCATCGTGCTCCACAGTCACACATTGACAAAGGCAAAACAATTCACTGTTTGTATATCAGTATGAACAATTGAAATAAATTTTGACATGGGGTCCCCTCTATTTTTGATAACCAGACAGTCACACAGGTAAATCACACAGCTGTGGTCTGGTATTATCAGGCTGGGAAGGTCCATGTTTAGGTGTCCCAAGAACTAAAAACAGCCCTCAGCCATCCCAGAAATGGTGCATCCATTAGATTTGCCAATTATGGCACTTTGCCTGGCTCACCCCAATTGCCCTGCTGTGGTGGCAAACAGGGTAATTTTTTTTTATTCTGCTGAGCCCAAGGGAGAGTAATGGAGAGGTGTATATCAGACTGCCCTCATTAATAACCCAGTAAGCCCAAAAAAACACACAAGAAAACATAGCTTGTTTGAATAAAGATTCACTCACACTATTCCTCGTTCACAATTTTACTATAAAAATATTCCACAAAGCTCCTCCATCTTAGTTCATGATCTCTGAATGCAGTGCCTGCGACTGTGAATAAAATCCAGCTATTCACAGGCCAGGTGTAGTGGCGAGAATGCTCATCAGTCTTGCTGGTTCTTTCTGGGCACAGTGTTGACCCAGTGACTCTGTTGAGAGTTGTCACAACCAAGAGCCTGTGAATAGGTGTATTTTAATGCTATTCAAAACACTGCTGCATAAGGGATCGTGGACTTCAATGTATGTGCTTTGTGTAAATAGTTTATATAATAAATTGGTGAACGAGGAATAGTGTGAGGGAGTCTTTATTCAAATAAATTTTTTCCTGTGTGTGTGTGTTTGTTTTTTTGTTTGGATTACTGGCTTAGTAATTATACCTCTTCTTTACTAACCACTGGGCTTGATGCCAGCTGACATTACACAGCTGACATCAACCCCCAAAAATATTACCTCGATTGCCACCACAACAGGGCACTTAGGAAGAGCCAGGCTAAACACGCTGCGATGTCGCTACCGATATATTGTCGGGGTCACGTCGGTAGTGACGCACATCCGGCGCCGGTAGCGACATCGCAGCGTGTGACGCACATGAGCGATGATCAACGTGCGCAAATACGTGCGATATCGTAGCTCGTTGTCACGTCGATCATTTCCATAATATCGCTGCAGCAATGGTACGATGTTGTTTGTCGCTACAGCGGCATCACACATCGCTGTGTGTGATGCCGCTGGAACGACAAACATCTCCTTATCTGCCTCCATCGGAAAAGGAGGAAGGAAGGATGTGGCCGAGAGGTTACAGCCTCTCATCTCCTCCCCTCCTATTCTATTGGGCGGCGGTTCAGTGATGCTGCTGTGATGTCGCTGTGACACTGAACAAACCGCAAGTAGTGTGATGGGGAGTGCGATTTTGTGCGCGACGGACAGCGATATGCCTGTGTCGCACAAAAGAGGGGGCGGGTACGCACGATAGCGATATCGTCACCGATATCGCTCCCATGTAAAGCCCGCTTAAGGTGATGTGCCAATTCTGCGGTGGCTGCTGGCTTGGTATTTTTAGGTTGGGAAAGGTAAAATAATCATGGATCTTTCCAGCCTATTAATATCAGCACCCAGCTGCCTGATTTATCTTGGCTGGTTATCAAAAATGGGGGGACCCTGCATAATTTTTTAAAATTATTTATTTATCTTGTTCCCAGTAGCAACCTGGAAGTCAAAGATGTGTCCAGGCATCTTCCTCATGCTGTTTCCACCCAATTAAGCCCCCCCAGACCTCCTGTTAGGGTCCTTCAAAAAGTGCTTGCGTTTCTAATTACTTCCATTATACTATATTACTCGCGCTCAGCCGGTCTGAGTGTTCAACCTGCTCGTTTTGAGTACCGAGCACTCGAGCATTTTAGTGCTTGCTCATCATTCCTCTCCCCGTTTAAAGGGAATCTGAAACCAGATTTTAGCCACCTAATTTGACAGCATAACTTAGGGGCAGAGACCTTGATTCCAATGATGCGTCACTTACTGGGCTGCTTAGTGTAGTTTTGAAACATTCACTGTTTAATCAGCAGTAGATTATCATTAAAGAACTACTTGGCTGCTGCCAGGTAGTCCAGCATATTCATGAGCTCTGTATAACTGCTAATTCTGCAGCAGAGAAAACATTGATTTTATCAAAATGACAGTAAACAGCTCAACAAGTGACACATTGCTGGAATCAGGGTCTCTGTCTCTACATTATGCTGCAATGAGGCTGCAAAAATCTGGTCACAGATTTCCTTTAATTGATCATATTAAAACAGCATGTCAGCAGTGCAGAAGTTGTGCATTTTGCCGGCTTTGAGAAAATCTCATGATTGCCTCATAGTGGAGATAGACATAAGTTATCACAAACAGAAGCATGCTGAATCATGCTGACTAATGTTATAGGTCCCTTAGAATTAAACAATAAAAATAAATGTAATTTTACTTATTGTTTATAGTGTTACTATGACTACCAGTAGTGAATGATGTCATAACGCCACTATTTCAATCAAGCTAGAAGCGCAGAGGAGTGCGAAACAGCAGTAACCTTTAGTTCTGTGTCCACCTCCTCCATATGTATTGCACTTTATGAAGACATTTAAAGCCATACTTTAATTTGATAAGTGCTACTGTAGTGCCCCACGGGGCCTAGGGGGTTATTCATCACCGGGCCAGTGGTATTTGGGGATGCTGCTGTGACTGGTCTGACCCGGCTCCGTGGCCCCGTCGGCTACATGTAAAGACAAACAGGAGGGTGCAAGGTTGTTCGGTGTAGAGGGGGATGGTAGGAGGGTGAAGGGTCCCTGGAAGCGTCACTCGTAGCAGTGATGACTGGGGGTCTTGGCCACTGACTCCTCCTGCGACTTCTCCTCTCCCAGGAGTGGTGTTGGATGGGGATGGGGGATGCTTTGCAGCCCCACCCATGGTGCATGGCCAGGAATCGGCCACCGCTGCGAGATGTTGCTCTCCTCTGGGGCTGAAGTTGACGCAGCTCAGGTAGTTCAGCTCCCCACAGGTGGAGCAAGCCCTGGGGAGGGCGGTGGTGACTGGGGGAGGTGGCCATTGGCGTCGAAGCGCAGGGCGACAGTAATAACAGGCCAAGGCAGCGGCTGCGGGTCCATGTCTTTTACTCAAAGTTCTTTAGAAGGCTGCCCTCGGGCTACTGTTCACTGCCGTGCTGGGCCCCAGCCGATCCCGGGTTACCAAGGAGCAACCACCGGTGTCCGTGAACATGTAAGACCTTTCTCCTCTTCGCTCGTAGTGTAATGTGGATCCCCGTGGCATGAAGCGACTTGGGGTCTCCAGTTCCATGTTGTGTCACATTCAGAATGGGGTTAGCCTGGGGATTACCTAGTCTACCCGCGGCCCTGCAGAATTGATGAAGCAACATGAAGTATGGTCCATCCTAGGGGCTACAACCTGTCTGCGCCAGCCTCTAATGGAGCGGTTCAGTAAGCTTCCCCTCGGCTGCCATGTCCTCCTCAGTCTCACTGGCTCACCCGACCATCTGCAGCTACTCCCGGTCCACCTGGGTCCAGTTCCCTCCAGTCTGCCCACTTCTACAAGTCAATGATGTCTTGGTACTCTCTCTCTCCTTCAGTGTCTCTGACTGACTGTTCTGCCTGGCTGGTCTCCCTGAGTTGGAGCTGGGTCACAGACCCCTCACCTCAGGGACCTGTTGATGGTTCTCTGTCCCAAGCTGTTCTCCTTCTCAAGTCCTAGATGGTTCTGAAGTGAAACTGTTTTTGCTCAGTCACTTATTCACTCAGTGTCTCCACCCTTGCATTGACTCACTTTGCTCAGGTAGCTCCTTACTATGGTGCCCCCCTGCAGTCTAGCTTCCTGTGTGTGGTGACTCATCCGTGATCTTTGTGTAAAGTGATAGAAACCAGTGGTTAACCCTTTCTCACCTGGATCAGTACAGCATTCTAAATCAAATGCAGTACCCTGTGGCGACTGAGGCCTCAGGGGCGCCACACTATCCTATTTCTTCTATATTTGAATTGGATACTTATTCACGATGGTGGGACCTTAAGCTCCATTTGGAATGCTATATTATTCTGCTCTTACACAGAGGCTGTCAAGTTCGTGCATCTTTAGGCCGCCTTCCCACATTCATTTCTCCAGTTTGTGGAGCACACGCATGTCCTTGTTTACCACAAGGCGACATGTCCATTTTCTGCCAGACGCACGGATATTAAAGGGACTGCACACTCACATGATTTGTGTGACATCAGTGTGACTCGAATCAGAGAAAACACGCCACTGATAAATAAATGTATTTGTATACTTACCTGTCGCCACTGCTGCTGTCACACTTGCTTCCGGGTCCACTCATTAGGCTCATGAATATTCACTGTATTGACTGCGGACCCAGAAGCAAATGTGACAGCAGCGCTGGAGATAGCAGCGCTTAAGACCGGTACATATACAAGTTCATACTGTGCATGTGCTATCCGGATGTCACACGGATAGCACACAAACAGCACACGGAACACACACACATATGGACAAACGTGCCTACTAGAGATGAGCGAACTGGTCGCGGTTCGGCTCGAGGTCGGTTCGCCGAACGGAGGTCAGGTTCGAGTTCGGTTCGTCGAATGTTCGACGAACCGAACTCGAACTGCATAGGAAACAATGGCAGGCAATCACAAACACATAAAAACACCTAGAAAACACCCTCAAAGGTGTCCAAAAGGTGATAAACAACTCACAACACAACACAAACACATGGGAAAGTGACAAGGACAAATTCTCATGTGAAAACAAAACAGCGTTACGAGGAAAAAGAGGACGAGACACAGATATAGGCATGGCATGCCCTTCTAAAATCATGTAAAACACCGCAAGGTGACTCCAAGCGGAGTCTCCCTTTTTTCCAAAAATTGGCCCACACAGACACCCCTTCAGTGGCAGTAGTTGTGCCCCAGTTGTACACTTCACAGCTAGATTTGCATCAAGCACATTCAAAAATACGCTATTCTTAACCGTCCCCAGGATGACACCGGGGTAGGTAGCAAAGTCTTTGCTGAACCATTGTGGAGGTGGCACTGAGCTATAGCTTGTTTGTTCAAACGTAATAAGAATATCTGTGTATATAACTAAATCAAAATGTAGATGTAGATGTAAAATTATCTGTCTGTCTGTGTAGCAATTGCACAGACCTATAGTATAATTCAAAGTTGTATAATTATGAAGGAGTTAACTAAAGATGATAAAGCCAGAATATGAAGCTATAAACTCTTATCAGTAATGTTCACACAAAAGGAATGTACGGGAGGGCAGGAGTGATGTGAAAAATTGGGGAGTGAACGCACTCCTTCGTTAGTTTCAAGGTTATTTATGCTTACTTACTGTATAATTGGATCTATCGTATTATACTAGTCAGTTGGTGATGCTGGCTGAAAAGAGAGCATGTCTGTGTTCTTTGTCTTATATACATGGATATATATATATTGGCACTGATATACGGCAATACGGCGCCGTCTCTGGATATCCTAAACGAAGACTCCATTAGCAGTCTTGACCCAAAATTCCTCCCTTGACAGTTTGGCGCACCAACGTGGAGCTCCTTCAAGGATGCATTACCGACCTGGAGATACCGATGGTTTGGACGTCGCGGACTGAGATCTCCCTCTCCTCCAAACAGGCTGATCACCTCCGACCCCACGGGTAAGTGTTACATACTGTGTATTCACTACCGTTGTGGTTGGTTTTGGAGAGGAGGGAGTGACGGGCTGTGTGTCCATATCGGTGTTAAAAGGTACCTGATTGTGACTCAGGGGTAGTGCCCGCTGGAGCTCAGAGCACGATCCCAGCCCTGAGGTGTGGATCGAGTGTCACATGGGATCCAGAGGACGGTTGTTAGGGCAGGAAAGACGGTGGTGGCTGGATATAGCTAGTTAGACTGACCCGGTCTGTAATTAAAGACGCGGGGGGGTTCCCGTGGCTGAAGGTAGGGATTGGGATATTAATTTTGATACAGTTGACCAAGTCCGGAGGGAATACCTTTTGTACCCCTCCTCCATATCACGAGATACCCTTATTAGGGGGTTCCCGTGGCTGAAGATAGGGATTAGGACATTAATTTTGGTGCAGCTGATCAAGTCCGGAGGGAATACATTTTGTACCCCTCCTCCATATCACGGGATACCCTTATTACTATATAGCTGAGGAGTTGCCAGCTAGTATAGAGGTGTAGCCTTAGGTGCCGGCCGGACTCTAACGTACACCGCATAGTCATATTAGTGTAATCCAGACACCACCAACATAGCAAAAATGTTCAGACAGAGGAGACAGAAAGTTGAGAGGCCTGAAGGTTCACAGAATGTGCTAGAGCTGGTTGCAGAGAGAGAAGGGAAGAAAGCTGTACGTCATGCCTTGGAGATTTTTAAAATGTTAGAATTACCAAAAGGAGGTCGGTTACAACCGTCACTATAGGCAACAGCATTGAAAGCAAAAAAAGGGCAAGTTAAAAGACAGGAGATTGTTGAATGATGCAGAATTGTTTGGCAGAATATCGCAGGCATTGCTATCAGAAAGATATATTGAAGTCAAAGAAGAGAATGAGCGAGGAGATGTTGTGTTTTTCTATATGTTACCCGAGTCTGAGGACAGATCTGAGGGTCCTCCGACAGGTTGTTTTGTTGCTGCCCCACAACCTGATCCCCATTCTATTCCCCGTCCCGGAGATATTCACAGATGCTGCAGTCACTAGACAGCATCCCTTAACCCTTTCCACACCCATACCCATTTTCCCTCCCATACCTGCAATGCCGTCTCTCCCCTTACCGGCCAGTCTGCCGTCACACTCCCCAATTACCAATCCCCTCCCCTTGGATCCCCCTTTTTCCCTTAGGACACATAGTGAGCCTTACCCCGAACCTGACGAGGAACAGCCCTCATTTAAATATGTCCCTTTCAACCCCACCCAGTCAGCGGCATTAATCCCCTGCCTGCCAGATCCCAGCATTAACCTTATGCGATTTTATAGGAAGATGCTACAGGTCCATCAGTTATACTCAGCTGCCCGGAAGGACCTTGTTAATCTCACCAAAGTAAAAGCAGGAGACAGTTTTTGGCCCTTAATGGAGCCCCATCTCACAATGCCCCCAGGCACTGATGACACCATTTTCCAAAGTGGACAACAGTATTGTGTTGCTTTAAAAGATGGGCTCAAGATCAATTGGTATATACAAATGTGCCGGTGCAGCCCCCGCCACAGCCCATGCCCCAACAAAGTCCAAACCCCGTATACGTAGCTCCCAATCAACAAAGCCAGCAACAGAATTGTTGGTGTTGTGGTCAGCCCGGTCGCTATCAAAGAAAGTGTCACACCCCCAAATTTCAGTGTTTGGCCAGGTACCCTCAAAACCGTAACCAAAACTTGCAACACATAAATTTACAATAAAGGTGTTCCCTGTAGATTCAGTAATGATCTACCTGAAGCCAGGTGTGCCTTTTCCCAGAGTATCATAGTATCCCTTTAAATCAGTCCCAGGAGATTTTCCAAGATACTGCCCACAGTCCGGCTGCACCCAGGAGTCTGCCCCAACCTTCCCTAATGACACAGGGGGGAGCCCCGGACTGCTTGCTTTTGTTGCAGTGATTTCCAGTCCCAAGCTATCAATTTTAATGATGCTCTCGCACTCCTGCAGGGATGTGTGGGAGGGCATACAGTACGCTGCTAGTTATTATAAGTTGTAAAAAAAAAAGTAGTTTCAGCAGATTTACAAAACTGTTTCTGTCTTATGTACTAACAAGTGCTTTTTCCGGCTGGTGGAGTGGATTTTGTTTAATCCTTAAAGTTCAAAATTTCATAGGAGATTATCAATAGTATTCTGCTGCTATTTAAATAATTCAATTAATTTTGCAGGGAAAAGTATATTTTTTAAAATATACAAATTAGGTTTTTTTTTTGTTTTTATGGTTATGTTTTTGTTTTCTATTATTTTTGCATACAAAATGCCAATATTGATTACTTTCCTTTTCTTTTGTAGATACAGAATATCTATGAACCCTGTTGTAAGGTTTCAAAATTTCCCAGTAGAGTATAAGTTATATTTATTTGTTGGTTAATCATATTGTTTACTGTTATAGATCTATATATTTTGTCAAAGTAGTATATATAAAAAGGGAGGAAGTAGATATCTATTATATTTTTCTAGCAGCAGACATATTGGATAGGCTTTAAAGCAGGCTTTAAAGCTGGCCTTTCTTTTGCAACAGTTATGTCATGTTTATTGGATTATTATGAATGTAGGAATATATGTCTGTTATAGGAATGATCTAATCTATATTTCTTTTAGTTTTTGTTTTTATAGATGAAACCAGATGATGGTCGATTCTGCACTGGATATGCTACAGTTTATACAACATGAGGTAGTCTAAATTTAGGCCACTCCCTCCCCTTCTATCGGTACGGAAGGAAGTGACATAAGTGCCTCTCTAGATGGGTGGAGCAGAGGTAGGTAAGATAGTCAAAATGTATGTAGGATGTAGATCTTTCCTGTTGTCAAATAAGCTAGGTACGCCAAAAAGAAAGTCTAGATCTGAGCTGATGGAATCGGATGGAGATCCCCGCACAGGTGCAGCTGACCAAGAAGCAATGAACGGGCTTAGAGTTGAGGAGTCCTTTACCATGCATAAAGACCATGCCTCGGTGACACCGGTCACGTCAGTGACTTCTGTCACTCCTTGTGTTCTTAAATCCCTACAGGAAAAAGTGAACCAATAAGAAGTGGAGTGCGAGACGCAGGGAGCCGGCTGACTGAGGAAGGTCTGTGGATGAAGGGCGGTAAGCTTTCTCTGCCATGAGATCTCTTCTTAATGATGGCCCAAGTAACATGGACTAACATCTGTGAAAGTTGGATATCAGTGTGCGCTTTGGTGACGCCAGGGTTCAGTACCCAGGTAGACAAACTCACCCGGTCTTGTGAAACACGTTTTTAAAACAATGAGGAAGAACTGTAAAGAGTCCGTAGAAACACCCTGCACCTGCTCTACCCATTCTTAGAGACTGCAAACTGATTATAGATGTTTATCATGAGCACGTTGTATGCAAGTCTGTGCGTGTTGTGTAGATTTCTTTCCAGGTCTGGTCAGAGGCATTCCAGTGCAGAAAACGACGTCATTGCTGAAAATCCACATAATGCAAGTGGTATGTAAAAAAAAAACCAAACTGATAAGTTGTAAATCAATGCGTGTTATATTTCTCTTTAGTGTGTGTTGTGTTTCTCTTTAGTAATAAACAGGTTCCAATGTAAAATGTTGTTCTTTGGTCTAGCGCAAACCACGTATAATTTTTATATGATTGACTAATTAGAGAAATAAATAAGTGTATTTTCTAATTCCAGATCTTAAATCAGAGTTAGTAGTATATGGTTTTCGGTCAGGAGACTGATTAATCCTAAAAGGATACAGAAAATTCGATAAAGCTCAACGGCAGGACAGCATTGCAGAAGGGTCGATCCACCGGAGCTGCACTAAGCGTCCTGCTCATATTTATCCTTTAGGAAAAACCTGTACAGTCCCAAACCATCATTGCCGAAACAGTTAGAAGAGAGGACTTAGAGAACCTTGAGACATGGGAAAGTCCAACTACAAAGGGTGAGGACTCGCCTAGGGGTCCTTGGTCTCAAACCGGTGAAGAAATCCCATTCCCCTCTCCACCCATGCCTCAACGTTCAGTCAGGCAGGATTTCCCAACAGATCTTTCTTCCTCTTTTCCTAAGGGAACACAGTACCCTTAGTATTTAGAAATGGCAGAAGTAAGTCAAGGGGGGGGGACTGTTAAGGGTACGAATTGAGTAATCTATACTACTTAATTCAGCCATTTCATAGACCCAAAAATGTGGTTTGGTTAATGTAATCTAACCATTTACAAATGTTTTTGTCTCCTACTAACTCATATGAATATATTCAGTGATTTTCCTTAATATAAAATGCTAGATATGGATTTTCTCATTTCAGGAAAAGTTTTAGAAGAGCCTATCCCATCAGGCTGATGTCTCTCCGGCCTAGTCTGCTGAGCACTGGCAGTGACACGCGAGTTAACATTATATTTCAAAAACCAATGGACCCGACACAACCGAAGCAGAAAGCGGCCGCTATTCTACCCATTATCCCAGAAGGTTTTTCCAAGTCTGTGCCACAAACTGTATACATGAAGCCTCATCATGTTTTGTTGTTTTTTTTTATCAAGAGCAGATTATCCAGGTTCACAAAGTGGCCCTAAGTGGACTAGCACTGACTAAGCATCCTTCTTTTTGTTTTATATCCGGAAAGAAGAACCATGGACAATTTCCAAATGTCCTTTTGTTTTTTTGTTTTTTAATTATGTGCTAATTTTTAAATAAGGTTTAGATTCAATTTTTCTTAATCAAGATAATGTGCCCTAATGAGAGTAATAACGCCAATTTTAATAGCCCCTATAAATCATAGAGTTATGTTTAATAAATAAAAATAAGTATTTAAGGGGGGAGCTAAAGCCTGTAGTGTTAAATTAAACAACAATCCCATAGAAAGCCCGCATATATAGATATAGATATAATTAAAGTCCCAAGGGCAGTAGGTCACAAATAAGTCCCAAATAATAAAATATATCTAAATGGGGAATATTTTTAAATTTAAGGTTAATAATATTCACAGATATTTTATTAAAGGGGGGACTGTGGAGGTGGCACTGAGCTATAGCTTGTTTGTTCAAACGTAATAAGAATATCTGTGTATATAACTAAATCAAAATGTAGATGTAGATGTAAAATTATCTGTCTGTCTGTGTAGCAATTGCACAGACCTATAGTATAATTCAAAGTTGTATAATCATGAAGGAGTTAACTAAAGATGATAAAGCCAGAATATGAAGCTATAAACTCTTATCAGTAATGTTCACACAAAAGGAATGTACGGGAGGGCAGGAGTGATGTGAAAAATTGGGGAGTGAACGCACTCCTTCGTTAGTTTCAAGGTTATTTATGCTTACTTACTGTATAATTGGATCTATCGTATTATACGAGTCAGTTGGTGATGCTGGCTGAAAAGAGAGCATGTCTGTGTTCTTTGTCTTATATACATGGATATATATATATTGGCACTGATATACGGCAATACGGCGCCGTCTCTGGATATCCTAAACGAAGACTCCATTAGCAGTCTTGACCCAAAATTCCTCCCTTGACACCATGACTTGTTCATCTTGGCTTCTTTTAAAAACAATGTAAGCAAGGGTTACTCCAAGCGGAGTCTACCTTTTTTCCAAAAATTGTGCCCCACACACAGCCACCCATTCAATGGCAGCACTTGTGCCCTAGTTGTACACTTCACAGCTAGATTTGCATCAAGCACATTCAAAAATACGCCATACTTAACCGTCCCCAGGATGACACCGGGGTAGGTAGCAAAGTCTTTCCTGATCCCAGCTCTGTTCATCTTGGCTTCTTTTAAAAACAATGTAAGCAAGGGTTATTCCAAGCGGAGTGTCCCTTTTTCCAAAAATTGGGCCCCACACACATCCACCCATTCAGTGGCAGCACTTGTGCCCTAGTTGTACACTTCACAGCTAGATTTGCATCAAGCACATTCAAAAATACGCCATACTTAACCGTCCCCAGGATGACACCGGGGTAGGTAATAAAAACTTTCCTGATCCCAGCTCTGTTCATCTTGACTTCTTTTAAAAACAATGTAAGCAAGGGTTACTGCAAGCGGAGTGTCCCTTTTTCCAAAAATTGGGCCCCACACACACCCACCCCTTCAGTGGCAGCAGTTGTGCCCCAGTTGTACACTTCACAGCTAGATTTGCATCAAGCACATTCAAAAATACGCTATTCTTAACCGTCCCCAGGATGACACCAGGGTAGGTAGCAAAGTCTTTGCTGAACCATGACTTGTTCATCTTGGCTTCTTTTAAAAACAATGTAAGCAAGGGTTACTCCAAGCGGAGTCTCCCTTTTTTTCAAAAATTGGGCCCCACACACACCCACCCATTCAGTGGCAGCACTTGTGCCCTAGTTGTACACTTCACAGCTAAATTTGCATCAAGCACATTCCAAATCCACAAGCATTTACTCTCCCCAGGATGACACAGGGGTAGTAAATTCCTTGTGGATCCATGATTTGTTCATTTTGATGAACGTTAGTCTGTCCACATTGTCACTGGACAGACGTTTGCTCTTATCTGTCAGCACACACCCAGCAGCACTGAAGACACATTCAGAGACAACGCTGGCAGCTGGACACGACAAAATCTCCAAGGCGTAACTGGAGAGCTCTGACCATTTTTCTAGATTTGAAGCCCAAAATGAGCAAGGCTCCAGTTGCAAAGTCATGGCATCGATGTTCATTTGGAGATACTCCTGTATCATCCTCTCCAGCCGTTGACTATGTGTCAGACTTGTTGTCTCTGGTGGCTTTGCAAAGGAGGGTCTAAAAAAACTTATGAAAAGATTCCATTAAATTGCTGTTACCAGCACCAGATACAGTCCTACTGGTACGGGTAGACTGTTGAAGATGACGAGACCGTCCCATGTTTGTCAAGTTACAACTGGGAGATTCACTCCCTGCACCTGCACGGTTGTTTGGTGGAAAAGCCGAGCTAAGATCGAGTGACAGCTTCTGCTGATACTCCTGCATACGTGCATCCCTTTCTATAGCTGGAATTATGTAACAAAATTTGGACTTGTACTGGGGATCTAATAGTGTGGCAATCCAGTAGTCATCATCACTTCTAATTTTGAAAATACGAGGGTCATGTTTGAGGTAGTGCAACAAGAAGGCACTCATGTGTCTTGCGCAGCCATGCGGACCAAGTCCACGCTGTGTTTGTGGCATAGAGGTGCTACCCGTTCTTTCTTCCTCTGACATCTCCCCCCAACCTCTTTCAACTGAAATTTGACCAAGGTCTCCCTCATCCGCTGAGTCTTCCATGTCCATGTACAGTTCGTCCTCCATTTCTTCATGTTCTCCTGCACCTTCCTCAACATTTCGCCTACTACTATGCGCCCTTGTTGATCCCTGTCCCCCATGGTCCCATGCCTGCTGTGATGGTGATGATGAACGTCTGGACCTTGGTGATGTTGTTGTCCCTTGCGCATATGAATCCTCCTGTAGTTCCTCCCCTTCCTGTTGTCCCACCCCCTGACTCCGAATAGTGGTTAGCGTGTGCTCCAGCATGTAAATGACTGGAATTGTCATGCTGATAATGGCATTGTCAGCGCTAAACATATTCGTCGCCATGTCGAAACTGTGCAGAAGGGTGCATAGGTCCTTGATCTGAGACCACTCCATCAGGGTGATCTGCCCCACCTCTGCATCTCGTTGGCCCAGGCTATACATCATGACGTATTGCACCAGGGCTCGGCGGTGCTGCCACAGTCGCTGTAACATGTGGAGAGTCGAATTCCAGCGTGTCGCCACATCGCATTTCAGGCGATGAACCGGCAGGCCGAAAGACTTCTGGAGCGATGCAAGTCGCTCAGCTGCGGCGCTTGAACGGCGGAAGTGAGCAGACAGTTTTCGTGCCCTGGTCAGAAGGCCATCTAGGCCGGGATAGTGTGTTAAAAATTGCTGGACAACAAGGTTCAACACGTGAGCCATACAAGGTACGTGTGTCACCTTGCCCAGGCGAAGGGCCGCACCCAGGTTTGCAGCATTGTCGCACACGGCCTTACCAGGCTGCAGGTTGAGTGGAGACAACAATTTATTAAACTCAGACCGCAGAGCTGACCACAACTCCTCAGCTGTGTGACTCTTATTCCCAAGACATGTCAAGCTAAAGACCGCCTGATGACGTTGCGCTCTGCTGCCAGCATAGTAATGAGGGGTGCGTGATTCCTTCTGCGCAGTGAGAACGCTGGTGGCCTGACCAGGCAGGCTTGGGGCGGAGGTGGAGGACCCAGATGAGGTGGAGGAGGCAGAAGCAGTGGCGGAACTTGGACAGACAGAGGATTGACACACAAGTCGTGGGGACGGCAAGACTTGTGCAGCAGACCCTTCACCATCTATCACCATAGTTACCCAGTGCCCAGTCAGCGACATGTAACGTCCCTGTCCATGCTTACTGGTCCAAGTATCGGTGGTGAAATGCACCCGTTCACACACAGAGTTTCTCAAGGAAGCGGTGATGTTGTGTGCGACATGCTGGTGTAGCGCGGGCACACCTTTCTTAGAGAAGAAGTGGCGACTAGGCATCTGGTACTGGGGCACAGCGACAGACATAAGGTCTCTAAAATCCTGTGTGTCCACTAGGCGGAAAGGCAGCATTTCGGTAGCCAAGAGCTTACAGAGGGGATAGAGTCAACCTCTTAGCTTTGTCATGGGTCGCAGGAAATGGCCTTTTATTTGACCACATCTGAGGGACAGAGATCTGGCTGCTGTGTGTAGATGGTGTTGAGTAGGGTGTCCCTGGAAAAATGCAGGTTTGTGAGGAAAGTGCAGGCGGAGACATGATGTTGCCTTCATCCAATGTTGGTACTATCGATGTCTGAGAGAGCTGTACACACTCACTTGTTTCCCCTTCCAAACCAACTGACGACCTACCAAGCAAACTGCCTGTTGCGGTTACAGTGGTGGAAGTTGTGCGTAGAAAACCAGGTGTGACAGCTGTCCCAACAGTCCTAGAAGATGAAGAGCGCGCGGATGCACTGGAAGGTGCAGGCCGTGGATGGTTTGCTCCGCTAGGCCGCATTGCAGCACGGTGAGCTTCCCACCGGGACCTATGATATTTATTCATGTGACGATTCAGGGAAGAAGTTGTCAAACTGCTGAGGTTTTGCCCTCTACTAACAGAATCACGACAAATTTTACACATCACATAATTTGGGCAATCTTTTTCTATGTCAAAAAAGGACCAGGCTAGGCAAGGCTTAGAGGGCATGCGACCTTCTGAGCCCCCCCGACTAAAGCTCAGAGGCAGAGTGGTGGCTGATGATGCAGTTGTAGACGTGCTACCAGTGCTCCGACTCTGTCCAGGAAGGCGCAAGGTAACTTCGTCGTCGGTTGCATCCTCCTCCACCGCCTCTGTTGACCTTCTCGTGTGCCTGACTGAGGGTTGACAGAAGGTGGGATCTAGAACTTCATCATCAATTGTTGTGTTTGCACTCCCCTCCCCCTCAGACCGAGCCTCTTCTTGCCCTGATCGAATATTTAAGTTGTCATCCCAATCTGGTATCTGCGTCTCATCGTCATCAGTATGTTCCTCATTGTCTATAACCACAGGTGTTACAGTTTGTGACAAAGGGTCAACATTATGCTCAGAAACTTGGTCCTCACGGCCTGAATCAGAGTCACAAAGGTTCTGGGCATCACTGCAGACCTTTTCCTGGTCTGTACTCACTGTAGCTTGGGAGCAGACCTCTGATTCCCAGGCTATAGTGTGACTGAACAGCTCTGCAGACTCAGCCATCTCAGTTCCACCATACTGTGCAGGGCTGATGGAGACTTCAGAGCTGGGAGAAAGCAAGTTTGATTGGGATGACAACTCAGAGGACTGGTGTTTTTTGGATGCGGCACTTGAAGTGGCTGAGAGGGCACTTGTTGGACCACTTGAGATCCATTCAAGCATTTTCCTTTTTTGGCCATCATCTACCTTTGTTCCTGTTGTTCGTGTCCGTAAAAAAGGGAGCACATCGGATTGTCCACGGTAAGTAGTAGACATCTTACTTTTGCTGGTAGATGGTCTATCTTCAGCAGATGATAATGGAGCTTTGCCACCTTCCCCACGGACAAACCCTTTTTTTCCTTTTCCACCACGCCTCTTCCCCTTTCCACCAGCATCTGTCATTTTGCCACTCATGTTGATTGCGACAAGATTGTGCACTAAAAATGTGGTAGTAAAAATTGAGAGGTGGTGTAGATTGCAGCGGTGGTCTAGCTCTTTTAATAGCAGAATAATAAAGAATAAATATCCCTGACAATGCTACTACGGCCCTTAAACTGGCAGCATAAATTGCTAGTATAATGGCTTAGTTATAATGAGTTTGAGTGTGCAATTCAGGCAGACGTGCTGCAAATATCTTTGAACTAGTGGGACTATACAGAAGTCCAATAGCCACGTTTAGGATGCCACTAGGTTCACTCAGTGTTTGCTAGTATAATGGCTTAGTTATAATGAGTTTGAGTGTGCAATTCAGGCAGACGTGCTGCAAATATCTTTGAACTAGTGGGACTATACAGAAGTCCAATAGCCACGTTTAGGATGCCACTAGGTTCACTCAGTGTTTGCTAGTATAATGGCTTAGTAACAATGAGATTGAATGTGCAATGCAGGCAGACGTGCTGCAAATATCTTTGAACTAGTGGGACTATACAGAAGTCCAATAGCCACGTTTAGGATGCCACTAGGTTCACTCAGTGTTTGCTAGTATAATGGCTTAGTAACAATGAGATTGAATGTGCAATGCAGGCAGACGTGCTGCAAATATCTTTGCACTAGTGGGACTATACAGAAGTCCAATAGCCACGTTTAGGATGCCACTAGGTTCACTCAGTGTTTGCTAGTATAATGGCTTAGTTATAATGAGTTTCAGTGTGCAATGCAGGCAGATGTGCTGCAAATATCTTTGCACTAGTGGGACTATACAGAAGTCCAATAGCCACGTTTAGGATGTCACTTGGTTCACTCACTGTTTGCTAGTATAATGGCTTAGTAACAATGAGTTTGAGTGTGCAATGCAGGCAGACGTGCTGCAAATATCTGTGCACTAGTGGGACTATACAGAAGTCCAATAGCCACGTTTAGGATGCCACTAGGTTCACTCAGCGATTGCTAGTATAATGGCTTAGTAACAATGAGTTTGAGTGTGCAATGCAGGCAGACGTGCTGCAAATATCTTTGCACTAGTGGGACTATACAGAAGTCCAATAGCCACGTTTAGGATGCCACTAGGTTAACTCAGTGTTTGCTAGTATAATTGGCTTAGTTATAATGAGTTTGAGTGTGCAATTCAGGCAGACATGCTGCAAATATCTTTGAACTAGTGGGACTATACAGAAGTCCAATAGCCACGTTTAGGATGCCACTAGGTTCACTCAGTGTTTGCTAGTATAATGGCTTAGTAACAATGAGTTTGAGTGTGCAATGCAGGCAGACGTGCTGCAAATATCTTTGCACTAGTGGGACTATACAGAAGTCCAATAGCCACGTTTAGGATGCCACTAGGTTCACTCAGTGTTTGCTAGTATAATGGCTTGGTAACAATGAGTTTGAATGTGCAATGCAGGCAGACGTGCTGCAAATATCTTTGCATTAATGGGACTATACAGAAGTCCAATAGCCACGTTTAGGATGCCACTAGGTTCACTCAGTGTTTGCTAGTATAATGGCTTAGTTATAATGAGTTTGAGTGTGCAATGCAGGCAGACGTGCTGCAAATATCTTTGCACTAGTGGGACTATACAGAAGTCAAATAGCCATGTTTAGAATGCCACTAGGTTCACTCAGTGTTTGCTAGTATAATGGCTTAGTAACAATGAGTTTGAATGTGCAATGCAGGCAGACGTGCTGCAAATACCTTTGCACTAGTGGGACTATACAGAAGTCCAATAGCCACGTTTAGGATGCCATTTGGTTCACTCACTGTTTGCTAGTATAATGGCTTAGTAACAATGAGTTTAAGTGTGCAATGCAGGCAGACGTGCTGCAAATATCTGTGCACTAGTGGGACTATACAGAAGTCCAATAGCCACGTTTAGGATGCCACTAGGTTCACTCAGCGATTGCTAGTATAATGGCTTAGTAACAATGAGTTTGAGTGTGCAATGCAGGCAGACGTGCTGCAAATATCTTTGCACTAGTGGGACTATACAGAAGTCCAATAGCCACGTTTAGGATGCCACTAGGTTAACTCAGTGTTTGCTAGTATAATGGCTTAGTTATAATGAGTTTGAGTGCGCAATTCAGGCAGACGTGCTGCAAATATCTTTGAACTAGTGGGACTATACAGAAGTCCAATAGCCACGTTTAGGATGCCACTAGGTTCACTCAGTGT
Organism: Anomaloglossus baeobatrachus; assembly: GCF_048569485.1. Lineage (NCBI taxonomy): Eukaryota > Metazoa > Chordata > Amphibia > Anura > Aromobatidae > Anomaloglossus > Anomaloglossus baeobatrachus. The sequence continues at coordinate 734,322,238 of NC_134353.1, forward strand.
TTGCTAGTATAATGGCTTAGTAACAATGAGTTTAAATGTGCAATGCAGGCAGTCGTGCTGCAAATATCTTTGCATTAGTGGGGCTATACAGAAGTCCAATAGCCACGTTTAGGATGCCACTAGGTTCACTCAGTGTTTGCTAGTATAATGGCTTAGTAACAATGAGTTTGAGTGTGCAATTCAGGCAGACGTGCTGCAAATATCTTTGAACTAGTGGGACTATACAGAAGTCCAATAGCCACGTTTAGGATGCCACTAGGTTCACTCAGTGTTTGCTAGTATAATGGCTTAGTAACAATGAGATTGAATGTGCAATGCAGGCAGACGTGCTGCAAATATCTTTGAACTAGTGGGACTATACAGAAGTCCAATAGCCACGTTTAGGATGCCACTAGGTTCACTCAGTGTTTGCTAGTATAATGGCTTAGTAACAATGAGATTGAATGTGCAATGCAGGCAGACGTGCTGCAAATATCTTTGCACTAGTGGGACTATACAGAAGTCCAATAGCCACGTTTAGGATGCCACTAGGTTAACTCAGTGTTTGCTAGTATAATGGCTTAGTTATAATGAGTTTGAGTGCGCAATTCAGGCAGACGTGCTGCAAATATCTTTGAACTAGTGGGACTATACAGAAGTCCAATAGCCACGTTTAGGATGCCACTAGGTTCACTCAGTGTTTGCTAGTATAATGGCTTAGTAACAATGAGTTTAAATGTGCAATGCAGGCAGTCGTGCTGCAAATATCTTTGCATTAGTGGGGCTATACAGAAGTCCAATAGCCACGTTTAGGATGCCACTAGGTTCACTCAGTGTTTGCTAGTATAATGGCTTAGTAACAATGAGTTTGAGTGTGCAATTCAGGCAGACGTGCTGCAAATATCTTTGAACTAGTGGGACTATACAGAAGTCCAATAGCCACGTTTAGGATGCCACTAGGTTCACTCAGTGTTTGCTAGTATAATGGCTTAGTAACAATGAGATTGAATGTGCAATGCAGGCAGACGTGCTGCAAATATCTTTGAACTAGTGGGACTATACAGAAGTCCAATAGCCACGTTTAGGATGCCACTAGGTTCACTCAGTGTTTGCTAGTATAATGGCTTAGTAACAATGAGATTGAATGTGCAATGCAGGCAGACGTGCTGCAAATATCTTTGCACTAGTGGGACTATACAGAAGTCCAATAGCCACGTTTAGGATGCCACTAGGTTCACTCAGTGTTTGCTAGTATAATGGCTTAGTTATAATGAGTTTCAGTGTGCAATGCAGGCAGACGTGCTGCAAATATCTTTGCACTAGTGGGACTATACAGAAGTCCAATAGCCACGTTTAGGATGTCACTTGGTTCACTCACTGTTTGCTAGTATAATGGCTTAGTAACAATGAGTTTGAGTGTGCAATGCAGGCAGACGTGCTGCAAATATCTGTGCACTAGTGGGACTATACAGAAGTCCAATAGCCACGTTTAGGATGCCACTAGGTTCACTCAGCGATTGCTAGTATAATGGCTTAGTAACAATGAGTTTGAGTGTGCAATGCAGGCAGACGTGCTGCAAATATCTTTGCACTAGTGGGACTATACAGAAGTCCAATAGCCACGTTTAGGATGCCACTAGGTTAACTCAGTGTTTGCTAGTATAATTGGCTTAGTTATAATGAGTTTGAGTGTGCAATTCAGGCAGACATGCTGCAAATATCTTTGAACTAGTGGGACTATACAGAAGTCCAATAGCCACGTTTAGGATGCCACTAGGTTCACTCAGTGTTTGCTAGTATAATGGCTTAGTAACAATGAGTTTGAATGTGCAATGCAGGCAGACGTGCTGCAAATATCTTTGCATTAATGGGACTATACAGAAGTCCAATAGCCACGTTTAGGATGCCACTAGATTCACTCAGTGTTTGCTAGTATAATGGCTTAGTTATAATGAGTTTGAGTGTGCAATGCAGGCAGACGTGCTGCAAATATCTTTGCACTAGTGGGACTATACAGAAGTCAAATAGCCATGTTTAGAATGCCACTAGGTTCACTCAGTGTTTGCTAGTATAATGGCTTAGTAACAATGAGTTTGAATGTACAATGCAGGCAGACGTGCTGCAAATACCTTTGCACTAGTGGGACTATACAGAAGTCCAATAGCCACGTTTAGGATGCCATTTGGTTCACTCACTGTTTGCTAGTATAATGGCTTAGTAACAATGAGTTTGAGTGTGCAATGCAGGCAGACGTGCTGCAAATATCTGTGCACTAGTGGGACTATACAGAAGTCCAATAGCCACGTTTAGGATGCCACTAGGTTCACTCAGCGATTGCTAGTATAATGGCTTAGTAACAATGAGTTTGAGTGTGCAATGCAGGCAGACGTGCTGCAAATATCTTTGCACTAGTGGGACTATACAGAAGTCCAATAGCCACGTTTAGGATGCCACTAGGTTAACTCAGTGTTTGCTAGTATAATGGCTTAGTTATAATGAGTTTGAGTGCGCAATTCAGGCAGACGTGCTGCAAATATCTTTGAACTAGTGGGACTATACAGAAGTCCAATAGCCACGTTTAGGATGCCACTAGGTTCACTCAGTGTTTGCTAGTATAATGGCTTAGTAACAATGAGTTTGAATGTGCAATGCAGGCAGTCGTGCTGCAAATATCTTTGCATTAGTGGGGCTATACAGAAGTCCAATAGCCACGTTTAGGATGCCACTAGGTTCACTCAGTGTTTGCTAGTATAATGGCTTAGTAACAATGAGTTTGATTGTGCAATGCAGGCAGACGTGCTGCAAATATCTTTGCACTAGTGGGACTATACAGAAGTCCAATAGACACGTTTAGGATGCCAGTAGGTTCACTCAGTGTTTGCTAGTATAATGGCTTAGTTATAATGAGTTTGAGTGTGCAATGCAGGCAGACGTGCTGCAAATATCTGTGCACTAGTGGAACTATACAGAAGTCCAATAGCCACGTTTAGGATGCCACTAGGTTCACTCAGCGATTGCTAGTATAATGGCTTAGTTATAATGAGTTTGAGTGTGCAATGCAGGCAGACGTGCTGCAAATATCTGTGCACTAGTGGAACTATACAGAAGTCCAATAGCCACGTTTAGGATGCCACTAGGTTCACTCAGCGATTGCTAGTATAATGGCTTAGTAACAATGAGTTTGAGTGTGCAATGCAGGCAGACGTGCTGCAAATATCTTTGCACTAGTAGGACTATACAGAAGTCCAATAGCCACGTTTAGGATGCCACTAGGTTAACTCAGTGTTTGCTAGTATAATGGCTTAGTTATAATGAGTTTGAGTGTGCAATTCAGGCAGACGTGCTGCAAATATCTTTGAACTAGTGGGACTATACAGAAGTCTAATAGCCACGTTTAGGATGCCACTAGGTTAACTCAGTGATTGCTAGTATAATGGCTTAGTGACAATGAGTTTGATTGTGCAATGCAGGCAGACGTGCTGCAAATATCTTTGCACTAGTGGGACTATACAGAAGTCCAATAGCCACGTTTAGGATGCCACTTGGTTCACTCACTGTTTGCTAATATAATGGCTTAGTAACAATGAGTTTGAGTGTGCAATGCAGGCAGACGTGCTGAAAATATCTGTGCACTAGTGGGACTATACAGAAGTCCAATAGCCACGTTTAGGATGCCACTAGGTTCACTCAGTGTTTGCTAGTATAATGGCTTAGTAACAATGAGTTTGAGTGTGCAATGCAGGCAGACGTGCTGCAAATATCTTTGCACTAGTGGGACTATACAGAAGTCTAATAGCCACGTTTAGGATGCCACTAGGTTCACTCAGTGTTTGCTAGTATAATGGCTTAGTTATAATGAGTTTGAGTGTGCAATGCAGGCAGACGTGCTGCAAATATCTGTGCACTAGTGGAACTATACAGAAGTCCAATAGCCACGTTTAGGATGCCACTAGGTTCACTCAGCGATTGCTAGTATAATGGCTTAGTAACAATGAGTTTGAGTGTGCAATGCAGGCAGACGTGCTGCAAATATCTTTGCACTAGTAGGACTATACAGAAGTCCAATAGCCACGTTTAGGATGCCACTAGGTTAACTCAGTGTTTGCTAGTATAATGGCTTAGTTATAATGAGTTTGAGTGTGAAATTCAGGCAGACGTGCTGCAAATATCTTTGAACTAGTGGGACTATACAGAAGTCCAATAGCCACGTTTAGGATGCCACTAGGTTCACTCAGTGTTTGCTAGTATAATGGCTTAGTGACAATGAGTTTGATTGTGCAATGCAGGCAGACGTGCTGCAAATATCTTTGCACTAGTGGGACTATACAGAAGTCCAATAGCCACGTTTAGGATGCCACTTGGTTCACTCACTGTTTGCTAATATAATGGCTTAGTAACAATGAGTTTGAGTGTGCAATGCAGGCAGATGTGCTGAAAATATCTGTGCACTAGTGGGACTATACAGAAGTCCAATAGCCACGTTTAGGATGCCACTAGGTTCACTTAGCGATTGCTAGTATAATGGCTTAGTAACAATGAGTTTGAGTGTGCAATGCAGGCAGACGTGCTGCAAATATTTTTGCACTAGTGGGACTATACAGAAGTCCAATAGCCACGTTTAGGATGCCACTAGGTTCACTCAGTGTTTGCTAGTATAATGGCTTAGTTATAATGAGTTTTGAGTGTGCAATTCAGGCAGACGTGCTGCAAATATCTTTGAACTAGTGGGACTATACAGAAGTCCAATAGCCACGTTTAGGATGCCACTAGGTTCACTCAGTGTTTGCTAGTATAATGGCTTAGTAACAATGAGTTTGAATGTGCAATGCAGGCAGACGTGCTGCAAATATCTTTGCACTAGTGGGACTATACAGAAGTCCAATAGCCACGTTTAGGATGCCACTAGGTTCACTCAGTGTTTGCTAGTATAATGGCTTAGTTATAATGAGTTTTGAGTGTGCAATTCAGGCAGACGTGCTGCAAATATCTTTGAACTAGTGGGACTATACAGAAGTCCAATAGCCACGTTTAGGATGCCACTAGGTTCACTCAGTGTTTGCTAGTATAATGGCTTAGTAACAATGAGTTTGAATGTGCAATGCAGGCAGACGTGCTGCAAATATCTTTGCACTAGTGGGACTATACAGAAGTCCAATAGCCACGTTTAGGATGCCACTAGGTTCACTCATTGTTTGCTAGTATAATGGCTTAGTTATAATGAGTTTGAGTGTGCAATGCAGGCAGACGTGCTGCAAATATCTGTTCACTAGTGGGACTATACAGAAGTCCAATAGCCACCTTTAGGATGCCACTAGGTACACTCAGTGTTTGCTAGTATAATGGCTTAGTTATAATGGGTTTGAGTGTGCAATGCAGGCAGACGTGCTGCAAATATCTGTGCACTAGTGGGACTATACAGAAGTCCAATAGCCACGTTTAGGATGCCACTAGGTTCACTCAGTGTTTGCTAGTATAATGGCTTAGTTATAATGAGTTTGAGTGTGCAATGCAGGCAGACGTGCTGCAAATATCTGTGCACTAGTGGAACTATACAGAAGTCCAATAGCCTCATTTAGGATGCCACTAGGTTCACTCAGCAATTGCTAGTATAATGGCTTAGTAACAATGAGTTTGAGTGTGCAATGCAGGCAGACGTGCTGCAAATATCTTTGCACTAGTAGGACTATACAGAAGTCCAATAGCCACGTTTAGGATGCCACTAGGTTAACTCAGTGTTTGCTAGTATAATGGCTTAGTTATAATGCGTTTGAGTGTGCAATTCAGGCAGACGTGCTGCAAATATCTTTGAACTAGTGGGACTATACAGAAGTCCAATAGCCACGTTTAGGATGCCACTAGGTTCACTCAGTTTTTGCTAGTATAATGGCTTAGTAACAATGAGTTTGATTGTGCAATGCAGGCAGACGTGCTGCAAATATCTTTGCACTAGTGGGACTATACAGAAGTCCAATAGCCACGTTTAGGATGCCACTAGGTTCACTCAGTGTTTGCTAGTATAATGGCTTAGTTATAATGAGTTTGAGTGTGCAATGCAGGCAGACGTGCTGCAAATATCTTTGCACTAGTGGGACTATACAGAAGTCCAATAGCCACGTTTAGGATGCCACTTGGTTCACTCACTGTTTGCTAATATAATGGCTTAGTAACAATGAGTTTGAGTGTGCAATGCAGGCAGACGTGCTGAAAATATCTGTGCACTAGTGGGACTATACAGAAGTCCAATAGCCACGTTTAGGATGCCACTAGGTTCACTTAGCGATTGCTAGTATAATGGCTTAGTAACAATGAGTTTGAGTGTGCAATGCAGGCAGACGTGCTGCAAATATCTTTGCACTAGTGGGACTATACAGAAGTCAAATAGCCATGTTTAGGATGCCACTAAGTTCACTCAGTGTTTGCTAGTATAATGGCTTAGTAACAATGAGTTTGAGTGTGCAATGCAGGCAGACGTGCTGCAAATATCTTTGCACTAGTGGGACTATACAGAAGTCCAATAGCCACGTTTAGGATGCCACTAGGTTCACTCAGTGTTTGCTAGTATAATGGCTTAGTTATAATGAGTTTGAGTGTGCAATGCAGGCAGACGTGCTGCAAATATCTGTGCACTAGTGGGACTATACAGAAGTCCAATAGCCACGTTTAGGATGCCACTAGGTTCACTCAGTGTTTGCTAGTATAATGGCTTAGTAACAATGAGTTTAAGTGTGCAATGCAGGCAGACGTGCTGCAAAGATCTTTGCACTAGTGGGACTATACAGAAGTCCAATAGCCACGTTTATGATGCCACTAGGTTCACTCAGTGTTTGCTAGTATAATGGCTTAGTTATAATGAGTTTGAGTGTGCAATGCAGGCAGACGTGCTGCAAATATCTTTGCACTAGTGGGACTATACAGAAGTCCAACAGCCACGTTTAGGATGCCACTAAGTTTCCTCAGTGTTTGCTAGTATAATGGCTTAGTTTAAATGAGTTTGAGTGTGCAATGCAGGCAGACGTGCTGCAAATATCTGTGCACTACTGGGACTATACAGAAGTCCAATAGCCACGTTTAGGATGACACTAGGTTCACTCAGTGTTTGCTAGTATAATGGCTTAGTTATAATGAGTTGGAGTGTGCAGAGGACAGGAGGGTACAGTGGCAGGGTTGTGGGGCTCTGGGTAGAGGAATGGAAGCCTGCCTTTCTATTCCCTCCTAATGGGGAAATGCAGCGAGGAAATCCCTGACCTTAGCTACACCGACGCTGTCATCTTGTGTAGCTGTTAAACTCTGTTTTCAGGACCTGTCACCTATGGCTCTGACCCTGCCGGTACGAGCCCTTAAAAGGACTGATAGAAAGTGCTATCCCTAAGCTGTCCAGCGCTGTGTATGGAGCGTAATACAGCTGTATCGGTGATAAGAGCTGCGCCAGTGATGTCTGACACCAAGGACGCAGAAGGCAGATAATGGCGTTCTGGAGGAAAATGTCCGGTTTTATAATGCAGGGACATGTGACATGGACATCCTATCACACATGCCGTTGCTTCTCTGGCTAAAAGTCCACTTAGCTGTGTGTGTGTCTGGGATTGGCTGACATGCTGGCCCGCCCCACAAGACGCGCGCGCTTAGGGAAGGAAGACAAGAAAAAAAAAAAAAAATGGCGATCGCCATTATAGAAACAGCAGTGATCTGAAGGCGCTGTTCACGCACACTATACACTGAAATGTCATAATAGTGTGATTCACAGAGTGACTTAAAGTCCAGCTAGAAGCTTTATTTGCAATATCACATTGATCTGTAAATGGTATAAATAAAGTGTACTTTGGTTAAATAAAGAGAAAATTGATCATGCCCACATGGATGCAGGTCTTTTTCTCCGAGCGCTCGATCTTGATTAGGTCTGAAGAGGCCTAATTCAGTGATCTGAATGCGCTGTTCCCGCACACTATACACTGAAATGTCATAATAGTGTGAGTCACAGAGTGACTTACACTATTCCAGCGGAAAGCCAGCTAGGAATTAGCTGTTTTTTTTGCTGCTAGAACCGTTCTCGAACGTATCTAGAACTATCGAGCTTTTGCAAAAAAGCTCGAGTTCTATTTCGATCTAGAACAGCCCCCAAAATCACTCGAGCCGCGAACTGGAGAACCACGAACCACGAACCGCGCTCAACTCTAGTGCCTACACCATGGATCGTGCAAAAGGTTTTTTTTTGCACAGACGTGTGAAGAAGGCCTTATACGTAATCACATCATAGTGCAAAACCTATTTATCAGATTTCTATATGTTTCCATCCAGCTGTGTATGATAGTAATTTTTGTTTCAATAAGTTATATTTCCATATATAATGAAATTCTTCTATGATAAATTCAATTTTACATGTATGAGTGCAGCAGTAAGATCTACTACAGTATATAGCAGAATTAGTATTCTGTAAAGCCAGTGTTATCATGTGTGACCAAACATCACTTAGAAAAATCCATAAAAGCCTATTTGCATACAATTAGCGATGAATCTAGCACTAATGAGGCAAATGACCCATGAGGAAGAGCCGTACATTTTGCCAGCGGAGGTTTGGCACAGTGCAATATAGTGTAGATGTTAAATGAATTAGAGTTTGTATACTGAAATACTCAAACTTTCTTGGAAAAACCTTTGTCACATTTAGTACATTGTTTTTGCTCCAGGGGATTAACGCTAGGCAGTGCCGAGGATGCAGTCACACCTTGGCCTACAGTAACACTGCTTTCTGTAGTGGGTATGACTGTGTGTATCGGTGACATGACTGCATTAATAATCCATGTACTAAGAAATGGCTGTGTTCCCTACAACTGCACCGTGACATCACTGTCTGCATTATTCTTATATTATTAGGCGGTTTAAAAAATGTATACTGTGATGCCACTGTGTACATTCTGAGATTATTTTCATGTGATGTTTAAATTCATGTACTGTGCCATCACTGTGTGCGTTATTCCTTTACTGTTCTTCTGTGTTTATCATTTATGTACTGTGACATCAATGTGTGCATTGGAGAGCTGGGAAGTCAGGATATTACTGTGTGCTGTTCACCACATGAGGGAATATTCGAAAGGGAAACTTAAACAGTAATTCCTTTATCGGCAGAATCTTCAGACACTAACCGTTGTTTGGTAAATTTGTCAGGTGAGTATCTCCGGTCTGGAGAAGAAAACCTAGTCCCATCTTTCCAATGCACACCTTGACATCACAGTACATGATGTCCCAGTAGTGATGAGCGAGAACTTAGATGCTCAAGTGCTCAGTACTCATATCGAGCAGGTCGGACGCTCGGTTGGGCTCTACTCAAGTACAGAGCATTATGGAAGTCAATGGGAAATTTTTCTGGAAAGCTCCCCCAAAAGATCTGAGGTGGGAGGGAGAAAAATAAAAATCAGGCAGGGAGTCGAGCATGTCGAGCAGGCGCAAGATGCTCAATCAAATCCTGAGCGTCTTGAGCACTCTGATGATCGATAAAGAATTGAGCAGTGCCGAGCACACTCACTCAGCTCTACTTCACAGCTTTCAAATTATCTAAGCCTAATCAGAGGAAGGATTAAGTGCAGCCATCCCAAAAGTAGGTGAGCATGTTATTCATTCAACACCCACTCACCACTGTCATCACCATATTTCCAAAGAGCGCCACCATAACATCTCTATCTGTCTATCATTGAGTGCATTATCCACTTAAGCTACAGTCAGTAGCTGCTTGGGTTACCCATAGCAATAGAAAATGTAGTGGGAGCCCACACATTTTTTTTTTACCCCTAACCCTAGGGTTAGGGTTATGTGTTTGGGGTATTATTTTTTTTTTATTTTTTAATGAATTAAAAAAAAAATAGACATGGGCTTCGCCCATAGAGCATTTTACTGCTTACTCATCCCTACTCTGGACCACACAGCCAGCAGAACAAGTAATCAGATCAGCTGACTCGTGTTGGCCGATTATTTGTTCTGTTTCCCCCTGCATCAATCGCAGCATATGCAGGCTGTGAGGTCAGCTGAGTTTGGCCGGCACTGGAGTCAGCTGAGTTGAGCTGACCTAACAGCCTGCACACGCTGCAATGGATGCAGCGGAACACAGAACAAGTAATCGTCCGACACTGAAGTCAGCAGATCTGATTACTTGTTCTGCTGGCTGAGGTCAGCTTGTTCAGCTGACTCCAGTGCCGGCCGAACTCAACTGACCTCACAGCCCGCACATGCAGCGATAGATGCAGGGGGACACAAAAAAAGTAATTGGCCGACACTGGAGTAAGCTTATCTGAACTCAGCTGAACTCCCGACCACACAGCCCGCACACGGTCACATGTGATCGTCAGCAAGCAGTGACTGCTGTTAACCTGCATCCATCACAGCGTGTGCGGGCTGTGAAATCAGGAGTCAGCTGACTCCCGATGAGCTGACACCAGTACTGGCCGATAAATTCTGTGTCCCACTGCATCCAGGATCCGGTAAAATAACAATTGTGGCTGCATGCGTTGCACATTCAATCCATAGGATCCGGTCATATGCGGTTTGCGTGTTTTTGCCTACAGGCAAAAAATCGCTGATACAAAAGTAGCCTTATTGTTCTATCATTGTAATTCTGTATTTAATATCCATATACTGTGATATCACTGTATCCATTACACCTTTATTGTTAGGCTGTTTAAATGCCATATTCTGTGAAATCAATGAGTGCAAAATAAAATAAAAACAAGAATATGTGCCCACATAGCAGATTTGTATGCAAATTTTCTGCACACAAAACTTCATGTTTTTGCAGTTAAACAGCTCTTTTTTTATTGCGTTTTCACATTTTTTTCTGCCGTTTTTTCATTTGTGTTTTTCCTCATGGGTTCCTGCACTGTACCACCACAATTGCCGCCGGGGTCTCTGGGTGATGTAAGAGTTGGTACCTGGCTTTCACTGACCAAAGTGGTGCCCGCTCCACTCCCGGTAGTTTAACCCCCCTGAATGCTGCAACCAATGCGATTGCAGCATTCAGGAGGAAGGGAGAGCGATCGCTTACCTCTCTCTGGCGATTAAGTCCCTGTAATGCGATCATAGGGACCCGATTGCTGCTATGGCAACTCTGGGTCGTTACCATGATGACCCTGGGTTACTGAGCTACAGATCACCTCACAGACCATGCTAGATGCATAGTATGTGAGGCGAAGTGTTAGGGGCACTTTGCAAACTACGACAACGCAGGTGCGATGTCGGTGGGGTCAAATCGAAAGTGACGCACATCCGGCGTCGCTGTCGACATCGTAATGTGCAAAGCATTTTTTATACGATTAACGAGCGCAAAAGCATCGTAATCGTATCATCGGTGTAGCGTCGGTCATTTCCATGACAACAACCGATGTTGTTCCTCGTTCCTGCGGCAGCACACATCGCTGTGTGTGAAGCTGCAGGAGCGAGGAACATCTCCTACCTGCGTCCCGGCCGGCTATGCGGAAGGAAGGAAGGAAGGAGGTGGGCGGGATGTTTACGTCCCGCTCATCTGCGCCCCTCCGCTTCTATTGGCCACCAGCCATGTGACGTCGCTATGAGGCCGCACGACCCGCCCCCTTAATAAGGAGGCGGTTCGCTGGCTAGAGCGACGTCGCAGGGCAGGTGAGTGCATGTGAAGCTGCCGTTGCGATAATGTTTGCTACGGCAGCTATCACCATGAAATTGCAGCTGCGACGGGGGGGAAACTATCGCGCTCGGTATCGCAGCATCGGCTTGCGATGTCGTAGTGTGCAAAGTGCCCCTTAGTGTTGCGAGTGCAGCCCTGACAGATATAATCCACTGCAGGGATTGAGCTCAAGCACTGCACTGGATTATATCTGCACAAAAAAAAGCTGAAAGAATTGACATGCTGCTTTTTTTTTCTGCATCAAAATCTGCAAGAAAAGAATCAACATGTGCACAGCAAGTCAGGATTCTCATAGACTTTGCTGGCATGCATTTTTCTTTGCAATGTTGATTAAAATCTGCAAGAAAACAATGCATGAAAAAAACACAGCAAAAACCCATTGTGTGCACATGGCCTAAGGCTATGTGCGCACTTTCCGTTTTCACCTGCGCTTCAGGTGCGTTTTGGGTCCGTTTTGAACTGCAGCATTTTCGTGCCCAAATGCATGCGTTTTGGTTTTCCATTAAAGACAATGAGAATTCATGATTTCTTGTACGCACTTCAAAACGCATCTCCAAATTTCCATAAGTTTGGTCAAAAACCATGCGTTCATAAAAGGACCCTGTCAATTGTTTTTGCCATTTTTGGTGCGTTTTGTTAACATTGAAGTCAATGAGAAGTAGCAAATAGAGTTGAGCGCGGTTCGCGGTTCGAGTTTCTCCAGTTCTAAGCTCGAGTGATTTTGGGGGCTGTTCGAGATCGAACTAGAACTCGAGCTTTTTGCAAAAGCTCGATAGTTCTCGATACGTTCGAGAACGGTTCTAGCAGCAAAAAGCAGGGCTTTTTACAGCTACAGTGTGCAGGAGCCATCGCTGGCAGCCTGCCAGAAGCTGGTAACCAAGATAAACATCGGGTATCCAAGCAAAGCACTTTGGTTAGTAACCCGATGTTTATCTTAGTTACGTGCAGGAAGCCCACACTTCCCCGCTCAGCTCGCTCCGCCCCCTCCTGCACGCAGCATGTATTGTACACACACACACACACACACACACACACGGTCCCGCTCGGCTTACCTGCGGTGATGAAGTCCCGCCATCCCGACCTCAGCGCTGTCACTGTCCTCCATGGCCGCCGCTTGTCACATCACCTCTCGCTTCCGACCCGAGACTGACTAGCGGTGACGTCACGGACCTCTCGCGATACTTGGTGTGAAGGCACCGGTCATTGAACTCAGTGACAGGGGCTGTCAGTGTGCTGGAGATCAGCGCAGGTAATGTACCTCGCTGACAGCAGCAATTGTCATCCCCTGCAGTGACCTGGGCTGACCCATTGATGTTAGCTCAGGTCACTGCATTGCTCTCCCAGCCAATGGGGAACATCCTGCTCTTCATTGACTGGGACAGTGTGGATCGTCATGGCAACCCCTTGGATTACACCAGACCTGGATTTGTTTTTCATTCTAATAAATTGGTTAAAGAGGGAATGTTTTGGGGAGTGTTTTTTCAAATAAAAATGTGTTTGTCGTCTATTTTTTTTTATTACTGACTGGGTTGGTGATGTCGGGTATCTGATAGACGCCTGACCTCACCAACCCCAGGGCTTGATGCCAGGTGACATTACACATCTGGTATTAACCCCATATATTACCCCGTTTGCCACCGCACCAGGGCGCGGGATGAGCTGGGGCGAAGCACCAGGATTGGCGCATCTAATGGATGCGCCACTTCTGGGGCGGCTGCGGCCTGCTATTTTTAGGCTGGGGAGAGTCCAATAACCATGGACCTCCCTAGTCTGAGACTATCAGGCCCCAGCTGTCTGCTTTACCTTGGCTGGTGATCCAATTTTGGGGGACCCCTACGTGTTTTTTTTTTAAATTATTTATTTAATTTAAAATAACAGCGTGGGGTGCCCTCAGTTTTGGATTACCAGCCAAGGTGAGGTTGCCAGCTGTGGTCTGCAGGCTGCAGCCGTCTGCTTTACCCTAGCTGGCTACAAAACTAGGGGGAACCCTACGTCATTTTTTTTTCATTTTTTTGGCTAAATACAAAGCTAAGCACCCCTTAGTGCCACATGAAAGGCACCAAAGGGTGCTCCACTTTTTCTCCATTTTTTCTCCACTTTTTCTACATTTTTTCTCCACTTTTTCTACATTTTTTTCTCCACTTTGTCTCCACTTTTTCTACATTTTTTCTCCACTTTTTCTACATTTTTTTCTCCACTTTTTCTCCACTTTTTCTCCGCTTTTTCTCCACTTTTTCTCCATTTTTTTCTCCACTTTTTCTCCACTTTTTCTCCACTTTTTCTCCATTTTTTTCTCCACTTTTTCTCCACTTTTTCTCCACTTTTTCTCCATTTTTTTCTCCACTTTTTCTCCACTTTTGCTCCACTTTTTCTCTATTTTTTCTCCACTTTTTCTACATTTTTTCTCCACTTTTTCTACAACTTTTTCTCCACTTTTTCTCCACTTTTTCTCCACTTTTTCTCCACTTTTTCTCCACTTTTTCTCCACTTATTCTCCACTTTTTCTCCATTTTTTTCTCCATTTTTTCTCCACTTTTTCTCCATTCTTTTTCTATGGTCGGTCTACCCATTAGCTCTGCCATGCACACTGTAGCTCTACACCTACTGCACATGTTACTTTATGATTGACATCTCTTTCGTGCCAGAGCTGTCTAAGTCTACTCAGACCCCATATTTGTCATTACTATATTGTCCTTGTACTGTATTATGACATTTGTATCATGTGTTTCATTTCTTGCTGTGTTGCAATTTTTTTGCTGCATCCCAATTGTACCTCTACATTGTTCGAGTTTATGTTATTGTTCTCTCACTCTTATGTGATACTGATTATTGTCATTTTTCATAATTACATGCAGATAAGTCCAATCTGACGAAGGCTCAGGCCGAAACGTCATTTGTAACTTGTTTTGGACAAAAACATATATGCTTATGAAAATTTTTTTTTTCTTAATACGGACCAATAAAGAGTGATTTTGCATTACTATCCGTTGTGACTTACTGACTTAGTCTGGGAGATTTAGAGTGCCGAGGTTACTCACTAATTTTATCTATTATTACCTCTGAGCACCTATATACCAGTGAGCAGAGCTTCATCTACAGTAGTTCTCCTGATTAGGCATGCCCTTACCTCATGAGCAGGGCATTGCAGCTTTGGTAGCAACCATTACAACATGGACTCTGCTGCTGTGGACCCGAGAAGAGTGAGTGCAGATTCATTGCACCCACACTCCTCACATGAAGGGTCCGCACTCCTAGAAAATGGGGGATACGTTCCCTGAGTGTCTCCCCCCCATATTCTAGACGGTCCAGAGTCGTCATGGGACTCCTTTATTTTTTTTCTTACAATAAATTGGTGAAAGAGGAAATGTTTTGGGGACTGTTTTTTCAAATAAATTTCTTTTGTCGATTTTTTTTTTTTGTTAGTTCTGACAGTTTATGATGTTGAGTATCTAATAGACGCCATGACATCACAAACTGCTGGGCTTGATCTCAGGTTACTTTACAGCTAGTATCAACCAGATTTATTACCCCGTTTGCCACTGCACCAGGGCACGGGATGAGCTGGGGTGAAGCGCCAGGATTGGCGCATCTAGTGGATGCGCCACGTCTGGGGTGCCTGCGGCCTGCTATTTTTAGGCTGTGAAGGCCCAATAACTATGGACCTTCCCACCCTGAGAATACCAGACCACAGCTGTCCGCTTTACCTTGGCTGGTGATCCAATTTGGGGGGGACCCTACTTTTATTGTGTAATTATTAATATTTATACAATAATTATAAAAAAGAGCCTGAGGGGACCTCCACATTGGATCCCCAACCACGGTAAAGCTGCCAGCTGTGGTTTTCAGGCTACAGCCGTCTGCTTTACCCTAGCTGGCTATCAAAAATGGGGGGACCCAACGTCATTTTTTTTTTTAACTATTTTTTAAATAGAAAAAATTAATGGGCTTCCCTGTATTTTGATTGCCAACCAAGGTAACGGCAGGCAGATGGGGGTGGCAACCCATAGCTGTCTGCTTTATCTGCGCTGAGAATCAAAAATACCGCGGAGCGCTACGTCATTTTTTTAAAGATTTATTTTTACAGCACTGTGATGTCCAGCAATCAAAATACAGGGAAGCCCATTTTATTTTTAGTTATTTAAATAAATAATTAAAAAAAATATATATGAGCTCCCGCTGCATTTTTTGTATTGCTAGCTAAGGGTAATCCAAGCAGCTACTGGCTGCTAACCCCCACTGCTTGGTGTTACCTTCACTGGCAATGGAAAATCCAGGGAAGCATTTTTTATTTTTTTTGCCAAAAAACTACAAAAAAAGGACGTGAGCTTCGCCATATTTTTGTATGCTAGCCAGGTATAGCAGGCAGGTGCTGGAAGAGTTGGATACAGCGCCAGAAGATGGCGCTTCTATGAAAATGCCATTTTCTGAGGCGGCTGCAGACTGCAATTCGCAGCAGTGGGGCCCAGAAAGCTCAGGCCAACCTGTGCTGCGGATTCCAATCCCCAGCTGCCTAGTTGTACCTGGCTGGACACAAAAATGGGGCGAAGCCTACGTCATTTGTTTTCTAATTATTTCATGAAATTCATGAAATAATAAAAAAAGGGCTTCCCTTTATTTTTGGTTCCCAGCCGGGTACAAATAGGCAACTGGGGGTTGGGGGCAGCCGTACCTGCCTGCTGTACCTGGCTAGCATACAAAAATATGGCGAAGCCCACATAATTTTTTCAGGGGGCAAAAAACTTCTGCGTACAGTCCTGGATGGAGTATGCTGAGCCTTGTAGTTCTGCAGCTGCTGTCTGTCTGTATGGAGAAGAGCAGACAGCAGCTGCAGAACTACAAGGCTCAGCATACTCCATCCAGGACTGTTTGCAGAAGTTTTTTGCCCACCAAAAAAATGACGTGGGCTTCGCCATATTTTTGTATGCTAGCCAGGTACAGCAGGCAGCCACGGGCTGCCTCCAACCTCCAGTTGCCTATTTGTACCCGGCTGGGAACCAAAAATATAGGGAAGCCCGTTTTTTTTAATTATTTCACTTATTTCATGAAATAATTAAAAAACAAATGACGTGGGCTTCGCCCCATTTTTGTGTCCAGCCGGGTACAACTAGGCAGCTGGGGATTGGAATCCGCGGCACAGGTTAGCCCGAGGTTTCTGGGCGCCTCTGCTGCGAATTTCAGTCCGCAGCCGCCCCAGAAAATGGCGCTCTCATAGAGGCGCCATCATCTGGCGCTGTATCCAACTCTTCCAACAGCCCTGGAGCCGGGTGGCTTGTTGGGTAATCATGAGTTAATACTGGCTTTGTTTTACTAGCCAGTATTAAGCCAGAGATTCTTAATGTCAGGCACGTTTGACCCGGCCATTAAGAATCTCCAATAAAGGGTTAAAAAAAAGACACCACACAGAGAAAAAATATTTTAATAGAAATAAATACACAGACACATTAGAGACTCCATCTTTATTACCCCCTGTCAGCCCTCCACGATCCTGCTCTTCTGTCTTCTTTCTTTCTAGTGTAGTAGTAGTGACGATTGTAGTGAGGATGAGGTTCCTCAGCCCATCATGGGCTGAGGCATCTCATCCTCACTACAATCCTCACTAGTGTAGTAGTAGTGACGATTGTAGTGAGGATGAGGTGCACCAGCGCATCACTTGGGGCTAGGTAACCTCATCCTCAGTACAATCCTCACTACAATCGGGAAGCAGCGTGCAGCCTTCATTCCGTGAGTGATCAGTGCTGGCTGTCAGTGGTAACAGCGGTAACGCAGACAAACGCGTTACCATAGCAACGGTGCTCTCGGAGCCGCGGTTAGCGGTGACGTCACCGCTAACTGCGTTGCTATGGCAACGGTGATCTCCGTTAATGACCGGCTGTGTCAGCCGGTCCCTAACGGAACGGGGAGTCGACCGTGTGCTAGAGCATGTCGCCGGTACACGGCGATACACATATGTGCACCGTGTACCGGAGAGATGCACTCGCAGGTCCTACATGACGTGTCATAGTCATGTGACCAGTCTGTAGCCAATGAGATAATAGCCACGTGACTGGTCACATGGCTATTTTGACGTCACGATAGGTCCTGCATCTCTGCTGACAGTGCAGGTCACCGGGAGGATTCAGCGATCATCGGATGGAATAACGGCAGGAGACAGAGTGCAGAAGGGATCGCGAGGACCGGTAAGTGTTATGGCAATGTTTATTAACTGTTTGTGTACATTTATAATGCATTTTTATGTGTTTGTGATTGCCTCCCATTATAGCCTATACGTTCGAGTTTGGTTCGTCGAACGTTCGACGAACCGAACTCGAACGGGACTCCCGTTCGGCGAACCGACCTCGAGCCGAACCGGGACCGGTTCGCTCATCTCTAGTAGCAAAGCGCATGCAAAATCAAAATTGCAGTGTTTAACCTGCTTTTTCAGTGCAGAAAACATGTGTTTTGGACTACCAAAACGCATGCTTTTTGGACATCAAAATAATGATTTGTTATGTCCCTTTACACACACACATAATCCGACAATTAAATTTAAGAAAAATATGCATTTATTGCTATTTTACCGATAAAATGTATATTACCGCTATAATTTTATTAAATACATATTTTTCCATTATTTTTACCATTAATATAGATTTGTCCTTTTTT
Organism: Anomaloglossus baeobatrachus; assembly: GCF_048569485.1. Classification (NCBI taxonomy): domain Eukaryota; kingdom Metazoa; phylum Chordata; class Amphibia; order Anura; family Aromobatidae; genus Anomaloglossus; species Anomaloglossus baeobatrachus. The sequence continues at coordinate 734,340,503 of NC_134353.1, forward strand.
TCTTTTTTCATTCTGTTTGACTGTTTAAACTTTATTTAGCAGTGTCTTGATGTTCAAAACGCATCTGTCAAAACGCAAGGGAAAAAGCGCTAAAAACGCATCTAAAACGCGGTAAATACGCATGCGTTTTCAGCGCTAAATTTCTGAAAAAGGCAACTTTGGCTAAATCAATTAAGACTAAAACGTGCATTTACAACTGCATGTAGGATGACGGAAAGTGCGCACATAGCCTAAAAGTGAATTCTCAATACATTTTCATGTGTTTAAAATCCATGTACTTTGACAACAATGTGGTCCTTTGACATTAGCAATAACATCACTATGCATATTATTTCTATAATGGGATATTACAGGGCGTAATATTTCTTTAGTGTTTACTATACATGTACCATTTTATCCTTCCATTGTGCATTATTTGTTCGTTAACACTAACGATACATACTTTTTTCTTTGTGCAGTACATAAGGTAGTCCTCTGCTATAACATCATGTTGGCCATTTACCATGTTCTGTGGCATCATCACCATCTTTGTTATGTCCACCCAGCAATATATTATCTCAGTATATTGATTATCCGTGCACAATAACTCTGACTAGTTATCTTATCACCGTATGATCCTTATGTTTATTATTCCTGTACTATCACATCACTGCATTCATTGTTCCTATGCCCAGAATTATTTTTGTGCAGTGATATCAGTATGTGAGTTCTCGGGGTTGTAAATGTTGTGAGAACCTTTTACAAATCTTGCACCGTGGCCTAGAAACTTCAATGTATGCCTCTGACCTGCTCATTTGCTTTGTTCAATTTTTATAAAATAGAATTTCAAAGTATGAATATATATAAACTTCATATATCTGGTTACATTGTGTGACACTGATTTTTTTTTCCACACTAGTTTTTATACACGAGGCCTAGTTTCCATATATTGACTTGTTAGTAAGTCCTTACTTTTGTTATGCTATAATTCCCTATAATTATTTAATTATTATTATCATAATAATAAGGGGTTTTTTTTCTTAAATAGTAGCTGTCATTCACTTATTTTTTAAAAAATTAATAGTACAAGCATAAAAAAGAAACTTTGCAGTATATATTAGAAATGTACATCTTTAATTTCATGTACTGATCTTTCATTCTTAATTCGTGGTTAAAACTTATTTAAAAACAAGTATATCACACAAAATTTGAATTTGCCTGTTTGCGCCTATTTTGATGGGAAATTCTATTCGGGGTGAAGATATTGTCTACGAATTTAACGTTATCTATGATGCCTTGGGGTCTCCTGGGGGCAAGAAAAACAGGTAATTACCGTATTTTTCGAATTATAAGACGCACGTTTCCTCCCAAAAATTTGGGAGTAAAATGAGGGGTGCGTCTTAAAATCCAAATGTAGCTTACCGGGGGGTTGTGAAGCGTCGTCAAAGGAGGCAGGGATAATGCTATGTGAGTGCTGCCGGCGCTGCTCTGTACGGCGCTGTTGTATACATCGGGTGGCACCACTCTGCTCAGCTCTGCTCTGTGCGTGGCTGCTCTGCTCTTCTCGGAGCGTGGCTGCTCTGTTGTGCTCGGCGCCGCGGCTGCTCTGTGCAGCGGGTGGTGATTTTGAAGATGTCAGCATTCGGCGGTCAGGCTTTCAAAAAATGGCGCTTAGAGTTAGCGCCTGCGCATATGGAGCTCTCGGCTCAAGCTCTCATCTGCACATGCGCCGACTCCGGACGCCATTATTTGAAGCCCTCACCGTAGACCACCGACATCTTCAGAATGGCCGGTGACTCACCGCCCTCCACACAGAGCAGAGCGGCGTCACCAGCCCCACGCAGAGTGGCGTCACCAGCTCCGCACAGAGCAGAGACCACAGTGAGTATCTTGGCCCCCCTCTCTATCACTGGCAGCATCACCGTACTCCAGTACCGCCTCTGCCTCCTGTGACTCCTAATCCGCTGCTGCCCCCTCTCCCTGGTAAAACACCAGCAGATTATAAAACGGACCCGATATTTTTTTTTCACCTTTTTTTCTCCAAATTAGGGGTGTGTCTTATAATCTAGTGCGTCTTATACAACAAAAAATACGATATTTCCATCTTACACAAAAAATGCAAAAACTCAGTACAGTCACATGTTTCTGACAAGCTAACTTTCTTTGATTGATAATGAGCTTATATTTCTTTCAATATAGTGTTTGCTTGCTGCTTTCTAGTGCATTAAGAATTAAGAACAAAATGTATCATTTAAATGCAACAGGGCAAACTGCCAGTCCAGCTACACTAAAACATAGATCAATTACACTGGACCTCTACTGTAATCTCTCCGATCTCTATTTCCCCCCATCAATTGATGTCTCTATTAGTTGCAGACTCCTACACTCATAAGGCTTGGAGTCACACTAGCATGTGACTAGCGCGAGGATTGCATCACAACTCCAGGATTGACAGGCAACTGCATAATAATACAGTGTACCACAAAAGTGAGTACACACCTCACATTTATGTAAATATTTTATTATATCTTTTCATGGGACAACACTGAATATATGACACTTTGATACAATATAAAGTAGTCAGTGTATAGCTTCTATAACAGTGTAAATTTGGTGCGCCCTCTAAATAATTCAACACACAGTCATTAATGTCAAACCACTGGCAACAAAAGTAAGTACACCCCTAAAGGAAAATAGATAAATTGTGCCCAATCAGCCACTTACCCTCCCCCCATCCCTCCAGGGCCGTATGATACAAGTTCTCAGGTGTGAATGGGAAACAAGTGTATTAAATTTGGTGTTTTTGCTCATACACTCTCTCATACTGGTCACTGGAAATCCAACATGACACAAGTCTCTCAGGATCTGAAGAAAATAATAATTGCTCTAAGATGGCCTTGGCTATTAGAGGATTGCCAACACCTTGAAACTGAGCTGCAGCAGGGTGGCCAAGATCATACAGCATTTTACCAAGAAAGGTTCCACTAAAACCAGGTCTTAGCATGGTCGATCAAAGAAGTTGAGTGCGCATGCTCAGTGTCATATCCAGCACAACGAGCACCATAAAATACAAACCCTCAACAATCATTTCATCTCATTTTACACAATTTGACCACACTTGAGATTTTTGTCCCATTTTCCAGTACACTGTATGGTAAGTGAATGGTTTCATTCAAAATTACAATATATCTTGCAAAAAATAAACTCTCCTTCGACTATGTGGATATAAAAATTAAAAAAAAATTACAGACTTCAGAAAAGGGAAGGGAAAAATAAAAGTACAAATATTTAAAGTCGCTTTACCTGAACTTATTAGAGAAAAATAAAATTAAAGTATTGAAATGTCCAAGTCAATGTCTTAACCATAATCCTGTACAAATGTTTTGGAAGGACTTAAAACGAGCAGTTCAAGGAAGAAAACCCACCAACAATGCAAAGTTTAAGTTGTGTTGTAGAAATAGGCTAAAATTCCTCCAAATTTAGATGTAGTTATTTCTAAACAAGGGCGACTGCGTGGAAACTTTGCTTTCTAATAAATTGGTGAACAGAGGACAGTCCCTTGTTTTCATTTCTAGCTTTTTATATTTCCACATTTACATTTGCGTATTAAGTCAGATTCCCTGGACGATATTGGATTCCTTAGACTACGTTGGATTCCCTGGACTACATAAGACCATAGGACCTCCCTGGGTTGTTGTTTTTTTTTACAAATAAATTGGTGAACAAGGGAAAGAGTTAAGCCCACTTTACACGCTACAACATATCTAACGATGTGTCGGCAGGGTCACGTCGTAAGTGACGCACATCCGGCATCGTTAGTGGTGTTGTAGCGTGTGACAGCTACGTGAGACTGCGATTGAACGTACAACTGTTCATCGCATACACGTCGTTCATTTCCTAAAAATTGCACGTCGGGTTGTTCAATGTTCCCGAGGCAGCACACATCGCAGTGTGTGACACCCCGGGAACGATGAACAGATCTTACCTGTGTCCCGCCAGCAATGCGGAAGGAAGAAGTTGGGCAGGATGTTTACGACCCGCTCATCTCCACCCCTCTGCTTCTATTGGTCGGCTGCCATGTGACGCCGGTGTGACGCCGAACGTCCCTCCCACTCCAGGAAGTGGATGTTCGCTGCCCACAGCGAGGTCGTATGGAAGGGTAAGTATGTGTGACAGCTTTTAATCAATTGTGCGACACGGTCAACAAATTGAACGTGCCGCACATACGATGGGGGCATGTCACATCACATACGATATCGTATGCTTAATTGAAAAGTGTAAAGCAGGCTTTAGAGAGTTTTCTTTCCAATTTCTTTTCAATAAATTATTTGTGTGTTTTCTTTTATCTTTTTAACTAAAGCCTGCTTTACATGTTACGATTTCGCATACGATATCGTATGCGATCGTAACCGCCCCCATCGTATGTGTGGCACGTTCAATTTTGTTGAATGTGCCGCACAAACGATTAACCCCCCGTCACACGTACTTACCCGTCCATACGACCTCGATGTGGGTGGCGAACGTCCACTTCCTGGAGTGGGAGGGACGTTCGGTGTCACATCGACGTCACGCGGCAGCCGGCCAATAGAAGCGGAGGGGCGGAGATGAGCGGGACGTAAACATCCCGCCCACCTCCTTCCTTCCGCATAGCCGGCGGGAGCCGCAGGACGCAGGTAAGATCTGTTCAATGTTCCCGGGGTGTCACACACTGCGATGTGTGCTGCCTCGGGAACATTGAATAATCCGACGTGCAATTCGTCAGGATTCAACGACGTGTATGTGATGAACATTTTAACGTTCAATCGCAATCGCGCGTACCTGTCACACACTACAATGTACCTTACGATGCCGGATGTGCGTCACTTACGACGTGACCCCGCCGACACTTTGTAAGATATATTGTAGTGTGGAAAGCGGGCTTTCCTCGATTCATAAATAACACCAGGACTTGATGTCAGCTGTGTTGTCTCATTCACATTTAATAGCAGACATTAACCCCAAATATCATTTAACTGATTGCCATCACACTAGGTCAATCAAGAAGTCATAGTGATGGACCAGAATTGGCGCATCTACTGTGATGCGCAACTTCTGGGGTAGCTGCGGGTTGGTATTTATAGGCAGCAAAGGGCCCAATAACAATAGACCTTCCCAGCCAGATAATATCAGCTTGCAGCTGTCTGCTTTACCTTTGCTGGTTATCAACAATTAGGGGGGACCCCTCATTTTTAAATGTATTTATTAGGTTAAACAGGCATAAAAAGCTGTAGAATGAATCATGGAAGGGGAAATTTTGTACATACCACTGACTGGGTGACCTATGCAACCTAGTTCTGTGAACATTCTCAGAACAAGGAAACATACTGCCAGTCAATGGGAGGCATGGAATTTCTTATTAGTTGTCACGTCAGTAACTCAGTGAAATCGCCTCTCATGAGAAATTCCAGGCTGTCACTGACTGGCAGTAAGCTATGAAGCCTCATTGTAAGAACGTTCTCGGAATGCAGCTCCATAGGAATCGATGGGCATCATGGGACATTACTCCATTTGATTACATCAGAACTTTTAGAACTAATTGTTAATGAAGAAATTGGTTGAACACTTTCTGTGTTTTTTTCCATACTTGATGTGCTAGTAATGCAGGTGTCTGATAGACGCCTATCCATTACTAACCCCTGGACTTGATGCCAGATGTCAATTCACATCTCTCAGATGCGCCAAAATTTCATAACTTTAGAAAGCTTTCAATCCAGAATTCCAGTGTGAAAGCTTTGATTTATTGGGCCCTAAAACTGCAAGTTTTATTTAAAGTGGTTTAAATGTGATAAAACAAATAAAATGCTGATATATATATATATATTGAACATTTTTCTAAATTATTTTAGTTACCAAAAAGGCGTGCTTTATCTAGTGTATCCTGTCAGGATTATAAAGATGGCAACTTCAATCTAGCAGTGTGTAGCCCATCCTATAGTGAGACAGATGTATTCCCTGCACTGCACTAAAAGGATCAAAAAGAAAACCTATCAGGATGATAGAGAAAAAAAGAAAAGTTTTGGGAAAACAACTGTAGCACATGCCTACGATGCAGTGTATGAGGTAAATGATCTCAGGTTGATAGTAGTTGAGTAGATTAATGGATTTAATGCACAGCAAAATAGTATTAGGCCACGTTCACAAATTGAGCATTTGATGAATGTTTTTTTTTGCAGTATTTGTAAGCCAAAACCAGGAAAGGATAAAAAATGCAGAAGTGGTGACGTGTTTATATTATACTTTTCCTCTGATTTTTCAAGCCCTAGTTTTGGACTGAGGTAAAAAATCGCCAAACAGTCAACATGTGCATGTGGCCTTAAAGGCTTATATGAAAATAGCAATTTTAGTGCATTTTTATAGTTTAAAGCGCACCAATTAGCAGGATTTTCCTATATAACCTAAAACAAGTGCTATACTGGCACTATCCAGGTGATTCTATACATACCTTTAGTTGTCAGCTAGGATGTATAGGCTTTGAAACACAAGCAAGTAAAGTTTGTAAAATGAGCAGCTGACAGAAAAATAATGTTGCTCATTTTACAAACTTTACTTGCTTGTGTTTCAAAACCTATACATTCCAGCTGACTACGAAAGGAATATATAGAATCAGCATGATAGTGCCAGTATAGCACTGGCTTTAGGTTATAGAGCAAAATCCTGGTGATTGGTGTGCTTTAAGGCGATGTGCATTTCCAGTGCAGATGTGTAGCCCCTTATTTATTCTATCACATGGCAACATGTCATAGCTAACCTATCAATGATGTCTTATGCATTTCATACTCAGATTTTTTCTTACCACACAGTTTTTACATGCTGATGTCTCTTTACCTTATCCTCAAAAGAATCCGAGCTTTCATCCATGCAATTAATTTTAAATATCTATCGTAGAGCACTTGTCTAAAGGCCCCGTATCTAACGATATGTCGTAGGGGTCACGGAATTCGTGACGCACATCCGTCCTCGTTAGCGACGTCATTGCGTGTGACAGCTATGAGTGAGTGTTAGCGATCAGAAACACTCACCTAATCGTTGATCGTTGACACGTCGTTCATTTCAAAAAATCATTGCTGGTGCTGGCCGCAGATTGTTCGTCGTTCCTGAGGCAGCACACATCGATATGTGTGACAAACCGGGAATGACGAACAACAACGTACCTGCGTCCTGCCAGCAACGAGGTGGGCGTGTCATTAATGCGGCTGCTCTCCACCCCTCTGCTTTTATTGGCGGGCCGCTGTGTGACATCGCTGTGACGGCGCACGAACCTCCCCCGTAAAGAGGTTGTTCGCCGCCCACAGCGACATCGCTAGGAAGGTAAGTACGTGTTACACGGCCTAGCAATATTGTGCACCACGGGCAGCGATTTGCGCATGACGCACAAACGGTTCCTTCGAACCTTCACCCTATGTGAATATATATATTTTTTTCTCTCTTTTCTTTTTTTGCTTTTTTTTTCTCATTCTGTCTTCTAACTAGATATCACAATATAGCACTCATGTTCTTGTCTTCTGTGATTCATCTAACATTGCTAAGGCAAAGTGTGTTCAATACCTACTACTGCACATTCTACTTAATCTGACGCCCTCATGTGCCTTTTAGAGCAGTGTTTTGAATGCCTTTTAAAAATACATTTAATTTATTTTACACTTTAGAAACAATCAAGAAATATTTGGAAACTATAAGAGGTAAATATCCCTTAAATACTTTTATTTATACAAAATATATTTAAAGAAAAAGACAATAAAAGCACAGAAAAACATAACAAGGGGAAAATTTAAAATAATAAAAATACCCATGGTATACTAAATCTACCCACATAAAACCAGAGAAATTCCTCCAAAAATATGGACATTTATAAATACAGATTTTGAATAAATTAGGCATAAAATATGTGCACTGTCCAATAGCAATATAGTTGTAGTTCGGTGTGGGGTTGTTATGGGACATCTAAATTGATTACAAGTGCGTATATTTTATGCTTGATATATTCAATCATGTGCAGGAGAACACAGTCCACTTTTTGGACTTGTCTTTGAGCTCCAAAGTCCAATACACTAGGGATATCTGGATTAGCAACTATGGCCAGAAAGAATACATGAGTTTCACAGCTTGCTGGGTGAGGATTTTCAGTGGAAGCGATGTACCACCACATCTTGGACAATTGGTGAGGCCCTCAAGACTGGCATTGTCAGTTTCCAATATCAGGTAGCAGTTATATGTCTCCTCCTACACATCCTCCAGAAATTGTGTAAGTGACATGACCCAACCCCAAAAGTCATAGGGCACATGGTTGATTCCACACACTGACCTCATTCTTTTTGCTCATGCAAGGCAAAGCTCTGCCAAGCAGTTTTACAGCTTAGAATCCTGGGGGAGAAAAGCCATATGGTGGGCAAGTTGTTGCTGTGCATCAAACGGCAACTAACCCTCTAACTGGCTCTCTGTGAACTGAATGTCGGACCTGTAGTGAGTGATAATCACAAATACATTCTGGCTGTCTTACGGTAAGTCAAAGATACTTACAGTCCATGCATGTCCCACATCTTAATTTTAATAGTGCAACATTTCTTTTTCTAAAATACATGCTTGAGCAAGGTAGTGGTTATGGAAAAAAAATGTGAGCCTAAATCAAAACATCTTATGTTTCAAAGCATGTTCTCCTGGCATTGCAAAACAAAACATATGAGCTGCAAACGCGCAACCTGGTTTGTAACATCGATACCTGATGGAATTCGACACTGTATATGTTGCAACGTGTGTGTGAACAGAATAAAGTGGAGTCAGACTACATCATGCAGCAATCAAACTGGAGGTTGATTTCATTTCACATCTGACATTGACAGCTAGTGAGGGACAAAGGTCACCTACTGAAGCCCTTTGAAGAGGGGACAAAATTTGTCAGTAGGGATTCGTGGGGAATCAAGGAGGTAATTCCATTAATATTTATATTAAAGAAAACAATTACCAGCTTACAAGGAGGAAGGTACACCAATTTGTTAAGTACAATCCAGTGTCTTTTGGGGATCTTCAATGTTCATGCCACATGCTGTATTATTTGGAGGAGGTGTAGGAAGAGGATGAGGATGATATCAGTGCATGTGCATAAAGACATCAGCGGGCTTTACACGCTACGAGATCGCTACAGCGATCTCGTTGGGGTCACGGATTTTGTGACGCACATCCAGCCGCTGTAGCGATGCCGTTGCGTGTGACACCTATGAGCAATTTTGCATCATCGCAAAAAACGTGCAAAATCGCTCATTGGCGACATGGGGGTCTATTCTCAAATATCGTTACTGCAGCAGTAACGAAGTTGTCCCTCGTTCCTCCGGCAGCACACATCGCTCCGTGTGACACCGCAAAAACGAGGAATCTCTCCTTACCTGCCTCCTGGCCACAATGCGGAAGGAAGGAGGTGGGCAGGATGTTCGTCTCGCTCATCTCCGCCCCTCCGCTTCTATTGGGCGGTGGTTCAGTGACGCTGCTGTGACGTTACTGTGACGCTGAACGAACCGCCCCCCTTAGAAAGGAGGCAGTTCGCTGGTCACAGCAACGTCGCAGGGAAGGTAAGTAGTGTGACGGGTCCGGGCGATGTTGTGCGACACGGGCAGAGATTTGCCCGTGTCGCACAACCGATGGGGGCGGGTACGCACAATGGCGATATTGGTACCGATATCACAGTGTGTAAAGCGGCCTTTAGACTTAAAACAGGCCGCAATGGGTGAAGCTGTCTGTTAGAAGTGAAAATGCATACAGGAGGAAGGTGCACCAATTTGCAACTGTTCAGCACAACGCAGTTCTGTTTGGGGACCTTCCATGGTTATGAAAACCAACCATTGCAATGATGCCAAGATGTGTGCTGCAATGCTTGTGGGAGAACAGTCATATTGTTAATATGAAACAAAAAGATGAGTGTTGGATAGGCATGCTTTTAGTCCCTTGCTATTGTTGTAGCTGTTCTGTTTTGTCACAAGTCAGCTTATGGGATCACCAGTGAGGTCCTCTGAATTAGGCCTCTTCAGACCTAATCAAGATCGAGCGCTCGGAGAAAAAGACCTGCATCCATGTGGGCATGATCAATTTTCTCTTTATTTAACCAAAGTACACTTTATTTATACCATTTACAGATCAATGTGATATTGCAAATAAAGCTTCTAGCTGGACTTTAAGTCACTCTGTGAATCACACTATTATGACATTTCAGTGTATAGTGTGCGTGAACAGCGCCTTCAGATCACTGCTGTTTCTATAATGGCGATCGCCATTTTTTTTTTTTTTCTTGTCTTCCTTCCCTAAGCGCGCGCGTCTTGTGGGGCGGGCCAGCATGTCAGCCAATCCCAGACACACACACAGCTAAGTGGACTTTGAGCCAGAGAAGCAACGGCATGTGTGATAGGATGTCCATGTCACATGTCCCTGCATTATAAAAACGGACATTTTCTTCCAGGACGCCATTATCTGCCTTCTGCGTCTTTGGTGTCAGACATCACTGTCGCAGCTCCGTCCTCCTCCTGAGTCCTATCGCCGATACAGCTGTATGCGCTGCATACACAGCGTTAGACAGCTTAGGGAGAGCACTTTATAGCAGTCCTTTTAAGGGCTCAAACCGGCAGGGTCAGAGAGCCATAGGTAACAGGTCCTGCAAACAGCAACAGCGTCTGTGTAGCCAAGGTCAGGGATTTCCTCCCTGCATTGGAGGGAATAGAAAGGCAGGCTTCCATTCCTCTACCCAGAGCCCCACAATCCTGCCACTGTACCCTCCTGTCCTCTGCACACTCCAACTCATTATAACTAAGTCATTACACTAGCAAACACTCAGTGTACCTAGTGGCATCCTATCTGTGGCTATTGGACTTTGCTATAGTCCCACTAGTGCAAAGACATTTGCAGAGCGCGTCTGCCTGCATTGCACACTCCAACTCATTATAACTAAGCCATTACACTAGCAAACACTCAGTGTACCTAGTGGCATCCTATCTGTGGCTATTGGACTTTGCTATAGTCCCACTAGTGCAAAGACATTTGCAGAGCGCGTCTGCCTGCATTGCACACTCCAACTCATTATAACTAAGCCATTACACTAGCAAACACTCAGTGTACCTAGTGGCATCCTATCTGTGGCTATTGGACTTTGCTATAGTCCCACTAGTGCAAAGACATTTGCAGAGCGCGTCTGCCTGCATTGCACACTCCAACTCATTATAACTAAGCCATTACACTAGCAAACACTCAGTGTACCTAGTGGCATCCTATCTGTGGCTATTGGACTTTGCTATAGTCCCACTAGTGCAAAGACATTTGCAGAGCGCGTCTGCCTGCATTGCACACTCCAACTCATTATAACTAAGCCATTACACTAGCAAACACTCAGTGTACCTAGTGGCATCCTATCTGTGGCTATTGGACTTTGCTATAGTCCCACTAGTGCAAAGACATTTGCAGAGCGCGTCTGCCTGCATTGCACACTCCAACTCATTATAACTAAGCCATTAAACTAGCAAACACTCAGTATACCTAGTGGCATCCTATCTGTGGCTATTGGACTTTGCTATAGTCCCACTAGTGCAAAGACATTTGCAGAGCGCGTCTGCCTGCATTGCACACTCCAACTCATTATAACTAAGCCAATACACTAGCAAACACTCAGTGTACCTAGTGGCATCCTATACGTGGCTATTGGACTTTGCTATAGTCCCACTAGTGCAAAGACATTTGCAGAGCGCGTCTGCCTGCATTGCACACTCCAACTCATTATAACTAAGCCATTACACTAGCAAACACTCAGTGTACCTAGTGGCATCCTATACGTGGCTATTGGACTTTGCTATAGTCCCACTAGTGCAAAGACATTTGCAGAGCGCGTCTGCCTGCATTGCACACTCCAACTCATTATAACTAAGCCATTATACTAGCAAACACTCAGTGTACCTAGTGGCATCCTATCTGTGGCTATTGGACTTTGCTATAGTCCCACTAGTGCAAAGACATTTGCAGAGCGCGTCTGCCTGCATTGCACACTCAAACTCATTATAACTAAGCCATTACACTAGCAAACACTCAGTGTACCTAGTGGCATCCTATCTGTGGCTATTGGACTTTGCTATAGTCCCACTAGTGCAAAGACATTTGCAGAGCGCGTCTGCCTGCATTGCACACTCCAACTCATTATAACTAAGCCATTACACTAGCAAACACTCAGTGTACCTAGTGGCATCCTATACGTGGCTATTGGACTTTGCTATAGTCCCACTAGTGCAAAGACATTTGCAGAGCGCGTCTGCCTGCATTGCACACTCCAACTCATTATAACTAAGCCATTACACTAGCAAACACTCAGTGTACCTAGTGGCATCCTATACGTGGCTATTGGACTTTGCTATAGTCCCACTAGTGCAAAGACATTTGCAGAGCGCGTCTGCCTGCATTGCACACTCCAACTCATTATAACTAAGCCATTACACTAGCAAACACTCAGTGTACCTAGTGGCATCCTATACGTGGCTATTGGACTTTGCTATAGTCCCACTAGTGCAAAGACATTTGCAGAGCGCGTCTGCCTGCATTGCACACTCCAACTCATTATAACTAAGCCATTACACTAGCAAACACTCAGTGTACCTAGTGGCATCCTATACGTGGCTATTGGACTTTGCTATAGTCCCACTAGTGCAAAGACATTTGCAGAGCGCGTCTGCCTGCATTGCACACTCCAACTCATTATAACTAAGCCATTAGACTAGCAATTTTTGCTGACAGTTTAAGGCCTGTAGTTGCATTGTCAGGGATATTTATTCTTTATTATTCTGCTGTTAATAAAGCTAGACCACCACTGCAATCTACACCACCTCTCAATTTTTACTACCACATTTTCAGTCCACAATCTTGTCGCAATCAACATGAGTGGCAAAATGACAGATGCTGGTGGAAAGGGGAAGAGGCGTGGTGTAAAAGGCAAAAAAGGTTTTGTCCGTGGGGAAGGTGGCAAAGCTCCATTATCATCTGCTGAAGATAGACCCTCTACCAGCAAAAGTAAGATGTCTACTACTTACCATGGACAATCCGATGTGCTCCCTTTTTTACGGACACGAACAACAGGAAGAAAGGTAGATGATGGGCAAAAAAGGAAAATGCTTGAATGGATCTCAAGTGGTCCAACAAGTGCCCTCTCAGCCACTTCAAGTGCCGCATCCAAAAAACACCAGTCCTCTGAGTTGTCATCCCAATCACACTTGATTTCTCCCAGCTCTGAAGTCTCCATCAGCCCTGCACAGTATGGTGGAACTGAGATGGCTGAGTCTGCAGAGCTGTTCAGTCACACTATAGCCTGGGAATCAGAGGTCTGCTCCCAAGCTACAGCGAGTACAGAACAGGAAATGGTCTGCAGTGATGCCCAGAACCTTTGTGACTCGGATTCAGGCCGTGAGGAACAAGTTTCTGAGCATAATGTTGACCCTTTGTCACAAACTGTAACACCTGTGGTTATAGACAATGAGGAACATTCTGATGAAGATGAGACGCAGATACCCAATTGGGATGACAACTTAAATATTCGGTCAGGGCAAGAAGAGGCTCGGTCAGAGGGGGAGGGGAGTGCAAACACAACAATTGATGATGAAGTTCTAGATCCCACCTACTGTCAACCCCCAGTCAGGCACTCGAGGAGGTCAACAGAGGCGGTGGAGGAGGATGCAACCGACGACGAAGTTACCTTGCGCCTTCCTGGACAGAGTCGGAGCACTGGTAGCACGTCTACAACTGCATCCTCAGCCACCACTCTGCCTCTGAGCATTATTCGGGGTGGATCAACAGGTCGCATGGCCTCTAAGCCTTGCCTAGCCTGGTCCTTTTTTGACATAGAAAAAGATCGCCCAAATTATGTGATATGTAAAATTTGTCATGCTCGTCTTAGTAGAGGTCAAAACCTCAGCAGTTTGACAACTTCTTCCATGAATCGTCACATGAATAAATATCATATGGCCCGGTGGGAAGCTCACCGTGTTGCAATGCAGCCTAGCGGAGCAAACCATCCACCGCCTGCCCCTTCCAGTGCATCCGCGCGCTCGTCATCTTCTAGGACTGTTGGGACAGCTGTCACACCTGGTTTTCCACCCACAACTTCCACCACTGTAACCACAACAGGCAGTTTGCTTGGTAGGTCGTCAGTTGTTTTGGAAGGGGAAACAAGTGAGTGTGTACAGCTCTCTCAGACATCGATAGCACCAACTTTGGATGAAGGCAACATCATGTCTCCGCCTGCACTTTCCTCACAAAGCTGCATTTTTCCAGGGACACCCTACTCAACACCGTCTACACACAGCAGCCAGATCTCGGTCCCTCTGATGTGGTCAAATAAAAGGCCACTTCCTGCGACCCATGACAAAGCAAAGAGGTTGACTCTATCCCTCTGTAAGCTGTTGGCTACCGAAATGCTGCCTTTCCGCCTAGTGGACACACAGGATTTTAGAGACCTTATGTCTGTCGCTGTGCCCCAGTACCAGATGCCTAGTCGCCACTACTTCTCTAAGAAAGGTGTGCCCGCGCTACACCAGCATGTCGCACACAACATCACCGCTTCCTTGAGAAACTCTGTGTGTGAACGGGTGCATTTCACCACCGATACTTGGACCAGTAAGCATGGACAGGGACGTTACATGTCGCTGACTGGGCACTGGGTAACTATGGTGATAGATGGTGAAGGGTCTGCTGCACAAGTCTTGCCGTCCCCACGACTTGTGTGTCAATCCTCTGTCTGTCCAAGTTCCGCCACTGCTTCTGCATCCTCCACCTCATCTGGGTCCTCCACCTCCGCCCCAAGCCTGCCTGGTCAGGCCACCAGCATTCTCACTGCGCAGAAGGAATCACGCACGCCTCATTACTATGCTGGCAGCAGAGCGCAACGGCATCAGGCGGTCTTTAGCTTGACATGTCTTGGGAATAAGAGTCACACAGCTGAGGAGTTGTGGTCAGCTCTGCGGTCCGAGTTTAATAAATGGTTGTCTCCACTCAACCTGCAGCCTGGTAAGGCCGTGTGCGACAATGCTGCAAACCTGGGTGTGCGGCCCTTCGCCTGGGCAAGGTGACACACGTACCTTGTATGGCTCACGTGTTGAACCTTGTCGTCCAGCAATTTTTAACACACTATCCCGGCCTAGATGGCCTTCTGAACAGGGCACGAAAACTGTCTGCTCACTTCCGCCGTTCAAGCGCCGCAGCAGAGCGACTTGCATCGCTCCAGAAGTCTTTCGGCCTGCCGGTTCATCGCCTGAAATGCGATGTGGCGACACGCTGGAATTCAACTCTCCACATGTTACAGCAACTGTGGCAGCACCGCAGAGCCCTGGTGCAATACGTCATGACGTATAGCCTGGGCCAACGAGATGCAGAGGTGGGGCAGATCACCCTGATGGAGTGGTCTCAGATCAAGGACCTATGCACCCTTCTGCACAGTTTCGACATGGCGACGAATATGTTTAGCGCTGACAATGCCATTATCAGCATGACGATTCCAGTCATTTACATGCTGGAGCACACGCTAAACACTATTCGGAGTCAGGGGGTGGGACAACATGAAGGGGAGGAACTACAGGAGGATTCATATGCGCAAGGGACAACAACATCACCAAGGTCCAGACGTTCATCATCACCAACGCAGCAGGCATGGGACCATGGGGGACAGGGATCGACAAGGGCGCATAGTAGCAGGCGAAATGTTGAGCAAGGTGCAGGAGAACTTGAAGAAATGGAGGACGAACTCTCCATGGACATGGAAGACTCAGCGGATGAGGGAGACCTTGGTCAAATTTCAGTTGAAAGAGGTTGGGGGGAGATGTCAGAGGAAGAAAGAACGGGTAGCACCTCTATGCCACAAACACAGCGTGGACTTGGTCCGCATGGCTGCGCAAGACACATGAGTGCCTTTTTGTTGCACTACCTCCAACATGACAGTCGTATTGTCAAAATTAGAAGTGATGATGACTACTGGATTGCCACACTATTAGATCCCCGTTACAAGTCCAAATTTTGTGACATAATTCCAGCCATAGAAAGGGACGCACGTATGCAGGACTATCAGCAGAAGCTGTTACTCGATCTTAGCTCGGCTTTTCCACCAAACAACCGTGCAGGTGCAGGGAGGGAATCTCCCAGTTGTAACTTGACAAACATGGGACGGTCTCGTCATCTTCAACAGTCTACCCGTACCAGTAGGACCGTATCTGGTGCTGGTAACAGCAATTTTATGGAATCTTTTCATAATTTTTTTAGACCCTCTTTTGCAAGGCCACCAGAGACAACAAGTCTGACACATAGTCAACGGCTGGAGAGGATGATACAGGAGTATCTCCAAATGAACATCGATGCCATGACTGTGCAACTGGAGCCTTGCTCCTTTTGGGCTTCAAACCTAGAAAAATGGCCAGAGCTCGCAACTTACGCCTTGGAGATTTTGTCGTGTCCAGCTGCCAGCGTTGTCTCTGAACGTGTCTTCAGTGCTGCTGGGTGTGTGCTGACAGATAAGCGCACGCGTCTGTCCAGTGACAATGTGGACAGACTGACGTTCATCAAAATGAACAAGTCATGGATCCAGAAGGAATTTACAACCCCTGTGTCATCCTGGGGAGAGTAAATGCTTGTGGATTTGGAATGTGCTTGATGCAAATCTCGCTGTTTTGTGTACAACTAGGGCACAAGTGCTGCCACTGAATGGGTGGGTGTCTGTGTGGCCCAATTTTTGGAAAAAAGGGAGACTCCGCTTGGAGTAACCCTTGCTTACATTGTTTTTAAAAGAAGCCAAGATGAACAAGTCATGGTTCAGCAAAGACTTTATCTACCTACCCCGGTGTCATGCTGGGGACGGTTAATTATGGCGTATTTTTGAATGTGCTTGATGCAAATCAAAACATCCTGTTTGCAACTAGGGCCCAAGTGCTGCCACTGATGGGGTGGGTGTCTGTGTGGCCCAATTTTTGGAAAAAAGGGAGACTCCGCTTGGAGCTTACATTGTTTTTAAAAGAAGCCAAGATGAACAGAGCTGGGATCAGGAAAGACTTTGCTACCTACCCTGGTGTCATCCTGGGGACGGTTAATTATGGCGTATTTTTTAATGTGCTTGATGCAAATCTAGCTGTGAAGTGTACAACTAGGGCACAAGTGCTGCCACTGAATGGGTGGGTGTGTGTGGGGCACAATTTTTGGCAAAAAGGGAGACTCCGCTTGGAGTAACCCTTGCTTACATTGTTTTTAAAAGAAGCCAAGATGAACAAGTCATGGTTCAGCAAAGACTTTATCTACCTACCCCGGTGTCATGCTGGGGACGGTTAATTATGGCGTATTTTTGAATGTGCTTGATGCAAATCTAGCTGTGAAGTGTACAACTAGGGCACAAGTGCTGCCACTGAATGGGTGGGTGTGTGTGGGGCACAATTTTTGGAAAAAAGGGAGACTCCGCTTGGAGTAACCCTTGCTTACATTGTTTTTAAAAGAAGCCAAGATGAACAGAGCTGGGATCAGGAAAGACTTTGCTACCTACCCTGGTGTCATCCTGGGGACGGTTAATTATGGCGTATTTTTGAATGTGCTTGATGCAAATCTAGCTGTGAAGTGTACAACTAGGGCACAAGTGCTGCCACTGAATGGGTGGGTGTGTGTGGGGCACAATTTTTGGAAAAAAGGGAGACTCCGCTTGGAGTAACCCTTGCTTACATTGTTTTTAAAAGAAGCCAAGATGAACAAGTCATGGTTCAGCAAAGACTTTATCTACCTACCCCGGTGTCATGCTGGGGACGGTTAATTATGGCGTATTTTTGAATGTGCTTGATGCAAATCAAAACATCCTGTTTGCAACTAGGGCCCAAGTGCTGCCACTGATGGGGTGGGTGTCTGTGTGGCCCAATTTTTGGAAAAAAGGGAAACTCCGCTTGGAGTAACCCTTGCTTACATTGTTTTTAAAAGAAGCCAAGATGAAAAGAGCTGGGATCAGGAAAGACTTTGCTACCTACCCTGGTGTCATCCTGGGGACGGTTAATTATGGCGTATTTTTGAATGTGCTTGATGCAAATCTAGCTGTGAAGTGTACAACTAGGGCACAAGTGCTGTCACTGAATGGGTGGGTGTGTGTGGGGCACAATTTTTGGCAAAAAGGGAGACTCCGCTTGGAGTAACCCTTGCTTACATTGTTTTTAAAAGAAGCCAAGATGAACAAGTCATGGTTCAGCAAAGACTTTATCTACCTACCCCGGTGTCATGCTGGGGACGGTTAATTATGGCGTATTTTTGAATGTGCTTGATGCAAATCTAGCTGTGAAGTGTACAACTAGGGCACAAGTGCTGCCACTGAATGGGTGGGTGTGTGTGGGGCACAATTTTTGGCAAAAAGGGAGACTCCGCTTGGAGTAACCCTTGCTTACATTGTTTTTAAAAGAAGCCAAGATGAACAAGTCATGGTTCAGCAAAGACTTTATCTACCTACCCCGGTGTCATGCTGGGGACGGTTAATTATGGCGTATTTTTGAATGTACTTGATGCAAATCAAAACATCCTGTTTGCAACTAGGGCCCAAGTGCTGCCACTGATGGGGTGGGTGTCTGTGTGGCCCAATTTTTGGAAAAAAGGGAAACTCCGCTTGGAGTAACCCTTGCTTACATTGTTTTTAAAAGAAGCCAAGATGAACAGAGCTGGGATCAGGAAAGACTTTGCTACCTACCCTGGTGTCATCCTGGGGACGGTTAATTATGGCGTATTTTTGAATGTGCTTGATGCAAATCTAGCTGTGAAGTGTACAACTAGGGCACAAGTGCTGTCACTGAATGGGTGGGTGTGTGTGGGGCACAATTTTTGGCAAAAAGGGAGACTCCGCTTGGAGTAACCCTTGCTTACATTGTTTTTAAAAGAAGCCAAGATGAACAAGTCATGGTTCAGCAAAGACTTTATCTACCTACCCCGGTGTCATGCTGGGGACGGTTAATTATGGCGTATTTTTGAATGTGCTTGATGCAAATCTAGCTGTGAAGTGTACAACTAGGGCACAAGTGCTGCCACTGAATGGGTGGGTGTGTGTGGGGCACAATTTTTGGAAAAAAGGAGACTCCGCTTGGAGTAACCCTTGCTTACATTGTTTTTAAAAGAAGCCAAGATGAACAAGTCATGGTTCAGCAAAGACTTTATCTACCTACCCTGGTGTCATGCTGGGGACGGTTAATTATGGCGTATTTTTGAATGTGCTTGATGCAAATCTAGCTGTGAAGTGTACAACTAGGGCACAAGTGCTGCCACTGAATGGGTGGGTGTGTGTGGGGCACAATTTTTGGCAAAAAGGGAGACTCCGCTTGGAGTAACCCTTGCTTACATTGTTTTTAAAAGAAGCCAAGATGAACAGAGCTGGGATCAGGAAAGACTTTGCTACCTACCCTGGTGTCATCCTGGGGACGGTTAATTATGGCGTATTTTTGAATGTGCTTGATGCAAATCTAGCTGTGAAGTGTACAACTAGGGCACAAGTGCTGCCACTGAATGGGTGGGTGTGTGTGGGGCACAATTTTTGGCAAAAAGGGAGACTCCGCTTGGAGTAACCCTTGCTTACATTGTTTTTAAAAGAAGCCAAGATGAACAAGTCATGGTTCAGCAAAGACTTTATCTACCTACCCCGGTGTCATGCTGGGGACGGTTAATTATGGCGTATTTTTGAATGTGCTTGATGCAAATCTAGCTGTGAAGTGTACAACTAGGGCACAAGTGCTGCCACTGAATGGGTGGGTGTGTGTGGGGCACAATTTTTGGAAAAAAGGGAGACTCCGCTTGGAGTAACCCTTGCTTACATTGTTTTTAAAAGAAGCCAAGATGAACAGAGCTGGGATCAGGAAAGAGTTTGCTACCTACCCTGGTGTCATCCTGGGGACGGTTAATTATGGCATATTTTTGAATGTGCTTGATGCAAATCTAGCTGTGAAGTGTACAACTAGGGCACAAGTGCTGCCACTGAATGGGTGGGTGTGTGTGGGGCACAATTTTTGGAAAAAAGGGAGACTCCGCTTGGAGTAACCCTTGCTTACATTGTTTTTAAAAGAAGCCAAGATGAACAAGTCATGGTTCAGCAAAGACTTTATCTACCTACCCTGGTGTCATGCTGGGGACGGTTAATTATGGCGTATTTTTGAATGTGCTTGATGCAAATCTAGCTGTGAAGTGTACAACTAGGGCACAAGTGCTGCCACTGAATGGGTGGGTGTGTGTGGGGCACAATTTTTGGCAAAAAGGGAGACTCCGCTTGGAGTAACCCTTGCTTACATTGTTTTTAAAAGAAGCCAAGATGAACAGAGCTGGGATCAGGAAAGACTTTGCTACCTACCCTGGTGTCATCCTGGGGACGGTTAATTATGGCGTATTTTTGAATGTGCTTGATGCAAATCTAGCTGTGAAGTGTACAACTAGGGCACAAGTGCTGCCACTGAATGGGTGGGTGTGTGTGGGGCACAATTTTTGGCAAAAAGGGAGACTCCGCTTGGAGTAACCCTTGCTTACATTGTTTTTAAAAGAAGCCAAGATGAACAAGTCATGGTTCAGCAAAGACTTTATCTACCTACCCCGGTGTCATGCTGGGGACGGTTAATTATGGCGTATTTTTGAATGTGCTTGATGCAAATCTAGCTGTGAAGTGTACAACTAGGGCACAAGTGCTGCCACTGAATGGGTGGGTGTGTGCGGGGCACAATTTTTGGAAAAAAGGGAGACTCCGCTTGGAGTAACCCTTGCTTACATTGTTTTTAAAAGAAGCCAAGATGAACAGAGCTGGGATCAGGAAAGAGTTTGCTACCTACCCTGGTGTCATCCTGGGGACGGTTAATTATGGCATATTTTTGAATGTGCTTGATGCAAATCTAGCTGTGAAGTGTACAACTAGGGCACAAGTGCTGCCACTGAATGGGTGGGTGTGTGTGGGGCACAATTTTTGGAAAAAAGGGAGACTCCGCTTGGAGTAACCCTTGCTTACATTGTTTTTAAAAGAAGCCAAGATGAACAAGTCATGGTTCAGCAAAGACTTTATCTACCTACCCTGGTGTCATGCTGGGGACGGTTAATTATGGCGTATTTTTGAATGTGCTTGATGCAAATCTAGCTGTGAAGTGTACAACTAGGGCACAAGTGCTGCCACTGAATGGGTGGGTGTGTGTGGGGCACAATTTTTGGCAAAAAGGGAGACTCCGCTTGGAGTAACCCTTGCTTACATTGTTTTTAAAAGAAGCCAAGATGAACAAGTCATGGTTCAGCAAAGACTTTATCTACCTACCCCGGTGTCATGCTGGAGACGGTTAATTATGGCGTATTTTTGAATGTGCTTGATGCAAATCTAGCTGTGAAGTGTACAACTAGGGCACAAGTGCTGCCACTGAATGGGTGGGTGTGTGTGGGGCACAATTTTTGGCAAAAAGGGAGACTCCGCTTGGAGTAACCCTTGCTTACATTGTTTTTAAAAGAAGCCAAGATGAACAAGTCATGGTTCAGCAAAGACTTTATCTACCTACCCTGGTGTCATGCTGGGGATGGTTAATTATGGCGTATTTTTGAATGTGCTTGATGCAAATCTAGCTGTGAAGTGTACAACTAGGGCACAAGTGCTGCCACTGAATGGGTGGGTGTGTGTGGGGCACAATTTTTGGCAAAAAGGGAGACTCCGCTTGGAGTAACCCTTGCTTACATTGTTTTTAAAAGAAGCCAAGATGAACAAGTCATGGTTCAGCAAAGACTTTATCTACCTACCCTGGTGTCATGCTGGGGATGGTTAATTATGGCGTATTTTTGAATGTGCTTGATGCAAATCTAGCTGTGAAGTGTACAACTAGGGCCCAAGTGCTGCCACTGAATGGGTGGGTGTGTGTGGGGCACAATTTTTGGCAAAAAGGGAGACTCCGCTTGGAGTCACCTTGCGGTGTTTTACATGACTTTAGAAGGGCGTGCCATGCCTATATCTGTGTCTCCTCCTCTTTTTCCTTGTCCAGCTGTTTTGTTTTCGCATGAGTATATGTCCTTGTCACCTTCCCATGTGTTGTGAGTTGTTTGTGACCTTTTGGACACCTTTGAGGGTGTTTTATAGGTGTTTTTCTGTGTTTGTGATTGCCTGCCATTGTTTCCTATGCAGTTCGAGTTCGGTTCGTCGAACGTTCGACGAGCCGAACTCGAACGGGACACCCGTTCGGCGTGCCGACCTCGAGCCGAACCGGGACCGGTTCGCTCATCTCTAATAATGACTATGAAATACCATTGTTACTAATAACAATAAAATATCTTTAATGAAGACATATAGAAACTATTAACCCTTATATATCAATTTCCCCCTTTTGTAAATGGTATAACCTTCACTACAGGGTCAGTAGGCGTCCAAACAGGAGCTGCTGGCTCATGGGCCTAGTACCCATGAGGGGTCTTCCTACCACTTCACCCATCCACCCTCAGTGTGGACACCTACTCCCCGTCAGTAGAGGCCATTTGGGGTCCGTAGTAAACTACAGAGGGTTCAATACTGAAACTCTTAGAACATACATTATTCAATAGTTTAGCTAATGCATAGATCAATGCTTTTACAGCTATATAAAGCAGTAGACAGAATAACAATATTTGCATACAGGATTGTATAATACCAGAAACCCAACCTGCCAGGCCCTTAAGCCAATTAGCTGGATTCATAAAAGAAAATGTATTTCCTCACCAGGAGTCTTCGCTGGAGTCATCCATATATATACATATATACATACACATGTATATACATATAATAGGAGAACAGACAAAAACTGGTGACTATGTATGTAGATACACACATAGACACAAACACACGGAACGAATCATTGTCCTTTCTACAGATAGCAACATCATTATATTGAAGACTGAACCATAATCCATCGTAGGTAATGGGGCCTGAATGAGGGATCTTAGTCTTTACTTTGGTAACTACACCCTCAATGTCCGGATTGTATTCCATCCACCACGACTGTCCCCTAGGCTGTGTGATATTTAGCTGGAACCAGGGATTAGTGACCTTTCCAGCTATAGTCAAGGTGGCAAATACATCTTTTCACCAGAATATTGATAGAGTCCAGGTTTCATTGTAGATACAGTCTGATATCAACACCTCCTGTGGTTCCAGAGGTAAGGCTAAATATGGCATAGTCTTTGAAGAAAATAAAACTGTGTGTGCAGATCCAACAGTCTTTTGGCTTTTCTCCTTCCATGTCCTCAGTAAGAGAAATATGGTGGCGAATGAGTTTATTATCCCAGTCCGTATTTAAAAGTTCGCTCAGTGTCTTTGTTTGGCGCAGCAACCCTGCTACACCTAGCAGGATAATTAGCAAAACTGTTATTCTGCCGGTGGAGTGACCTTTTTACAGTGACTGGCGTGGATTCAGGTGGGCTTTCCCTCAAGTTTCACTGAGGTGGATGTGGTCAGCTGGACTTGGAATGGGCCATCAGAGCGTGGATCTAGGCCCTTCTCACGTGTCTGCGCACGACCACCCAATCACCTGGATTCAGCTGATGCACATCTGCACTTGCATTGGGATCTGGAATGGATGAAAAGACATGTTTATGCACCACATTAAGTCTTTCCTGTAAGGCCTGGACGTAGGCTGTCATAGTGCCGTATTGCATCTGTAACACTTGTGGAAAGTAGAGACCTGTTTTTCGGGCACTACCAAACAGGACTTCAAAAGGAGACAAGCCTGTCTTTCTATATGGAGTGTGTCTGACTGAAAAGAGTGCCAGGGATAAGCACTCTACCCAATTCTTTCCTGTCTCTGCCATGGCCTTTTGAATTTTTAGTTTAAGTATCCCGTTTAATCTCTCTACTTTTCCACTGCTCTGTGGATGATAAGGGGTATGGAATGCCTGCTCTATTCCCAGGGCCTGCATAATGTCCCTCATTATTTCTCCAGTGAAGTGTGTACCCCTGTCACTTTCTATGGCTTCTGGGATGCCATACCTACAGACTAGTTCCTTCATCAGTTTTTCTGCAGTTGTTTTAGCATTTGCACATTTTACTGGATAGGCCTCAACCCATCCTGAGAAGAGATCTACACATACCAGGACATATTCATACACTCCTACCTTGGGTAGTTGTATGTAGTCTATTTGCAGTCGTTGACACGGTAGAGCCGTCTGGGTGTTGCTTTCTTAGGGACTTTTACTGTTTTACCTGGGTTGTGTTTTGCGCAGATAATGCAGGATTGTACATGTTTGAGGCTACGTAACTGAAGCCAGGAGCGATCCAGAAGGCATTCACCTTGTTACACATGTGACTTTTTGAGGCGTGAGTGGGGCCATGTGTTGCTTGTGCCATCATAGGGAACAGGGACCTTGGTAAACACAACCTATCCTTACTTTCCCATACTCCATTTGAGTTCAGCCCAGCTCCCATTTTCCCCAGTGTTCCTTCTCTGTTTGGGCAGCCTGATGCTGGAGGGATTTCAGGACATCCAGACTCACTGTGGCTGGGACTTGCTGGCTCCCTTCCACTATCCTCTGATCCCTAGGCCTCTTTGCCACTGCTTTCGCAGCTGCATCCGCCCTTCTATTGCCCGCTACCTCCAGTGAGTCACCTTTTGTGTGTGCTTTCACCTTAATGATGCCAACCTGGACTGGTAACATTAGTGCCTCCATTAACCGTTTTACCAATTCTGCATTTTTAATAGGCTTACCAGCTGACGTAAGAAAAGCTCTACTTCTCCAGATAGGGCCAAAATCATGACAGATCCCAAATCCATACTTTGAGTCTGAATAAACATTAATTTTCCTACCTGATCCCGCTCTACACGCCTCAATGAGCGCTGTTAGCTCCGCCTCCTGCGCGGACATGTGCGGCGGGAGTGGTTCAGCTCGGATTACCTCATGTGAGGATACTACTGCATATCCAGTGTAGAATCTCCTATCCAGGTGGTATCTGGAGCCATCTACAAAAAAACTCAAAATCTGCATTAGTAATAGGTGTATCATAGACATGTGGAAAACCTGCTGTCTCCTGACTCATCAGCTCTATGCAGTCATGCTCGTGCATCATGTCAAAGCATTCATCCTCACTTGTCACCAATTCCCCCTTTTCTGAATCTACTGGCAAAAGGGTGGCTGGATTCAGAACATTACACCTCTTGAGGGTGACATACTCAGGAATCAGAAGGGCACATTCAAGTCTGAGCTGTCTGGCCATAGACAGGTGTTTCGGTTGGACTTGCACAAGTAT
Source organism: Anomaloglossus baeobatrachus (assembly GCF_048569485.1). NCBI lineage: Eukaryota > Metazoa > Chordata > Amphibia > Anura > Aromobatidae > Anomaloglossus > Anomaloglossus baeobatrachus. The sequence goes on from NC_134353.1 coordinate 734,365,731, forward strand.
AGCATGAATGTCATGCGGGGAGTAAATTGTAGCGGGAAATATCAATGTGATCTCGCAAGCTTTCCCTAGCAGTACTGCAGCAGCCGCTCCAGCACGGACACACGTGGGTGACCCTCTGACAACTGGGTCCAATCGCGCTGAGTAGTAAGCTATTGGTCTTTGTTTGTCACCATGTTGCTGTGTGAGGACGGCTGTCGCATGCCCTCCCTGTTCTGTGCAAAACAAGGAAAATGGTTGATCGTAATTTGGAATACCCAGTGCCGGGGCAGATACAATGAGTAGTTTAAGGGAATGAAAGGAATCAATAGCTTCCTGAGTGAGGTCAAAGGGGTCAGATGACAGACAATCATAGAGGGGTTGCATCATTTGCGAGGCAGACCTTATCCAAGGCCTGCAGTATGACACTAAGCCCAAAAAGGTGCGCAGTTGCCGGTGTGACCTGGGTAAGGAGAGATTTTGGACTGCTTGTTTTCTCTCCTCAGTCAGGTGTCTCGTACCTTCAGAGATACAGTGACCCAAAAATGTTACCTTTTGCTTACAGTACTGTAATTTTTCACGTGAAACTTTGCAACCATTCTCTGCCAGAAAACACAGCAAAGAAATTGTGGCTTCCTTGCAGGACGTCTGGTCTGGACAGCAGAGCAAAAGGTCGTCCACGTTCTGCAATAGCGTAACCTGTGGATGAGGCGGTTGCCACTGTTCCAGAATTCCTGCCATAGCTGTAGAATAAATGGTAGGTGAATTCATTCCTCCTTGCGGGAGGACTGTCCACATGTACTGTTTCCCCTCATGTGTGAAGGCAAAAAGATACTGACAGTCAGGGTGTAGAGGCACAGAGAAAAATGCATTTGCCAAATCAATTACTGTAAAACATTTGGAGGTCCCTGGGATTTGTGACAGTAAGGTATGTGGGTTTGGAACAATAGATGTTCCACTCTCAGTGACAGCATTGACAGCTCTCAAATCATGCACCATTCTGTACGTGTCAGGGGAACCTTTGGGCCCTTTTTTTCTTGATTGGATATAAGGGAGTGTTACAGGGGGAGGACCTTTGTACTAGAGCCCCTGCTTGCACATATTCTCTGGTCAGGGCCATTGATTTGGCTGGGCTTAAGTGATACTGTTTTATCAAGGGAATTTCAAACACCAATCCCTCCAGTCCCTTCATGGTCACCAGTTTCCTAGGCCAGAGGCAAAGGAGGAGGGAAGGGAGGAGGAGAGTCAGTCTGCTCCCTCTCCTATTTGGGGTTTTTGCACTGTCTGGCGTAATGACCATTCCGTCCACAATTACAGCACTGTACGGTCACTAGGTCACCTGGTGCCCTACCTCTCTGCTTCCACTGTCTTCCTTGTGCTCTAGCATACATAACTGGTCGCTTGCATTTTGTCAGTTCAACCCCCTTAGCTACTTGCAGAAGGTCTGTTGGGTCCATGTTTCTCCACTCAGGTCTGGCTGTCTGTACTGCTTTTCGTAAAACCTTATTCATACCGTTAACGAATATACTCATCAGTATTTTGTCATTAAGGGAGGTTCTGACTTTGTACCCCACGTCTGCCCACTTCAGCTGTAACCTCCAAAAGTACGTCTCTATACTCTCCCCTTCCTGCTGTATTACGTCAGTCAGGAAAAGAGGGAAAGGTTGGTCTTCAGGGTCAGATAACTGTTTTCTTTCCTCACCATCAGAGTAATGTCCAGCTTCCTCCCCAAAACTCAACTCCTTCACTACCTCTGTCTCAGTGTCAGTGTCCTCTGTCATCACATGTGATCTGGTTCGAACAGGATTTAGTGCAATCTGCTTAGGGCGAGTAACATTACACGTAGCACAAGTACCTCTCCAGTCTGGGTTTTTCTGACTACAATGTTTACAAGTCCATTCATCTGGTCTGGGTTTCTGATCATGTGAAGGTGGGGCGGTAGCAGTCACAGTTTTTGCTCTTAGTGTATTAAAACATTTATAATACACTTTACATAACAATAATATAATAATACATCCCACTGTTATTTCTTTACATCCACAATGCTGCACCTCTTCCTTGAATCTGTGCCATTTTTCAACATCCAAACACCCACACTCTGGCATGTCTGCCTTTCTGAGTATTAGTCTGACATTTTTCACTGCTTCTTTGCCTTCTCTTTCTTGCACTATCTGTTTGGCTGTTTTGGATCCGGCTGGAGCCCCACACTGCACACTGAACAAGTTGCCCATGGCTTTAACTTATTCCCACACAGCCCACCTTTCTGCAAATGCCCTCTCAGTGTCCCTGAACCTTGTTAACAGGCCACACGTCTCCTGGCAAGTCAGAATGGGCTCTCAAGTGGTAGCAGGAAGGCTCAATCAGCATTCACTCTCACCTGCTACACTTGTAGGGCGTATTGGGAAGGGTTAAAAAACACCTCTCACCCAATAGACCAGATGACTAAAGCAGGAAGGACCAGGTGTGATAGTCCTCTCACCTGCTAGACCACCTCCATGTAAGTGGGAAGGCCACAATGCTCTCTAACCCACTTAGATCTGATGTGCAGTTGGGTACTTCATGCTGGTCCTTTACAAAGTATTAAAGCAACGAACGTAAACTAGAGTTAAACCAATAAACCAAAACAATCCTCAGAGCTGACTTCTCACAGAGGGCAGAAAATCGCGCAGCTGTTCACTTGACCCTTCCCAACAGAATGTCAGCAGCGCACAGTTTGTTTAGCAAGAGTCTTATCTCATCCAGATTCAGCTTTCCAAAACACAATCCTAATACCCACTGGTATAATACACAATCCTAGCAGAAAATTGAGACTACTTATATACCTTCACAGCACTAATATTCTACATTGCTATAAAACCTTCATCCCCATTTTGAGGGGAAGAAACACACAATATCTCACTATAAGGACAGATCCCAGGACCACTTGTCTTACTCATTCATTGATTCCAGAAACATATGTAACAATACACCTTCCAAGGGTTAACCTCACATGCAAATAAAATTATCTAAACCGCTCTTGACACTGATGGGAAAAAAATACATATGTCAGGTATCCACTCAAATACTCTATATGGCTATGCCCTGTGACATTTCACAACCGGAACATCTTTTCACAGTCCACAGTATCACCTATAACCATTAAACTTATACATACATATTATTTCACCAAGTCTCTTATCTCAATTTCTCATCACTTAGTTATTCAGAGGCTTCTCATCAATATACAACAACCTATTGCCTGCCTACTTTATCTAGGCATTAATATGAAACCACTTATGAACACAAATCCCTAGACCAGTGTATTGCCCATCAAAGATGCAAAGATGGCCAAAGTAAAACACAAAACACAGCAACACAGCAAATGCAATTATACAGAGACTGTCCCAAATTCCATGCTATGCAATCTATGCAATCAGTTAATAGACGGACAACAGATTATCTTATTACTCTATATTTCAACTCTCATTCAGACATGCATGAAAAAACAATACTCACTGGTGATGCCAGAGTTCTTGAACCGTGTGTACAGCCTTACCCAGAATATTCGGGAAATCAGAGAGAGTGAAATAAAGTGTAAGAATAAAGCTTCTCACCTTGCTGCAGCTGAAATTTCACTGTCTCCAGAGTCCCCAAAACTTCTTCCGAATAGGCTGGTTGGCCACGGCTCCACGTTGGGCACCAAAAACTGTTGTAGCTGTTCTGTTTTGTCACAAGTCAGCTTATGGGATCACCAGTGAGGTCTTCTCAATTAGGCCTCTTCAGACCTAATCAAGATCGAGCGCTCGGAGAAAAAGACCTGCATCCATGTGGGCATGATCAATTTTCTGTTTATTTAACCAAAGTACACTTTATTTATACCATTTACAGATCAATGTGATATTGCAAATAAAGCTTCTAGCTGGACTTTACAAGTTGCTCATATGACCTTTAAGTTTTAGCAAAACAAAAATGTAGAGTCATGCATATGAGATAAGAAGAAGATAAGAAGAACATTTAGAGACAATAATAATCCTTGAGCCTGTTTCTAATTCCGAAGGCTCCATAATGACTATGAACTACCACCAGATATACTTACTAATAACAATAAAATATCTTTAATGAAGAAATATAGAAACTATTAACCCTTCTATATCACTATAAAAGCAAAATGGTCACTTTTTTTTTTAGTTTCCAAAAGGGAGTCCAAATAGTCTTATTATTTCCAAGATAAGCTTTGTTATCTGTATTGCAAAGCTTTTTCTGAGGGAATGTCTGCTACTCATAAGAAAGACCAGAAGACCTCTCTGTAATCCATGCAGACATAACTGTTGGGAATGTTAGTTATGTTTTGGCTGCTGGGAGGCTCCCTCTGGTGGCCAGGAATGGTTTGGACAGAGACCAGGTGTGTTGTGCAGTGGTTGTTTCCTTTGCTAACTCTCTGCTTATTTAAGTCCTGGTCTGATTGCAGGCTGTTGCCGGATGTCAGTTGTTCTTTGTATTTTCAGCCTGCTTAATCCTGCTCTACACCACATCTACTCCAGATAAGTGCTTGCTCTTTATTTATTGTCTGGTTCTTTTGCTTATCTGGGTTTGTCATTTGTTGTGGTTGGTTTCAGGTTATTTCCTTCCAGGGATTTTCCCCCTCAGTGGATTGTTGAGGAACTCCCTGCAGTTCTGTGTGGAGTATAGCTCCTTTGGGTTCATGTGTTTGTGGCTTGTTGAATTTGTTATAATTCTTGTTTTCTGTTCATTGGTATGATAAGGGCACCTGGTATAGGACGGAGTTCAGATCGAGCGATCTGAGGGCCTTTTTGTACTATCAGAAAGTTGGTATTTTGCAGGGTTTTTTAGTCAGCGGGGGCCTCACCTTTTGCTAATCCTGTCATCTACCTGTGTATTGTGTTTTTCCTATATCACCGCAGTCTTTGAATGTGGGGGGCTTGCTATTCTTGTCAATTTTCTGAGGCAGAGAGTTATTCATCTTTCCTACCTTTAGGATAGTTAGTTCTCTGGCTGGGTTCGCGGTGCACAGGATGTTAGTTCACCCCTCGGCTACTTCTAGTTGTGATGGTTAGTAAGGGGATGGCGGCCAGATTAGTTGCCAATGCTCTTGTCACCTTTTTGCCAATGATTTGTGGTGGTCTTCCATGGTTCCGGATCATAACACATAACATTCCCAGCCTTTGCCAGCATTAAGGCTCAATCAAGTAGGTGAGGCAGCAACACCCACACGTCATTTGATATTGGCATTATAGACAAGATGCTTTATCTGCTAATGTAACAACTGGTAGGTACAATTCACGAAAAACAGATGCACTGGCTAAACAGCTGGGTTTACTTAGATTGCATGTGTCATTTCTCAGGTAAAGAAACTGAGCCTTTATCCCATGGACTTACAGGTCAACAAATTGCAGCAAGGCAATACCTGGCTCAGTTTGTTTCAGGTGTACTGTATTGACCAGCCTCCAGCATAATGTTACAAAGTGTTTTCAGGGCAGCCTGTGGATCTGTCATACAGACCAGGTTGTACAACGCAAGTGTGGCCAAATTAACATACCTACCTTCCATAGCTTCTTTGAAAACAATACTCTTGCTTTGTCTTCATTTTTATATGGTTGGAGAACAGAGGTGTATCATCCATAGCAGCAGGTCAAGCACCCCTGCTCGTCATCACAACTTCAGCAATATCCCCTTCCTTAGTTGAATAATATGGTGAATTATGGGCTCCCTGTTTCACCATTCAGTCTGGATGTATGGGTCTGAAACTTAGCACACTGCAAAAGTGCTGACGTCACTACATTGTGAATGCTATGTGTAGTACTCAGATTGCACAGATCTGAGCAGCAGGTCAAGGGAATGGTATAAGGTGAATAGTTGTTTATTTTTTTGTCTGTTAGTACATGTGTGGGCAATCATATTACAGTGACAAGCAAAAGGGTAACAATGTTTTGAACTTTTAACTTTTAGGCTCAATATTTCACCATCCACTACAGCTTTGAATGCAAGACTACATTCATTTTATAAATAAGCATCTTGGCTATCTCATACATAAATTGGACTTGCAACTATTTAGCATATGATTATTATGTCACAGCATTGTTACTGTTTTGCTCTCTTTTCTTGGGAAATCTTCCTTATGGCTGCTTCTTGATTAGAACCAGTGACAATTTCTTTGGCATTAGTAGTATACCGGAAGAAAAAGATTTGTCTTCCACCAGGGGCAAAACAGTAACAATGCAGTAACATGACAAGAATCTGTATAACTAATCTTATGCTAAATAGTTGCAAGTCAAATTTATGTATGAGAAAGCCAAGATGATTGTCTATAAATTGATGGTAGTCTTATGTTCAAAGCTGTAATGGATGAGGAGACATGGAACTTGGAAGTAAATATTTCAAAACATTGTTACCCTTTTGCTCATCAGTTTAAGTGAAAAGCTGTTGGGCTATCATACTGTGTGTGAGGGGATATGAAACAATCACAGTAAGTGAGGATATATAGAGCCATCAAACTGAGTGAAGGACTGTGGGGCCATCATACTTAGTGGGGGATGGGAAGTAGGGGCAGCAGACTGAGAGAGGAGCTGTGGAGGCCATTACATTGAGTGGGGAATATGGGAACCATCATACGAATTGAGCAGTTGTAGGGGCCATCATATTGAGTGGCGGTGGGCTAGGAAGTCAACATTAAATGAAGAGTTGTGGGAGCCATCATACTGAGTTGAGGTAGTGGAGGTATCATACTGAGTGAGGAGCCATCATACTGAGTAACGTCTGAAGGATCATCATACTAAGGGGCTATTATACTGTGTGGGAGACTATGGGGGGCATCATATTGAGTGGGGGATGTGAAGGCAATCATACTGAGTGGGGGTATGTGTGATCAATCAGATTGAGTGAGGGGAGGTGAGGAGCCATCATATTGAGTGGGGGTGGACTGTGTAGGTATATTACTGAATGAGGAGTTGTGGGGACCATCATACTGAGTGGAAAGCAGTGGGGGCATTATAGTGAGTGATGGGCCATCATAAGAGCTGTGGAACGATGATACTGTGGGGCTATCAATTTATGTAGGTGGCTGCGGGAGAAATGATAGTGTTCGAAGGCTGTGAGGTATTATAGTGATTGGGAATTGTGGAGACAGGATACTGAACAGAAGCCATCATACTGACAGACCATTATACTTTGTGGGGGGATGACACTGTGTGTGGTGGAACTATGGGGAAATAATATTGTAGGGTAAGGCAATTTAGGGACATCATTCTGTGAAGGTATTAGGATATGTTGGAAAGTTTTTGGGGATTTACTGAGTGGATTTTATACTCAGCGTGTAAGAGTGAAGGCATTATAAACTATAATGGCCATGAAAGGGGTGTCATGGATGAGAACACTATAGAGCAATGGGGCTTCAATAGGGACATAATTACTTTGTATGTGCCAAAATCTTTGTCCCTCTTCCTGTTTATAAAAGTTCCAGATATGGCAGATATGGACCCATCTACTTCACCGAATATTTTTTTAGGGAGTGGAGGAGGTGATAATAAAACTTTTGCTATGGGGACCATGATTTCTTTGTTCTCTGCTTGAAAAAAAAGCCCTTGTAATTGCCTAATCTTTTTGTGATTAACCTCCTATTCTGAGTTTCCCCGGGGGGGGGGGACATTCCAAAAATTCCGTTAGATCCTTTGTCTTTTGTGGGGCCACTGCCTTGTTTATCATTCACATGGGAATAAATTTATTTCCTGTTGATTTATTTTACAAAATTCATTCATATTGCTAAATTCTGTTTTGACGTTTTTTTCCCAATTATAATAAGATTTCAATGGGCAGAACAGGAAATTTTATTGGATATGAAAAGGTTAACAATCCAGTTCTGAAGTACCGTATATGCCGGCGTATAAGACGACTGGGCGTATAAGACGACCCCCAACTTCTGCCCTAAAAATATAGAATTTGGGATATACTCACTGTATAAGACTACCCCGCTCCCAAATGAAAAAAAGTCTGCTTTGATTGCAACATGTTAATTTTAATTCCGCGAGAGCCGTACAATATGTTTTTAAAGGGCCATTGACAGATCAATCGCTCCAATGTTCACTTAGTACAGCAAGGAATGCTCCTCCCTGCTGTATAAAGCCACAACTGGACTGAAACAATGGTACTACACTCTGCTACAAACAGACACACACAACTCTGCTACAAACAGACAAACACACACAACTCTGCTACAAACAGACAAACACACACAACTCTGCTACAAACAGACAAACACACACAACTCTGCTACATACAGACAAACACACACAACTCTGCTACATACAGACAAACACACACACACAACTCTGCTACATACAGACAAACACATACAACTCTGCTACATACAGACAAACACACACAACTCTGCTACATACAGACAAACACACACAACTCTGCTACATACAGACAAACACATACAACTCTGCTACATACAGACAAACACATACAACTCTGCTACATACAGACAAACACATACAACTCTGCTACATACAGACAAACACATACAACTCTGCTACATACAGACAAACACACACAACTCTGCTACATACAGACAAACACACACAACTCTGCTACATACAGACAAACACATACAACTCTGCTACATACAGACAAACACATACAACTCTGCTACATACAGACAAACACACACAACTCTGCTACATACAGACAAACACATACAACTCTGCTACATACAGACAAACACATACAACTCTGCTACATACAGACAAACACATACAACTCTGCTACATACAGACAAATACACACAACTCTGCTGCTCTGTGGGGCCTGTACCCGCGGCTCGGCGGGTACAGCACCCGCGGCATCGGCGGGGGGGGGATTGGCAGGGCATACATCTGGGGGGTTAGAAGCAGCTCACCGGGGCCCATAATGGGGAGGCGGGGAGGGCATTTACCCGATTAGGTCACGGTGGAGAGGGGGCCCACACAGCGCCGGACAGAAGCTCGCCTCCTTCATCTGTGGGACTGAGAAGGCGGTAGCTCCGCCCACAGATGAAATTCAAAACAGGATGTCTGCGCGCCTTAAAGTGACGGCGCCGCAGATTGCTGCCGAGGACTGCGGTCCCCGGAACTCGGCCGGGGGCAGCAGAACTATAAAGGCGAGTGGGCCCCGGCCAAGGGACAGGAGAACTGACGAGGCCGAGTGGGCCCCCCGGCTCTCCAGGGCCCCGGCATTTGCCCATAGACAGGTAGGAGCCCTGTCTGCGAGCCAGATACGGCCATCAAAAGAGCCATATCTGGCTCGCGAGCCATAGGTTCCCGACCCCTGCTGTATGATATATACCGTATTTTTCGCTTTATAAGACGCACCTGATTATAAGACGCACCCCCAAATTTGGTGAAGAAAAAGAGAATTTTTTTTTTTAATGTTAAATGGGGTCCATCTTATAATGCCAGTGTCCTTCTAACAAATCATATAGGGTATATGTCCCTCATAGCCCCCCATCCTAAAATTAGCCCCCTTAATCTGGATATGGCCCCCTTATATTGAATATAGCCCCCTTGTGATGGCACACGTTCCCCTGTGCTGCCTATGGTCCCCTATGGATTGCACACGTTCCCGTGTTAGATAACGCCCCCATGCTGCTGCCCATGGCCCCTATAGATCGCACAAGTCCCCCTGTGTTAGATATCGCCCCCATAGTGCTGCCCATGGCCCCTATAGATCGCACAAGTCCCCCTGTGTTAGATATCGCCCCCATAGTGCTGCCCATGGCTCTTATATAGATCGCACAAGTCCCCCTGTGTTATATATCGCCCCCATAGTGCTGCCCATGGTCCCTATAGATCACACAAGTCCCCCTGTGTTAGATATCGCCCCCATAGTGCTGCCCATGGCTCTTATATAGATCGCACAAGTCCCCCTGTGTTAGATATCGCCCCCATAGTGCTGCCCATGGCCCCTATAGATCGCACAAGTCCCCCTGTGTTAGATATCTCCCCCATAGGGCTGCCCATGGCCCCTATATAGATCGCACAAGTCCCCCTGTGTCAGATATCTCCCCCATAGTGCTGCCCATGGCCCCTATATAGATCGCACAAGTCCCCCTGTGTCAGATATCGCCCCCATAGTGCTGCCCATGGCCCCTATAGATCGCACAAGTCCCCCTGTGTTAGATATCTCCCCCATAGTGCTGCCCATGGCCCCTATATAGATCGCACAAGTCCCCCTGTGTCAGATATCGCCCCCATAGTGCTGCCCATGGCCCCTATAGATCGCACAAGTCCCCCTGTGTCAGATATGGCCCCTAGGCTGCTGCCCAAAGTAAAATAAAACCCTCTTTCCTTATCTCCTCCAGCGCTGAGCTCCCTCCTGTCTGGCTCCGTGCTTCTGTTCTTCCACTTCCTGGTTCTCAGTGCGGTCATGTGATCGGCACAGCAGGCTGAGCTCTCTGCCTGCCTGATCACAGTGGAAGCAGGGACACGGGGAGAAACGCTGCAGGGGTAAGTAAAGCTTTTTTATTTTAGAATGAGCAGCAGCCTGGGGGCCAAATCTAACACAGGGGTGGGCATGTGCGATCACACTGGGACGCAGGCTCATATAATATGCACCGCTCCCCCAGCCAATCACTGCGTGCGATTTCAGCACCATTGGAGATGGACAGCGGCTGTGCATATTATATGAGCGGGTGCAGGAGATCAAAGGCTGCAGCCCGCAGCATTCCCCTGTGCTCCAGAGCTGCTGCCCCCACCTCCCCTGGACGCTGCAGTGTACATATATATATACACCCCCCCCTGTATATCCGGCGTATAAGACGACCCCCCACTGTAGCCATTATTTTAAGGGGGTAAAAAGTCGTCTTATACGCCAGTATATACGGTAAGTAAAAAAAGGATAATTGTTCACTTAGTTGAAAAACATTAACTTCTTCACATTCACAGTAGTACACCTATTTCGTCTTTAGAAAAAAAGGGGATCATTTTGAATGGCTGAGGAAAAAAAAGCTTTTGGTAATTGTCTAGTCATTTTGTGATTGGGAAACCAGTAACAGACACCAAAAAGCTGGATCATTTTGCAATCCTAGTTGAGAAAAACATATTTTTTTTACATTTAAAACACACCTGTTTTGTCTCCCCAATTAAAGGCATAATGATGGATGGCTTGTGTTAATACCCAGTGCTTCTTCATGTAAGTGCTTAAGGCTGTGTGCGCACTTTGCGTTTTTACCTGCGTTTCCGCAGCGTTTTGAACTGCAGCATTTTCATGCCAAAATGCATGCATTTTGATTTTCAAGCAAAGTCTATGGGAAATAGGGATTTGTTGTGCGCACTTCGCAGTTCAAAACGCTGCATTTAATTTGTATATTTTTGGGCAAAAACTCAGCGTTCAAAGAAGCAGCATGTCAATTGTTTTTGCCATTTGGGCTGTGTTTTGATAACATTAAAGTCAATGAGAAGTTGCAAAATGCAAGCAACATCAAAATTCTAGCGTTTTACATGCTTTTTTGATGCTGAAAACATGCGTTTAGGACCAATTAATTCCATGCATTTTTGGCAAAATATTAATGGCATAATATGTCCCTTTACACACACACATAGTCCGACAATTATTTTTAAGAAAATCAATAAATAAATGTAATTTTAGGCATAATTATTATCACAAACTTATCATTTTAATAATAAAAAGCCATTTTTTGATTGATAATAATCTTGATATTTGTTATCATTTTTTTACATTTTTATCATAGTGTTTGAATGGTTAAACTTTATTTAGTAGTGTCTTTGTATTGAAAATGCTGACTTTAAGCAATGAAAAAGCATGTAAAAACGCGGCTAAAATGAGATAAAAACGCATGCGTATTTATCGCATTTTTGTGGTCAAAACCAACTTTGGCAAAAAACATTTCTGCCAGAGGATGCGTTTAGAATTGCAACTACCTCGACGCAAAGTGCGCACATAACCTAAAGGGTGCTTTACATGTTTCGACATCGCTGGCGATTGCTAGTGATGTCATGTGCGATAGCACCCACCCCCGTCGGTGGCATGATATGTGGTGATCGCTGCTGTAGTGAACATTATCGCTACGGCAGCGTCACATGCACATACTTTGTCAGCGACGTCACTGTGACCGCCGACCAATCCCTCCCTCCAGGGGGAGGTGCGTTCAGCATCATAGCGACATCAAGGCGGCGTCACCAAGCTGCCGGCCAATAGATGCGGAGGGGCGGAGATGAGCGGGACGTAACATCCCGCCCACTTCCTTCCTTCCTCATTGCCGGTGGACGCAGGTAAGGAAATGTTCGTCATTCCTGCGGTGTCACACATAGCGATGTGTGCGGCCGCAGGAACAACGAACAACATCGTAGCGGCAGCAGCAACGATATTAAGAAAATGAGTGACGAGTCAACGAGCAACGATTTTTCACGTTTTTGTGCTCGTTGATCGTCGCTCATTGGTATCACATGCTGCGATGTCAGTAACGGCGCCGAATGTGCGTCACTAACGACGTGACCCCAACAATATATCGTTACCGATATCGCAGCATGTAAAGCACCCTTTAGACTCTCAAAGCGGGAATAATTTTTGTACCCAACTGTGTATAAGTACCATGGCTTCTGTCTGCACAGCCGGTGCATAAATAAAACCAAATGGATAATTTTTTACTGTTGATACAATTTAAATAGCTTAGAAAGTCTGAAACTGCTGTGTATGGTTACATAGACCGCTGATCAGCACTGCTTACCAACCGCTTTTTCCTAGCTATATAAGTAACAGTTACTTGGACATTAATAAGGCTGTATTTGCTCAAAAAGGGTCAATAGACTCAAAGGGGAATTCAGAGTGTTGTACTCATATGTTCCAGGCTTATTAATGATGTATTTCAAATTTGGTGAAGCCGGCGATTTCCAATTTCAAAAGATCTGCTCATCTGTACCCGCATGTTCTAGATATGGTATTACATCTAACATTTTTCTATAGACTTCTCTATTGGATTTCAACAATATTAGAAAAATAATACATGGTTTAGATGCTAGAATAAAACAATATCCCCCCTAAAAAATCTAAAACACTATGAAAACAATAAACAAATTCAATTTTATTTATTGCTTTACAAATGTGAAAATCGTTAAAGCAATTGTGCATGTAGATGATCCCGTAGATGATCTCTTAAGCGTTTTTTCTAAGGATGTAGAGGATTTACCACTATTAAAACTAAAAATAACACCAATTTTTAACGCTGTACTGGTAAATTAGTCACTAATCGTAGAATATTTGCTTCCCTTTTCTTCTTTACCTGTCAGATAATTGAAGGGTGACCCTCTAAAATATGGTTGATATGACATTACTGTAGGTGTTCTCTTTCTTGCACAGTAAACTGCATCCTATTATTTCATTTTGTAAAAAAAAAAAATGTGTGGGAGTAAAACTCCGAGAATGTAAAAGCTCTTCATTCATAGACTATTCTTCTTGTCTGGCACTGTGAAATCAGGTTGAAGCCGGATTCATCCTTATGCAACCATTATCTCATATATATAATTGACCTCATCCAATACTGTAATATTGTTTAAATAGCATAGCAACGCATTACCATGAAATTTAACTTACACATGAAGCAGAGATGAAACCATAATGCTGTTAAAACAGAACAATGAAGCCAAAGAAGTTATTAAATACTACATTTTGCTAAGTGACGTTCCGTTGAGCATAAGCTGTGGCAGCTGAACATTTATTTGTGTGGCCATTTAGCAAAGAGATGCTTAGCATGGAGATCTTGCTTAGAGTGAATTGCCTGTGTTCCATATTTTATATACGCCGCTACAATCTGAACGGCTTTATGCAAAGCAAATGAAACATCTTTCAATAAGAATTATTAACCAGGGTGTTATTATAGTTTACATTTTCTCAATTCAACATTAGCCGATATCTTCCAACTAGTGGCATATCTGCCTAGCTACCACTTTTAGAACATACAAATTCAGAATATAAGCGGGCAGTGGCATACAGAGAAATCACATAGCAAGAACTCACTCCCCCCAAAAAAAATATTTTTATATATATATATATATATATATATATATAAAATAAATATATATACACACATATATATATATATATATATATATATATATATAAAAATAAATATATATACACATATATATATATATATATATATATATATATATGTATACACTGTATATATACTGTATACGGTATATATATATATATATATATATATATATATATATATCTATATATACATAGTGAAAGAAATAATTATTTAAATCTTGCTGATTTGTTTGATCAAATAATTATTTAGAGAGAGGTAGAGAAAGGCAGCACTCACCGAAGCTTCAGATGCGTTTTTTAATAAATCATGCTGATGATGGGTACAAGTGGATAGGAGGGTGAGAGAGGCTTACAGCGCTGAGTGATCTAACAGCAATCCATCAGAAGGATTAACAGTGCCCAGTTTTCTCTTTTATACTTCAAAGAATTATTTCCTTCATTGTATTTACAGTATATATATAGATATATATATATATAGATATATATATATATATATAGATATATATATATATATATATATATATATAGATATATATATATAGATATATATATCTAATATATAAAGCTGAATGTGTGTATGTGTATGTATGTCCGGGATTGGCGTCATAGGCTATGTTTTGAGGGGAAATTTAACCCCACTCTTTACAGTTATTCACCAAAAAACCTGCCTCCATTATAGCGAATGGAGCTGGGAGCCACAGTGCAGCCAGAACTTCAGAAGAATGCGACGCCACGTCCTTATATGGAATGTTGGCGTGTCACAATGCAGCCAAGGAAAGAGACAGACACAGACAGGGAAAAAGACGGACACAGACAGGGAAAGAGACAGACAGACAGGGTAAGAGACAAACATAGACAGGGTAAGAGACAGACACAAAGAGACAGACACAGACAAAGAGACAGACTGACAGTTTAAGAGACAGACAGAGAAAGAGAGAGACAGGTTAAGAGACAGACAGACAGGTAAAGAAACAGACACAGACAAAGAGACAGAGACAAACACAGGTAATCAGACAGACAGGGAAAGAGACAGACAGGGAAAGAGAGAGAAAGAGACAGACAGGAAAAGAGAGGGAAAGAAAGGGACAGAAACAGACAGGGAAAGAAACAGACAGCGAAAGTGACAGAGATAGACAGACAGGGAAAGAGATTGAGACAGATGGAGAAAAAGACAGACAGACAAAGAGATAGAGAGAGAGACAGAGAGATATATAAAGAGGGGGAGACAGACAGAGAATGGGAGAGAAATAGAGAGACAGTTACTATCCCAGGCAGCGGATATTGTGTGCAGAATAAATTTTTGTTAATACATTCTATTTTGTTAACAACAGTTATTAACCCGGGCGAAGCCGGGTAGTACAGCTAGTCTAATATATAAAGCTGAATGTGTGTATGTATGTGTGTGTGTGTGTGTGTATGTCTGGGATTGGCATCTGCACCGTCGCAGCTACAGACACAAAATTTTGCACACTCACACGTCTGGACCCGAAGAGCGTCATAGGCTATATTTTGAGGGGAAATTTTAAAGCTGCGCTTTACAGTTATTCGCCAAAAAACCTGCCTCCATTAAAGCGAATGGAGCTGGGAGCTACAGTGCAGCCAGAACTTCAGAAGAATGCACAGCCATGCCCTTATATGGAATGTTGGCGTGTCACAATGCAGCCAGGGAAAGAAACAGACACAGACAGGGAAAGAGGCAGACACAGACAAAAAGACAGAGACAGACACAGGGTAACAGACAGAAAGGGAAAGAGACAGACAGGGTAAGAGACAGACAAAGACAGGCAAAGAGACAGACAAAGAGACAGACACAAGAAAAGAGACAGAGGGAAAGAGACAGACAGGGAAAGAGAAGGAAAGAGACAGACAGGGAAAGAGAGGGAAAGAGACAGACAGGTAAAGAGACAGGCAGGGAAAGTGACAGAGATAGACAGACAGGAAAATAGATAGATAGACAGACAGGGAAAGAGATTGAGACAGACTGAGAAAGAGACAGAGACAGTCAGAGACAGACAGGGAAAGAGACAGACAGACAAAGAGATAGAGAGAGAGACAGAGAGATATATACAGAAAGGGAGACAGACAGAGAATGGGAGAGAAACAGAGAGACAGTTACTATCCCGGGAATGTTAATACATTCTATTTTGTTAACAACAGTTATTAACCCGGGTGCAGCCGGGTAGTACAGCTAGTATATATATATATATATATATATATATATATATATATATATATATATATATATATAAATATATATATATATATATATATATATATATATATATATATATATATATATACAGTACAGACCAAAGGTTTGGACACACCTTCTCATCTATAGAACAACTGTTGAGAGGAGACTTTGTGCAGCAGGCCTTCATGGTAAAATAGCTGCTAGGAAACCACTGCTAAGCAACAAGAAGAAGAGACTTGTTTGGGCTAAAGAACACAAGGAATGGAAATTAGACCAGTGGAAATCTGTGCTTTGGTCATATGAGTCCAAATTTGAGATCTTTGGATCCAACCACCGTGTCTTTGTAGAAAAGGTGAATGGATGGACTCTACGTGCCTGGTTCCCACCATGAAGCATGGAGGAGGAGGTGTGATGGGGTGGGGGTGCTTTGCTGGTGACACTGTTGGGGATTCATTCAAAATTGAAGGCATACAGAATCAGCATGGCTACCACAGCATCTTCAGTGGCATGCTATTCCATCCGGTTTGCGTTTAGTTGGACCATCATTTATTTTTCAACAGGACAATGACCCCAAACACACCTCCATGCTGTGTAAGTGCTATTTGACTAAGAAGGAGAGTGATGGGGTGCTATGCCAGATGACCTGGTCTCCACAGTCAGCAGACCTGAACCCAATCGAGATGGTTTGGGGTGAGCTAGACCGCAGAGTGAAGGCATAAGGGTCAACAAGTGTTAAACATCTCTGGGAATTCCTTCAAGACTGTTGGAAAACCATTTCCGGTGACTACCTCTTGAAGCTCATCAAGAGAATGCCAAGAGTGGGCAAAGCAGTAATCAAAGCAAAAGGTGGCTACTTTGAAAAGCCTGGAATATAAGACATATTTTCAGTTGTTTCACATTTTTTTAAGTATTTCAGTCCACATATTTTAATTCATAGTTTTGATGCCTTCAATGTGAATCTACAATTTTCAGAGTCCTGAAAATAAAGAAAACTCTTTGAATGAGAAGGTGTGTCCAAACCTTTGGTCTGTACTGTATGTATATATATATATATATACAGTTAGGTCCAGAAATATTTGGACAGTGACACAATTTTCGCGAGTTGGGCTCTGCTTGCCACCACATTGGATTTGAAATGAAACCTCTACAACAGAATTTAAGTGCAGATTGTAACGTTTAATTTGAAGGTTTGAACAAAAATATCTGATAGAAATTGTAGGAATTGTACACATTTCTTTACAAACACTCCACATTTTAGGAGGTCAAAAGTAATTGGACAAATAAACCAAACCCAAACAAAATATTTTTATTTTCAATATTTTGTTGCGAATCCTTTGGAGGCAATCACTGCCTTAAGTCTGAAACCCATGGACATCACCAAACACTGGGTTTCCTCCTTCTTAATGCTTTGCCAGGCCTTTACAGCCGCAGCCTTCAGGTCTTGCTTGTTTGTGGGTCTTTCCGTCTTAAGTCTGGATTTGAGCAAGTGAAATGCATGCTCAATTGGGTTAAGATCTGGTGATTGACTTGGCCATTGCAGAATGTTCCACTTTTTTGCACTCATGAACTCCTGGGTAGCTTTGGCTGTATGCTTGGGGTCATTGTTCATCTGTACTATGAAGCGCCGTCCGATCAACTTTGCGGCATTTGGCTGAATCTGGGCTGAAAGTATATCCCGGTACACTTCAGAATTCATCCGGCTACTCTTGTCTGCTGTTATGTCATCAATAAACACAAGTGACCCAGTGCCATTGAAAGCCATGCATGCCCATGCCATCACGTTGCCTCCACCATGTTTTACAGAGGATGTGGTGTGCCTTGGATCATGTGCCGTTCCCTTTCTTCTCCAAACTTTTTTCTTCCCATCATTCTGGTACAGGTTGATCTTTGTCTCATCTGTCCATAGAATACTTTTCCAGAACTGAGCTGGCTTCATGAGGTGTTTTTCAGCAAATTTAACTCTGGCCTGTCTATTTTTGGAATTGATGAATGGGTTGCATCTAGATGTGAACCCTTTGTATTTACTTTCATGGAGTCTTCTCTTTACTGTTGACTTAGAGACAGATACACCTACTTCACTGAGAGTGTTCTGGACTTCAGTTGATGTTGTGAACGGGTTCTTCTTCACCAAAGAAAGTATGCGGCGATCATCCACCACTGTTGTCATCCGTGGACGCCCAGGCCTTTTTGAGTTCCCAAGCTCACCAGTCAATTCCTTTTTTCTCAGAATGTACCCGACTGTTGATTTTGCTACTCCAAGCATGTCTGCTATCTCTCTGATGGATTTTTTCTTTTTTTTCAGCCTCAGGATGTTTTGCTTCACCTCAATTGAGAGTTCCTTAGACCGCATGTTGTCTGGTCACAGCAACAGCTTCCAAATGCAAAACCACACACCTGTAATCAACCCCAGACCTTTTAACTACTTCATTGATTACAGGTTAACGAGGGAGACGCCTTCAGAGTTAATTGCAGCCCTTAGAGTCCCTTGTCCAATTACTTTTGGTCCCTTGAAAAAGAGGAGGCTATGCATTACAGAGCTATGATTCCTAAACCCTTTCTCCGATTTGCATGTGAAAACTCTCATATTGCAGCTGGGAGTGTGCACTTTCAGCCCATATCTATATATATAATTGCCTTATTCTGTCTGTCTGTCTGTCTATCTGTCTGTCTGTCTGTCTGTCTTGCTCCAAAATTGTGTCCTTACGGTGACACAAAGCTGATTGGCCGCTGGGCTCGCCATGGCCCCGCCCCCTGCACAGATTGGCCGCTCGCCCAGGCTGCGCCCCCACACGGATTGGCCGGCCGCTCGCCCAGGCTCCGCCCCCCCCACAGATTGGCCTCTCGCCCCGGCACCCTGCAGGCATTGGCAACTCGGCCACGCCCCGCCCCCCTCACGCAATGCACGCTAGCTTTGGCCCCGCCCCCTCACGCATTCCTCGAACCGACACGGTCAGTGAGCCACGACTACCAGGTGAGTACTGTACCCCTGGGAGCCCACATCAGCGTATGCCGCCAAACCAGCCGACACATACCCTCGCATTGCTGGGGCTGGCCGGCGTATGCTGGTGTGGGCTCCCGTGCGAGCGGGGGACGAGATACGCTGGTAACCATGGTAGCATAGTTACCAGCGCATCAAGGTCCTGCAGCGGCGGAAAATATACACACACATAACAGCACACACACACACACATACACACATCAGATCACACTCGCTCTCACACACACACACACACACCTCACACACACACCTCACACACACAACTCACACACACATCACATCGCATCCACATACTCACAACATCCTGGGATATCGCTTGCTTCTCGGCGGCGATACTTTGCTGTGAGCTTCCGGGACCTGCCGGAGGATCACATGGCCAGAAGCATGTGGTATCTCCGGATGTTGTGAGTATAAGCGCGTATGTGCAATATCGTCAATGTGTGTGTGCGTGAGTGTATGCGATCGGGTGTGTGTGAGTGTATGCGATCGGGTGTGTGTGAGTGTATGCGATCGGGTGTGTGTGAGTGTATGCGATCAGGTGTGTGTGAGTGTATGCGATCGGGTGTGTGTGAGTGTATGCGATCGGGTGTGTGAGTGTCGGCAGAGGAGCACGGCGTGCTGGAGGAGGCTGGGAGGAGAGAGGCTGATCCTGGGGAAGGCTGGGATGGGTATGCTGAGAGAAGAGAGGCTGATGCTGGGGGAGGCTGAAGTTTGGGTAGGCTGGGAGGAGAGAGGCTGATGCTGGGGACCGAAAAGGCTGATGCTGGGAGGAGAGAGGCTGAGGCTGGGGTAAGCTGGGAGGAGAGAGGCTGATGCTGGGAGGAGAGAGGCTGATGCTGGGGGAGGCTGAGGCTTGGGTAGGCTGGGAGGAGAGAGGCTGATGCTGGGAGGAGAGAGGCTGATGCTGGGGGAGGCTGAGGCTGGGGTAGGCTGGGAGGAGTACACATACACACATACACAGTTTATTTTTATATATATATATATATATACATATATATATATATATATATATATATACAGTAAGATTCCACTTTGCAGGTTCCAGAACTGCCGCGCCCACAGTCAAAGTCAAGTGCAACTAGATTGTCAGCTACGTCTGACTTGGCTCACACTCTAATTGTGAAACAAAAAATAACAGAAAATGTAGGGTCTGCACACCTTATTAATTTTATTATTAAATTAATGTACAGGCTCAGAAATACTCTCTGTGGCCAAAATAAAGACCTATACATACACGGTGCACACTGCGATTAATGAATACTTGATCTCAGCTATTGCTTTAAATGTTAAAAACGTAAGGTATTTAGCGTTTTTTGATCAAAGAGCACAAAAGCCATTCAACTATGTCATGGTGCTCCTTTAATATGAATAGACCCTAATGACGAAATGTCCTAACTCTCCATGTGCCAAACCAGCCTCGCAATGTGCTCCTGCACCGTGCATGTATATGACTCTAAGAGGCACATGACAATAGGTATGCAAAGCACATTCTCAGGGTTATGTGATAATTATTGGAACCAGCAGACCATAACCATGTATAATATTAAATTATATGTCTGTCTGGTATCTGCTAGTATACTACAAATAAAAGTATGTAATACAATATTAGATTGTACTATTCGATACAATGAAATCCTGTACAAGACGTACCTAAAATATTTACATTGTTTCTACAGTAAATGGTAGAAATTTCTGTATGGCATCCATAGGAGGAAATTGCTTAACATATGCATCCTGGTATATACGCTGAAGAGAAGCCATTTTGTCTTAAAGGGTTATTCCCAAAAAAATAAACTTATCCCAGATCCTGATGAAAAAGGGTAACTTACTGTTTGTTAGCGGTCTGACCACTGTGACCCCCAGAGATCCTGATCATGAGACTATACAGCTCAGACATAAATGGATTGGTGGTGTGCATGCTTGACATCTGCTTTATTCATTGTCTAAGAAACTGATGGAAATAGCTGAGCACAACACTCAACAGTTCTATAGGTAATGAATTGAAATGAGGCTAAGCATGCACACCTCTGCTCCATTCAGGACGGGACAGCAGAGCCCAGTTCTTGGAGTCTCTGGGGAACCAGCAGTATGATCCCCAGTGAAGTGATCAACACGTTATCCTCTATCCTATGGATCGGAGATAACTTGATTTTTTTTTGTGAATAACCCTTTAACGAGCCAGGTTGATTCTTCTATGCTTTACAATTATATACTGTATATATGAAAATAAAATTATGTTTATACACAAACATACATACACACAACCACACATACAAACATACACACATACATTAATCTTCAATGATAGAAATATTATTCAGTCCCTTTACCCTGTAGATCCTATACATAGTTCCCTGCCCCATCCCAGGATAGACGTACAGGAGGTCAGACACATAGTTCAAAGATCAGCTAAATAGGGGCTGCAGAAACCGCTATAAGCTGCCATTTAACTCCTTATTACCCCGATTGCCACCGCACCAGGGCAATTCGGCATGACCGGGTAGAGTCCCGGGACTGTCGCATCTAATGGATGCATCAATTCCAGGAGGCTACTGGCTGATATTGTTAGGGTGGTGGGCTCCCCATAACGTGGTGCTCCCCATCCTGACAATACCAGCCTCCAGCCATGTGGCTTTATCTTAGCTGGTATCAAAATTGGGGGGGACCGCAGGTTTTGTATTTTTTTTAATTATTTATTTATTTATTTATTTTACTGCACGATATAGACCCGCTGTGATTGGTTGCAGTGAGACAGCTGTCACTCAGCGTGGGGGCGTGTCTGCCTGCAACAAATCATGGGCGCTGGTGGACGGGGAAAGCAGGGAATACGAGATTGAATAATAAGCGGCAGCCATTTTCAAAAGAGGAAAAGCCGCCGGAGCTTTGTGACAGCCGTGCAGCTGATCGGTGAGTAGGAAAGAGAGAGGGATTGTGCTGGGGACGCAGGACTCATGCAAATTCGTAACGTGCGCACATAGCCTTACTGTGAAGAGCCATGCTTTTGGTGATCGAACCGTTATTGAACGTTACCTCGAACTGTCGAACGTGAAGCAAATCGTTTGAGTTCGTCGAACGACTCGAACATCGCCCAAAACAACTCAAATTTGAAACTGTCGAACGGTTCGATTCGAACACAGCTCATCTCTATTAAGGACATTCTGTGACCAGCTCTGCTTACTACCAGAACTCCTCTCAGATAAGTGGTCTTTGTACCTCTGCTGTTTGTTTTTTACTTTCTTGTTGTTTTTTCTGCTTTGATACAAATGCTTGATTCCTATTTTGTCTGTGTGGAGTTCTTGGTGGAATGGGATCATTCCCTGCTGAGAGTGTCTGTATACTTAGCTCCGTGATTCTGCAAGGTATTGTGTTTGTCATGTTTGGTATTAATTCAGTCCCTCATCTATATTGGTGTTTTTGGATCCCAGTAACATCAGAGTGCTGATACTGTGGGGGAGAGGTTGTGTGACCTCAGGATTTTTCCATATCAAAAGTGCTGGTGTATATTTTAGGGTTTTTTATGATTGCAGACAGTGCTCCATTCTATCCTTTCCTATAAAGATAGTTTGGGCCTCACCTTTGCTGAATCTGTCGTTTCTAGCTTTGTATTGTGTTTTCCTATATCACCGTAGCCTTTACACGTGGGGGGCTATCTATCTATCTTTGGGGACTGCTCCGAGGCAGATTAGCTTTCTTATATCTCTATCTGTGAGAATATTTAGTTCTTCGGCTGTGTCGTGACGACTAGGTCATCGTAGGCTCGTCCCATGGCTACTTCTAGTTGTGTGTCAGGATTAGGTCTGCAATCCGTTAAAGTTCCAGCCACTCTGTCACCATTTGGGATTCCGCATTTTTTGATCCTCCTTGGTCCCTGACTCATAACATTCTCTGCTCCTGCCGTGCTGTCCAGTGCTGTGAGTTCTCATGATGCTGCTGGGATTCCCGGAGTTAGAAGAAAACAGAATAGGAAGCAGAAGACACAATGTAATGTAGGAGATGATCGCACCCCCACTCCCTCTACTGTTTTATGCTATTTGGGTGAAGATAATGTGTTTTAGATACCAAGTATACTGTTAATGTATGTGATAACAGTAGCCGAGCTGGGACCATGTAGCGGCCAACACCACCTAGCATTCGGGTAAGAGCAGCGGTAGATTAGATGTTAGATAAGATAGGGGAGAAGGAACAGATGACCAGTAGGTTGATTAGAGAAATGGGCCTGGTGAGAAGCAGTTCTGCAGAAGGGTTCAAGGAATAAAGACGTAGCATGATGTCACGAGCCAGTCAGGTAGCTCTGAGGTAGCCTAGTAAAGATCCGAAGCCTATGGCTCACCCTGGTGGTCTCAGGGGAGTGGTGTGACTAGACTGCCATCGGGTTCCCGAAGTCAACAGTGGTGAGAAGTGTGGGGGAACAGACAACAGTTGCCTGGCAGCTTGTGGACGAGATACAAGATAGCAGGGATAGGTTGGGTCAGAGTACCCCAAAAATACAGTAACCACAGAACTGTCAGGAGTGAGGCCATGTCTGTCAAAGTGGTGGAAAGAATAAACTGTTCAGTTTGGTTTGCCAAAAGTGCTCTGGTGTCATGTTTGTCTACTGTGTCTATGATGGCGACCGGCTGCAGTAAGTGTTGCACACCCCGCCTAAAGTCATACACACACTGACTCTCCCTGGCGAAGGAGTGCGGAGCCCCCATGGCCCAGCATCTGTATCATCCTTCAGTAATTCATTCTGCACTTCGTTCACTATTGTTTATTTTTCAGGAAATATTCTCCTACAGAACGAAATTGATATATTGAAGAACTTTTATCCATAAAGTATACTTTGGAACAGTGGTAACTTCATATTCAAGGAGCTAAGTTCCTGAATACCAGTTATAAAGTCCATAGAAATACACGAGATGGTGCCACCACTTAGAATTGGCTCTCTCCAGAGTGTCTTGGTTAATCTCTGTTATAGCTGAAAAACAATAATCATGTACAGCCACAATAAACATATAATTTGTCCTCCATGTACATATAAAAAAAGATTCCACCATAATGTAAACATGCATAACCATACCCACGATCATCATGTTTATTGTCCTCTGTGTGCATATCAGATAGATTTCACTCGGTTTACATAAATATAGTTACAAGTCAATAAATGCATACCTTTTAACTGTCTGGGATGTAGCTGAATGAGAGGTCAAGAGTGTGTCCCGACTTTACCTGCATCTGTGTCCTAAAGACACAGATAAACGTGGTTACAATGGTGGAGTAGGAAACCATGATATTCCTATGTCTAACATTCAGCTCATGTTATGCCATGAATTTTTGGTCACATGAAGTGATGGGAGGACTCGCAGATAACTGGAACTGGCGGATCTAACCAGATTTTTTTAAAAAAAAATCTGATTCTGACTTGGAATTGATCTTGAATATCTGGCCGGACGCCATTACCCATATAAGTCTATGGGGACCAAAAACCGGCGTGGAAAAATTGTGGTAGAAGGGATAGGGAATTGGAGCAAGCACTTCATAATTACCGAGTCTCCGGCGCGGCTGTAATTGCTTCTAGGTCACTCACTCTTCTTCCGGGGCTGCTCATTATTGCTCATCCATATTCACTGCTTCCCCTACCCACTGGCACTACTGGTGTCTGTGATTGGTTGCAGTCAGAGGTGCCTCCAGCTTGTGGGACAGAGTTTGACTGCTTGCAATCACAGACTCTATCTGCGGGTCACTGTGATTAGAGTAACAATAAATAAATAACTCTAAAAAGTATTGGCATACAGTCCCCCTATATTACGATACCAGCACAGATAAAGCATACGGCTATAGGCTGCAGCCCCCAGCCATATGCTTATCTTGGTTGTATATCAAAATAAGAGGAACAGCATATGGCTTCTTTTTTATACTAAAATAAATCATTTAAAGCAAACCAATCACCAGGATGTTCCTATATATTAAAGCCAGTGTTATACTGGCACTATCATGCTGATTCTATACTTACCTTTAGTTGTCAGATTGGATGTATAGTTTTTGAAAAACAGGCAAGTAAAGTTTCAAAATGCACTGCTTTTTTGATTGGCAGCAGGTGCCGAATAGCTAATATGTACGTCGGGTTTTGTTATCTATTCCTGCCCCTGTCTGCAGCCTGGCCTCTGTAGATGCTAGACTGTATGGGCTCCTTCCAGGTATGAGTCATTTCTGTCGCGTGATAGGGGCAAGTTAGATATGCAGCCCATACAGTCTAACATCTACCAAGGCCAGACAGGCAGACAGTGGCAGAAATAGATAGCAAAACCCAACCCACATATTAGCTATTCGGCAGCTGCTGCCAATCAAAAAGCTGTACATTTCTGTAACTTTATTTGCCTGTATTTCAAAACTATAAATCCAATCCGACAACTAAAGGTATGCTTATAATCAGCATGATAGTGGCAGTATAGCATGGCTTTAGTTTATATAAGAAAATCCTGGTAATTGCTTCGCTTTAAAAAACCAGCGTGCGGTTCCCCAAATTTTGATACCCAGCCATGATAAAGTCCCACTGCTGGTAGCCGATATTCTCAGGCTGGGGAGACCCATGCTTATTGGAACCACCAGAATAAAAATAGCAGGTTGCAGCTGCTTGGAATTGTAGCTTCAATTAGATGTGCCAGTCCCGGCACTTTACTCAACTCTTCTCAATTGCCCTCAGGTGGTGGCAATTGTGGTAATAAGGGGTTAATAATAGCTCACCGCTGCCACTAAGCAATAGATTAGTAAAGGAAGGCATCTATGAGACCTCCACATGACTAATCTGTAAGTGAAAAGAAATAAACACAAATACCCAAAAAAATCCTTTATTTGAAATAAAATACAGAAAAACACCCTTTTCCCTCCTTTATTAACCCTCAAAACACCCAGGTCCGACACAATACACACGGGGTCCCATGATGATTACAGCTCTGCTACATCTGAAGTCCTCTAAGCAGCCATAGAACATGACTGCCTGCTGTGAGCTTCAGGCAGAGACTGAGCCATGCGCAGTGATGTCACTCAGGTTAGTTGCGATACACAGCTGGAGGTACCCATGTAACAGTAGAGACAAGGAGCAGGACTCACAGATATTTGTTTTGATAAACAAAGCTGTGTTTGCGAGTTGATGTAGTAGAGCTGTGTATGTGTTGATGAAGCAGTGCTGGTTGTTGAGGTAGCAGACCTTTGTGCACACACTATTGTGGCATCATACTGTGTGGGGAAATGGTTGGGAGAGCATCATTTTGTATGTGGAGCGCTATGGGGCCATCATACTCTGTGGGTATGTGGGACTGTTGGAGCATCATACTGTGTGGGGAAGGGGCTGCTAGAACATCATATTGTATGTGGATGGCTATGGAGCCATCCTACTCTGTAAGGGTGTGGGGTTGTTGAAGCCAACGGTCCGTGCCAACGCTGTGCAGGGTTTTATATAAAAGTGTCTGGCTATATCAGCTCAGGCAATTCCTTGATGCATTTTTTTCATTGGCAGGGATAGAAAATGAGGCTTCCTTTGCTGTCCATCTACCTACAGCACCTGTGCATTCTACACACCTGCCCATTTTTGCTACGCATTTTTCATTGCAAACAGTGCTGACACTTTTAGTGGCATACTAAAAGTGTCTGGGGTACTAAGTTAGTGTTCCTTTGCTGTCCAGCTACCTACAGCACCTGTGCATTCTACACACCTGCCCATTTTTGCTACGCATTTTTCATTGCAAACAGTGCTGACACTTTTAGTGGCATACTAAAAGTGTCTGGGGTACTAAGTTAGTGTTCCTTTGCTGTCCAGCTACCTACAGCACCTGTGCATTCTACACACCTGCCCATTTTTGCTACGCAATTTTCATTGCAAACAGTGCTGACACTTTTAGTGACATACTAAAAGTGTCTGGGGTACTAAGTTAGTGTTCCTTTGCTGTCCAGCTACCTACAGCACCTGTGCATTCTACACACCTGCCCATTTTTGCTATGCAATTTTCATTGCAAACAGTACTGACACTTTTAGTGGCATACTAAAAGTGTCTGGGATACTAAGTTAGTGTTCCTTTGCTGTCCAGCTACCTACAGCACCTGTGCATTCTACACACCTGCCCATTTTTGCTACGTAATTTTTATTGCAAACAGTGCTGACACTTTTAGTGGCATACTAAAAGTGTCTGGGATACTAAGTTAGTGTTCCTTTGCTGTCCAGCTACCTACAGCACCTGTGCATTCTACACACCTGCCCATTTTTGCTATGCAATTTTTATTGAGAACAGTGCTGACACTTTTAGTGGCATACTAAAAGTGTCTGGGATACTAAGTTAGTGTTCCTTTGCTGTCCAGCTACCTACAGCACCTGTACATTCTACACACCTGCCCATTTGTGCTACGCAATTTTCATTGCCAAAAGTGCTGCCATTGTTAGGGCTATACTTTCATTGTCTGGGATAGTCACTGTTGGTTCTTTAGCTGTCAATAAAGATAGACCACCTCTGCACTGTACACCACCTCTCCATTTTTGCTACGACATTTTAAGTGTCCAATCTGGTCATAAACAAAATGAGTGGCAAAAGGACAGATGCTGGTGGAAAAGGGAACAGGCGTGTTGGAAAGGGAAAAAAGTTTGTGTCCGTGGGGTAGGTGGTAAAGCTACAGTAACATCTGCTGAAGATAGGCCAGTAAAAGTAAGATGTTTACTACTTTCCATGAACAATCTGAGGTGATCCCTTTTTTACGGAACCGAACAACTCTAACAAAGGTAGCTGATGCACAAAAAAAGAACATGCTTGAATGGATCTCAAGTGCTCCAACAAGTGGCCTCTCCTCCACCTCAACTTCAACATCCAAAAAACAACAGTCCTCTGAGTTGTCACCCCAATCGCACTTGCTTTCTACCAGCTCTCAAGTCTCCACCCGCCCTGCAGAGTATGTGTTGTAACAGAGATGGCTGAGTCTGTAGAGCTGTTCAGTCACACTATAGCCTAGGAATCAGAGGTCTACTCACAAGCTACTGTGAGTACAGACCAAGAAATGATCTGCAGTGATGCCCAGAAGCTTTGTGAGTCATATTCAGGCCCTGATGACCAAGTTTCTGAGCATAATGTAGACCCTCATTCCCAAACTGTAACTCCTCTTGGTGGAGACAATGAGGAACATACTGATGATGATGAGACTCAGATACCTGATTGGAATGACAACTTAACTATTCAGTCAGGGCAGGAAGAGGTTAGGTCTGAGGACGAGGGGAGTGCAAACACATCGGATGATGATGTTGTAGAACCCACTTACTGTCAACCCACAATCAGGCACTCGAGGAGGTCAGCAGAGGCGGTGGAGGAGGATGCGACTGACGACGAGGTTACCTTGCGCCTTCCTGGATAGAGTCGGAGTACTGGAAGCACATCAACAACTGCATCCTCAGCTACAACTCTGCCTCTGAGCACAAATCGGGGTGGCTCTGCAGGTCATATGGGCTCTAATAGTTGCCTTGCCTGGTACTTTTTTGACATCACAAAGGATCACCCAACTCATGTGATCTGTAAAATTTGTCGCCAATCTGTAAGTATAGGCCAAAAACTCACTAGTTTGACTACTTCGTCCATGAACCGTCACATGAATAACAAGCATAAGTCCCGGTGGGAAGCTCACTGTGCTACAATGCGGCCTAGCGGAGCGGGCCAACCACCTTCTGCCCCTTCAAGTGCATCCGCGCGCTCTTCATCCTCTATGACTGTGGGGACAGCAGTCACACATGCTTTTCAACGCAGATCTTCCACCTCTTTAACCGCAACAGGCAGTTTGATTCGCAGGTCGTCAGTTGTTTTGGAAGGAGAAACAGGTGCTGGTGTAGAGCTCTCTCAGACATCGAGTGCACCAACTTTGGATGAAGGCAACATCATGTCTCCGCCTGCACTTTCCTCACAGACCAGCAGTTTTCCAGGGACACCCTACTCAACGTTGTCTCCGCACAGCAGCCAGATCTCGGTCCCTCAGATGTGGACAATTAAAAGACCATTTCCTCCTAGCCATGACAAAGCTAAGAGGTTGACTTTCACCCTCTGCAAGCTGTTGGCTACAGAAAGGCTACCTTTCCGCCTTCTGGACACAGAGGATTTTCGAGACCTTATGTCAGTCGCTGTGCCCCAGTACCAGATGCCCAGTCGCCACTACTTCTCCAAGAAAGGCGTGCCTGCGCTACACCAGCATGTCGCACAGAACATCACTGCTTCCTTGAGAAACTCTGTGTGTGACAGGGTGCATTTCACCACCGATACTTGGACCAGTAAGCATGGACAGGGGCATTACATGTCGCTGACTGGGCACTGGGTAACTATGATGAGAGATGGAGAAGGGTCTGCTGTACAAGTCTTGCCGTCCCCACGAGTTGTGCGTCAATCCTCTGTATGTCAAAGTTCCTCCACTGCTTCTGCCTCCTCAACCTCATCTGGGTTCTCCACCTCCGCCCAAAGCATGTCTGGTCAGGCCACCCGCGTTGTAACTGCGCAAAAGGAATCCCGCACACCTCCTTACTATGCTGGCAGCAGAGCTCAACGGCATCAGGCGGTCTTTACATTGAAATGTCTGGGAAATAAGAGTCACACAGCTGAGGAGTTGTGGTCAGTTCTAGAGAGCGAGTTTAGTTAATGGTTGTCTCCACTCAACCTGCAGCCAGGGAAGGCCGTGTGCGACAATGCTGCTCGGCCCTTCGCCGGGGCAAGGTGACACACGTGCCTTGTATGGCTCACGTGTTGAACCTTGTTGTCCAGCAATTTTTAACCCACTATCCCGGCCTAGATAGGCTTCTGCACAGGGCACGGTCACTCTCTGCTCACTTCCGCCGTTGATCCGGCGCAGGTGACCGACTTGCATCGCTCCAGAAGTCTTTCGGCCTGCCGGTTCACCGCCTGAAATGCAATGTGGCGACACGCTGGAATTCAACACTCCACATGTTGCAACAACTGTGGCAGCACCGCCGAGCCCTGGTGCAATACATTATGACGTATAGCCTGGGCCAACGAGATTCAGAGGTGGGGTAGATCACACTGATGGAGTGGTCTCAGATCAAGGACCTATGCACCCTTCTGCACAGGTTCGACATGGCGATGAATATGTTTAGCACTGACAATGCCATTATCAGCATGACAATTCCAGTCATTTACATGCTGGAGCACACGTTAAACAGTATTCGGAGTCAGGGGGTGGGACAACAGGAAGGGGAGGAAGTACAGGAGCATTCATACGCGGAAGGGATACCAAGATCTACAAGGTCCAGACGTTCAGCATCAACAAGGCGGCAGGCATGGGACGGTGGGGGAGAGGGATTAACAAGGGCGCATGGTAGCAGCCAAACTGTTGAGGAAGGTGCAGGAGACCAGGAAGAAATGGAGGACAAACAGTTGATAGGCATGGAAGACTCAGCAGATGAGGGAGACCTTGGTGAAATTTCGGTTGAACGAGGTTGGGGGGAGATGTCAGAAGAAGGAAGCACGGTTATCACCTCACCGCCACAAACACAGCAAGGACTTAGTCCGCATGGATGTGCAAGACACATGAGCGCCTTCTTGCAGCACTACCTACAACATGACCCTCGGATTGTTCGAATTAGAAGTAATGATGACTACTGGGTTGCCACCCTATTAGATCCCCGGTACAAGTCCAAATTTGGCGAAAAAATTCCAGCCATAGAAAGGGACGCACGTATGCAGGAGTATCATCAGAAGCTGTTACTCAATCTTAGCTCGGCTTTTCCACCAAACACCAGTGGTGCACGGAGTGAATCTCCCATTTGTAACTTGCCAAGCATGGGACTGTCTCTTCATTATCAGTCAAACCGTACCAGCAACACCGTATCTGGTGCTGGTAACACCAATTTTATGGAATCGTTTCATAATTTTTTTAGACCATCCAATGCAAGGCCACAAGAGACAAGAAGTCTGACACATAGTCAACGGCTGGAGAGGATGACACAGGAGTATCTCCAAATGAACATTGATGCCATGACTTTGCAACTGGAGCCTTGCTCATTTTGGGCTTCCAATCTTGAAAAATGGCCTGAGCTCGCCACTTACGCCTCGGAGATCTTGTCGTGTCCCGCAGCCAGCGTTGTCTCTGAACGTGTCTTCAGTGCTGCTGTGTGTGCTGACAGATATGCGCACGCGTCTGTCCAGTGACAAAGTGGACAGACTAACGTTCATCAAGATGAACAAGTCATGGAACCGCAAGGACTTTACTACCCCTGTGTCATCCTGGGGAGAGTAAAGGCTGGTTTATTTTGGAATGTGCTTGATGCAATTCAACCTGTCTTGTTTGCAACTGGGGCACAAGTGATGCCACTGAAATGGTGTGTGTGGCCCAATTTTTGGAAAAAAGGGAGACTCTGCTTGGAGTCCCCTTGCTGTGTTTTACATGATTTTAGAAGGGCATGACATGCCTATATCTGTGTCTCCTCCTCTTTTTAATAGTCCAGCTCTTTTGTTTTCGCATAAGTATATATCCTTGTCACTTTCGCATGTGTTTGTGGTGTCTTGGGAGTTGTTTGTCACCTTTTGGACACCTTTGAATGTGTTTTCTATGTGCTTGTATGTGTTTGTGTTTGCCTGCCATTGTTTTCAATGGGGTTCGAGTTGGTTCGTTGAACGTCGAACATTTTGCGGTATGTTGGTTCATTCCTCCATGCAGATCTCCTCTAGAGCAGTGATGTTTTAGGCCGGTCGCTGGGAAGCAGGACTTTCAACTCCCTCCAAAGGTTTTCTATAGGGTTGAGACCTGGAGACTGGCTAGGCCACTCCAGGACCCTTATTTGTTTCTTATGAAGCCACTAATTTGTTGCCCTGGTGGTGTTCTTGGGATCTTTATCATGCTGAAAGTCCTAGCCATGTTTCATCTTCAATGCCCTTGCTGAATGAAGAAGGTTTGCACTCAAAATCTCACGATACATGGCCCCAGTCATTCTTTCATGTACACGGATCAGTCGTCCTGGTCCCTTGCAAAGAAACAGCCCCAAAGCATTGTGTTGCGACCCACATGCTTCACAGTAGGCATGGTGTTCTTTGGATGCATCTCAGCATTCTGTCTCCCCCAAACACGACGAGTTGTGTTTCTACCAAACAGTTCTACTTTGGTTTCATCAGACCATATTACCTTCTCCCAATACTCTTCTGGATAATCCAAATGCTCTCTAACAAACTTTAGACGGGCCTGGACATGTATTGGCTTAAGCAGGGGAACATGTCTGGCACTGCAGGATCTGAGTCTCTGGTGACGTAGTGTGTTACTGATGGTAGCCTTTGTACCAATTGTCCCAGCTCTATGCAGGTCATTCACTAGGTCCCCCCATGTGGTTCTGGGATTTTTGCTCATTGTTCTTGTGATCATTTTGACCCCACGGGATGAGATCTTGCGTGGAGCCGCAGATCAAAGGAGATTATCAGTGGTCTTGTATGTCTTACATTTTCTTATTATTTCTCCCACAGTTAATTTCATCACAACAAGATGCTTGCCTATTGCAGATTCAGTCTTCCCAGCCTGGTGCAGGGTTACAATTTTGTTTCTAGTGTCCTTTGAAAGCTCTTTGGTCTTCACCATAGTGGAGTTTGGAGTGGGACTGTTTGAAGTTGTGGACAGGTGTCTTTTATACTGATAAGTTCAAACAGGTGCCATTACTACAGGTAATGAGTGGAGGACAGAAGAGCCTCTTAAAGAAGAAGTTACAGGCCTGTGAGAGACGAAATTTTGCATACTTTTAGATTACTAAATACCGTATTTTTTGCTTTATAAAACGCACCGGATTTTAAGATGCACCCCAAATTTAGACATAAAAAAAGGTAAAAAAATAAAAATGGGGTCAGTCTTATACTCCGGTGTTCTCTTACCGGAGGGGGGCAGCAGTGGTGGTGAAGCGGGGTTCACAGGAGGCAGAGGTTGTGCTGGCAGGCGCGGCGGGTCAGTGGCGGCGGGGTCCGTGGTGGCAGGTGCAGCGGGGTCCGTGGTGGCAGGTGCGGTGGCGTCCATGGTGGCAGGAGCCACAGGGTCCGTGGTGGCAGGAGCCGTGGGGTCCATGGTGGCAGGAGCCACAGGGTCCGTGGTGGCAGGAGCCGCAGGGTCCGTGGTGTCAGGAGCTGCAGGGTCCGTGGTGGCTGCAGCAGCGGCGGCGGGTGAGTCGTGCAGCAGGCCGGTGCGGTGAGTGTCCCAGTGTCTGCGGTCCGGGTTCAAATCATGGCACCTGAAGTGGCGCATGCGTAGATGGAGCTCTCATCCGAGGGCTCCATCTGCGCACGCACTGACTCCCGGAGCGGCGCGTGCGCAGATGTAGCTCTCATCCAAGAGCTCCATCTGCGCACGCGCCCGCTCCCGGAGCCCTCATTTCAAACTGGGACTGCGGACAAACTGGGTAACTTGCTGCACAGCCGCCCGCATGCAGAGTGGCAGCCAGCGGGCGGCCCGCACGCCCTGCGTGCAAGCGGCCGGGTACCTGTGCTTGTGTGTGGGTGGCAGCCGGGTACCTGTGGCTGCGTGCAGGCAGCAGTCGGATGCCTGTGCCTGCTTGCGGGCAGCAGCCGGGTGCCTGTGTGTGGGAGGCAGCCGGGTGCCTATGTGAGGGCAGCAGCCGGCTGCCTCCCCCACACAGGCACCCGGCTGCCACCCGCATTCAGGCACAGGCACCTGACTGCCGCCCGCACGCAGGCACAGGTACCCAGCTGCCACCTGCATGCAAGCACAGGTACCCGGCCGCTTACACGCAGCCACAGGCACCCGGCCGCCCGATCGCCGCACAGACAGGACCCCCAGGTAAAGCTATATTCGGATTTTAAGACGCACCCCTCATTTTCCTCCCAAATTTTTGGGAGGAAAAGTGCGTCTTATCATCTGAAAAATACAGTACTTATTTTCCACCATAATTTGCAAAACAAAAAAATCTTGCCAAATCAGACAAAGTGATTTTCTGGATTTGTTTTCTTTTCTCATTTTGTCCCTCATAGTTGTGGTCTACCTATGATGTCAATTACAGGCCTTTCTCATCTTTTAAGAGGGAGAACTTGCACAATTGGTGTCTGACTAAAGACTTTTTTCCCCACCGTACATGTTTGGAATTATTGCTCTACATGCACCCGAACGCCAGGACATCCTTTTCTGAAATTTCCATGCACTTTATTACAGATCTTCTTGTGATCAATAGCACTTGTCGGTTATGGTGGACCAGTTTTCCATGATGTCTTGGTTTATTCAGTTACCTGGACTTCCACCTGCTACACAGCTGGTGTAAGTGTTATTTTTTTAG
Organism: Anomaloglossus baeobatrachus; assembly: GCF_048569485.1. Classification (NCBI taxonomy): domain Eukaryota; kingdom Metazoa; phylum Chordata; class Amphibia; order Anura; family Aromobatidae; genus Anomaloglossus; species Anomaloglossus baeobatrachus. Next base: position 734,400,207 of record NC_134353.1, read on the forward strand.
AAATGTTTTGGTTCCATGACGTGTTTGTGTTTGCCTGGCATTGTTTTCAATGGGGTTCGAGTTGGTTCGTCGAACGTCGAACATTTTGCGGTACGTTGGTCCATTCCTCCATGCAGATCTCCTCTAGAGCTGTGATGTTTTGGGCCGGTCGCTGGGAAGCAGGACTTTCAACTCCCTCCAAAGGTTTTCTATAGGGTTGAGACCTGGAGACTGGCTAGGCCACTCCAGGACCCTTATATGTTTCTTATGAAGCCACTAATTTGTTGCCCTGGTGGTGTGCTTGGGATCTTTATCATGCTGAAAGTCCCAGCCATGTTTCATCTTCAATGCCCTTGCTGAATGAAGAAGGTTTGCACTCAAAATCTCACGATACATGGCCCCAGTCATTCTTTCATGTACACGGATCAGTCGTCCTGGTCCCTTGCAAAGAAACAGCCCCAAAGCATTGTGTTGCGACCCACATGCTTCACAGTAGGTATGGTGTTCTTTGGATGCATCTCAGCATTCTGTCTCCCCCAAACACAACGAGTTGTGTTTCTACCAAACAGTTCTACTTTGGTTTCATCAGACCATATTACCTTCTCCCAATACTCTTCTGGATAATCCAAATGCTCTCTAACAAACTTTAGACGGGCCTGGACATGTATTGGCTTAAGCAGGGGAACATGTCTGGCACTGCAGGATCTGAGTCTCTGGTGACGTAGTGTGTTACTGATGGTAGCCTTTGTACCAATAGTCCCAGCTCTATGCAGGTCATTCCCTAGGTCCCCCCATGTGGTTCTGGGATTTTTGCTCATTATTCTTGTGATCATTTTGACCCCACGGGATGAGATCTTGCGTGGAGCTACAGATCCAAGGAGATTATCAGTGGTCTTGTATGTCTTACATTTTCTTATTATTGCTCCCACAGTTAATTTCATCACAACAAGATGCTTGCCTATTGCAGATTCAGTCTTCCCAGCCTGGTGCAGGGTTACAATTTTGTTTCTAGTGTCCTTTGACAGCTCTTTGGTCTTCACCATAGTGGAGTTTGGAGTGGGACTGTTTGAAGTTGTGGACAGGTGTCTTTTATACTGATAAGTTCAAACAGGTGCCATTACTACAGGTAATGAGTGGAGGACAGAAGAGCCTCTTAAAGAAGAAGTTACAGGCCTGTGAAATACGAAATTTTGCATGCTTTTAGATTACTAAATACCGTATTTTTTGCTTTATAAGACGCACCGGATTTTAAGATGCACCCCAAATTTAGACATAAGAAAAGGTAAAAAAATAAAAATGGGGTCAGTCTTATACTCCGGTGTTCTCTTACCGGAGGGGGGCAGCAGTGGTGGTGAAGCGGGGTTCACAGGAGGCAGAGGTTGTGCTGGCAGGCGCGGCGGGTCAGTGGCGGCGGAGTCCGTGGTGGCAGGTGTAGCGGGGTCCGTGGTGGCAGGTGCGGTGGCGTCCGTGGTGGCAGGAGCCGCAGGGTCTGTGGTGGCAGGAGCCGTGGGGTCCATGGTGGCAGGAGCCGCAGGGTCCATGGTGGCAGGAGCCGCAGGGTCCGTGGTGGCTGCAGCAGCGGCGGCGGGTGAGTCGTGCAGCAGGCCGGTGCAGTGAGTGTCCCAGTGTCCGCGGTCCGGGTTTAAATCATGGCGCCTGAAGTTGCGCATGCGTAGATGGAGCTCTCATCCGAGGGCTCCATCTGCGCATGCAATGACTCCCGGAGCGGCACGTGCGCAGATGGAGCTCTCATCCAAGAGCTCCATCTGCGCACGCGCCCGCTCCCGGAGCCCTCATTTCAAACTAGGACTGCGGACAAACTGGGTAACCTGCTGCACAGCCGCCCGCATGCAGAGTGGCAGCCAGCAGGCAGCCTGCACGCCCTGCGTGCAAGCGGCCGGGTACCTGTGCTTGTGTGTGGGTGGCAGCCGGGTATCTGTGGCCGCGTGCGGGCAGCAGTCGGATGCCTGTGCCTGCTTGCGGGCAGCAGCCGGGTGCCTGTGTGCGGGAGGCAGCCGGGTGCCTATGTGAGGGCAGCAACCGGCTGCCTCCCCCACACAGGCACCCGGCTGCCACCCGCATTCAGGCACAGGCACCCGACTGCCGCCCACACGCAGCCACAGGCACCCGGCCGCCCGATCGCCGCCCAGACAGGACCCCCAGGTAGAGCTATATCCTGATTTTAAGACGCACCCCTCATTTTCCTCCCAAATTTTTGGGAGGAAAAGTGCGTCTTATAATCTGAAAAATACGGTACTTATTTTCCACCATAATTTGCAAAACAAAAAAATCTTGAAAATCAGACAAGGTGATTTTCTGGATTTGTTTTCTCATTTTGTCCCTCATAGTTGTGGTCTACCTATGATGTCAATTACAGGCCTCTCTCATCTTTTAAGAGGGAGAACTTGCACAATTGGTGTCTGACTAAAGACTTTTTTTCCCCACTGTACATGTTTGGAATTATTGCTCTACATGCACCCGAACGCCAGGACATCCTTTTCCGAAATTTCCATGCACTTTATTACAGATCTTCTTGTGATCAATATCACTTGTCGGTTATGGTGGACCAGTTTTCCATGATGTCTTGTTTTATTCAGTTACCTGGACTTCCACCTGCTACACAGCTGGTGCAAGTGTTATTTTTTTAGAAACGTTTTGGTTTCATGACATTCCTGCTTGTTTTGTCTCTAATCGTGGTGTTCAATTTGTTTCCAGGTTTTGGAGTGAACGCTGTGAAGTTTTCAACATCATATTAATACTTCTGACAAAGTAGTGGGGAAACTGAGAAAATCATTCAGTCGATGAACTACACACTTTTTCTCTAATGCACATCAGGAAAATTGGCCGGATTTGCACACAATTCTGTTTCTGAGTCTTTTAGGATATTTCCCTTTTGTCAATACTGACTGGTTATGAGCCTCATGAGCCTCGTCACTCCTTGCCTATTGCATCTAAAAATCAACTTCCTGCTGTGAACAGTGTTTCTCAGGACATCCATAATACATAGACGGAGCTGCGGGCTGCTGCCACAGTCAAAACAGAGAAAAGCTCTGATCGATTAACTATACCCAACATCTCTCCTGAAGACAAAGTCTGACGTTACACCAAAAACATTTGGTTAAAAAGCTTTCTGCAAAAACTTGGTTTATTTTAAATATGCAAGCAAAATCCATCTGGTCACCTTCCATGTGAAACTGTCCTCCAACTGGATGATTCCCAAAGATTTTCATGTTTTTTCACCATTTATTTCAAGTCTCTAGGCCTCTTAAGGTGCAGTCAGACAACCACCACTCTGCTGTTGCTGGGAGCTATCCACGTACTTGGTCTGTTACTGCAAAATGCCTGTATTCCAAATTGTTCCTGGAAGTTGTCCACACACTCATCTTTGCTACAACAATGTACTTGTATGCTAATCATCCTCTTCTCTTCATAGGTGATTTACACACTATGTTACAAAAGGGTGCCTGTCTGCCAATCTAGCTCTGCTGCTACATGGTGCCTGTCCATACATGCTGCTCCACACTTCCACAAGCTTCCACAAGTTATCATATTATCCCTTTTTGCTGTATCTCTGCACCAATGCCTCCATGCTTCAAGGTTAGACTTTCCACCAGGTGAGCCATAACACTTTAATCATTCATGTGTTTTGTAAACATGGAAAAGGAAAAAGAATAAGGTGCAGCTTCAACCACTCTCTATGTTTTAGTAAAGAAGCAAGGTCAATCATTGGAAAACTTAAAAAAGCATTTTCAATCATACATAAAAATCAAAAATGATATAAAAAACACAAAATTTCTCCTCCGAAGATGCTAGCATCCTAGGCAGGAGAATACACTGTCCATGCAAATGATCAGGACCAGGAGTTAAAATCTGTGGACAAGTAGCGCAATAGGGTCTTACCAATGAAACACCAGGAATATAAGTAAGGTAAACTCACCTAAAGGGGTTGTGTCACTCACAACTCCTATAATCGCATATTGGCAATGTGGAACAGCCGCAGCCCCGAAGAGTTCAAGCAGAAGTATACAGAGGAAACCGGGTGTCTTGCCGCGCTATTCACTATTCAGATTAAGTGATAGAAATTAATCCATGTCTTTATTGAAATATGCCAGGTACAGGTCAACGCGTTTTGGAGGACTCAGCCCCCTTCCTTAGGAGCAATGACAAGTATAGTCCAGGATTATCCTTGTCATTGCTGTATTTCCTGAGGAATGGGGCTGAGTCCTCTGAAACGTGTTGACCTGTACCTAGCAAATTTCAATAAATACATGGATTAATTTATATTCCTTCGTGTCAATGGTGAATAGCGTGTCATAATCAGGAGGACCACTGATGCAGAGGATTTTCACTGTGTTCTCTCGGTCAGAACACCAGCATCCCCGCAAGTATAAATTGACATGCTGCGGCATGTAAAGCCACGGTGCATATCAGTATAAAAGAAGCACAGTGTGCATGGTATTTTTATAAAGCCCCGTCCACTGTTCTTCTACTATACATTGCAGTGTTTTGGCTATAGCTAAAACACACTGCTACAAAACGCTGATAATCATGAATGTGGGATTGTACCCTAAAGGTTTCTCTGATGTTGTTAATGTTGTTTTTGAAATGTGAGGCAAATTTTCTGACTAGATAAGAAAAATGGGAAGGGACAAAGGTGTATGAAGGGGAGAATTAAAAGTGTTCAATAACTGCCTGCAGTTGTGGGATAGAAAATATATCATATGTGGTTTGTGAAATAGTCCTGTTTATATCCTTATCCTATAACTGGAGCAGAGTGAATAGGTCATGGACTGGAAATTTGGGTCTTCTTTGCCCTAAGATCAAATAGCTCCCTTTTAAAAAAGTATACAATATTTGGTAATTCTTTAATGTGCATCTACTGTTAATTAGCATACAATGCCAAGTCTTCATTTACACAGTGTTTTTTTAATGTATATAAGGAATTTGGCAATATATCTATTGGTAAATAAAAAGAATAATGTAATGTCCCCTGAGCGTATAGCGGGGGACAACATGGCAACACAGGCTCCTAAGACTCGTTATCAGCAATGGTTTATAGCTTAAGCATATGGGTTTCCACGTAGAAAAAGTAATTTGCCTGGTGGCTAATGGCTGGTTGGCTGGGAGCCAGCCAATCAAAATGTTATGCTGGCCAGTATTAAGGCTATTGGTCAGTGGTGTTGTTGTTGTTGTATTTATAAACCGCAATCCTGTCAGAGGGTCAGTTTGACCTCTGACATTACTAAAGATGAACAGTTTGGTTGCAGAGGCTTTGGTTAAGGCCAGTCAGGAGGGCGGTGAGGAATGGCTGCGATCCTGTTTATCCCTGTCTTCTGCTAGTAGTGCCAGTGCCCAGTCGGAACATGCTGTGTTTTGCATCGATACCACCGCTGAAGGGAATGTGGGTTCGCCAGTGCCGGTCGGCCGTAGTCTCCGGTCTCACCCCAGGCCCAATCCCAGGTTTTCCCCATCACCTGCGTCAGCGAGGAGGAGAAGCAGCGGTACTCACCAGGTCAGTGGAAAGAAGAAACAGAAGTCGTTGCATGAAGTCTCAGCCACATATGCCAGGAGCAAAATGTTACAGGGGCATTTTCAGTGACTTGATCAGCTTTCAATATGCATGGGGATGCCTGCCGAGTTTGGACTTCATCTGACAATTCCTCTGAGGAGGAGCCCCTGAGTAGTCCCTAGACGCAGAGATTTCAGGCTTATCTGGTAAGGGGTTTTTGTCCGCCATCCAGTGGAGTGCCATCTTCTCATCTGCAGCAGTCGGACCGGCAGGGTGAGACCTCTCCTAATTTTCTGTTACAGGGTGTTCAGGGTTTATCCTTCAATGATTCAGTTAAATCTGTAGTGACCAATGCGGTTTCTGAAGCTTTTGGCCTCTCAGATAAATAGGTTGATAAGCATGTGGGAGTGGTCTCGGATCATGATGATAGTAGGGCCGCTGTGGTGTCAGAGATTTTTTTTAAGCAGGCACTCGTATGTGAAGTCTCTCCCCTGGGGTTCCATCTTTCTCCTTCTGTTAAGGAGAAGATTTGGAACAGAGAATTTTTGGACATATTTTTTCTCTTCTCCCTTCAGAGAAGAGATGACAAGTCGGACCATGATTCAGACAAGTGCAAGCCTTATAAATCATTCCATAATTGGGTTCAAGCATTTTCTATCTTCGCTGCAGTTTTGGGTGAGAAGTTTCCTTCTTGTTGTATGGGACTTTTTCAGTATCTACAGTAGATAGCATTCTGGAGGCTTACAGAAATTTTGGTGGTATGGCATAGCTCCATTACGATGAGTCATTTAGGCAGAAGCTCTTGGTCCATCCTTTAATTTCTTGCGGAGGCTCTCACCCTGGAGCAAAGTGTTTTCGGAAGCAGAGCATGTCTACCCAAGCCGCTACATCAAGCGGATATTCTGCGGGCAAAAACTCAGACTCCAGTGAGCCTGCAAAACATGTTACCATGGTTAAACAGTTTTTCCAATAAGGAGACAGCGGTCCTGCTAATTGAGGGTTTTAGATCGGGTTTTTCGGTACCGCCTTTTCAAGGGAAGAGATGTGTGGTTGGAAGGAATTTGGCTTCGGCTTTATCTTATCCTTTGACGGTGGCTCGACATAATGAGAAGGAGCTGGCATTGGGTCGAATCGCTGGCCCTTTTTCAGAACCACCATTTAAGGATTTTAGGGTTTGCCCTTTGGGAGTCATGCCTAAGAAGGAGCCCGGTTCCTTCCGCATCATTCATCACTTCTCATTTCCAAAAGGTGGTTTGCTTAATGATCAAGTGGACTTGTCTGCTGCCGCCGTTCGTTATTTTCCTTTTGATGTGACTGTTGATTTGTTGCGGTGGTTTGGGAAGAAATGTTGCCTGGCTAAGTCGGATATCAAGTCCGAGTTTCGGCTTTTGCCGGTGCATCCGGCTGAGTTTAACTCTCTCTTGACCGTTGTCTTCCCATGGGTTTTTCCCTTTCCTGTTTCTACTTTGAGTTTTTTTCCACATTTTTATTTTGGGCAGATTGGATTGATTTTACGGATGGGAGCATTCTTCATTATTTAGACGATTTTTTGTTTTTTGGTGAAGGATCGTCTGACGTTTGCTTAAATATGCTTTCCCATTTTTTGCGGCTGATGAGTCATATTGGCGTGCCCATTGCTTTAAAAAAATGGTTTATCCATGCACGAAATTGTAGTATTTAGGGATCACTATCGATTCGGCTAAGATGGAGTTCAGCTTGTCTGAGGAGAAATTGGACACGCTGAAGGCATTGGTGTCTGGCATGCTGTCTAGGGAAAAAGCTACCTTTAGAGAATTTCAGTCTCTTTTTGGTAGTATGAATTTTGCCATTCATATTCTGCCTATGGGCAGCCCCTATTTACGGCGGCTTTATTATGCGACAAAAGGGTTTTCGTCGCCAGGTTGTCACATACGGGTTACCAAGGTTCTTCAGGAAGACCTGTCCATGTGGATGCAGTTTTTGTCTTCATTCAATGGCATCTGCTGTTTGTAGGACGTTGCTGTTGTTTCGACTTTATTGGGTTTGTCCTTCCACACTGATTCGGCTTGTGGTTTTGGTTTGATTTTTGATTGGGAATGGTGTTTTTCGTCGTGCCCTGAGTTTTTCATGAGCATGGTTTTTGCAAGTCACAAGTTTTACTTTATATTTTTGCCTTGCTTGCGGTCGTTGAGTTATGGGGTGGGCAATTAGCCAATAAATGTGTTAATTTTTAGTTACAGTCATCGGGAACGGTTTTTGTGCTTAATACACTGTCTTCTAAGTGCCCATTTATTAGTAAAGTTTTACGGCAGCTTGTTTTGGTATACCTGAAATTTAATATTTGGGTAAAAGGGAAGTTCGATTTGCAATCGGCTAATGGTGCAGCGTTTTTTCTTTCTCGGCAGCAATGGGTGGAGTCTCATGGGTCCATCTCGTCAGCAGATCAATGCGACTTGAAATGCCTGTTGGGGTTGTGGACGCTTTTGGAGAGTTAATACCAGGGTTTTTTAATAATTCGTTGGCTCCCGCAATGTGGGCTGCGTATTTGGCCGCATGGCAGGATTGGTCTCATTTTTGTGCTGTGAGTCTTTTGCCTGCAGTTAATGGTAAGACTGATTTGGTGCTTTCTTTTTGCGAGGAACTTTTGAAGTTTGGTCACAGTCATTCCAGCCTGGCAAAGATCCTTTATAGAGTCTCCTTCTTCATCAATTGATGGGAGGTATCTCTTTAACTAATCTCTTTGCGGAGCGCCAACTGTTGAAGGGCATTCGGAAAGGATTTATTCGTCCGGTTATCTCGTTGGAACTATTAGGTCAACTTTTGGATTCATTAAGGGATGTTTGTTTTAACTACTTTGAAAGTGTGTTGTTCCACACGTGTTTTGTTCTTATGTTTTTCGGTGCATTTAGAATAGGCAAAGTAGTTTCGTATAGTAGGTTTAAACAGTCTGGGTTGAGAATTGAAGATGTTTATTTGTTCAACTCATTTATTCTTATTTGTATTCGTAGATCTAAAATGGATCAGTATGGGAAAGGTCTCTCAGTCAAACTTAATGAGTTTCCCCATTCTCTTCTGAGCCCTTATAAAAATTTAGGGATGTGGTTGTCTTTACGCCCTCCTGCTGAGGTTTTTTTGTGTATGCACGAGTCTGGGGAGCCTGTAACAGTGTTCTAATTTTCCTCAGTTCTTAAAAAATGCTTATCACTATTGCACTTGGGCCATCTTCATTTCTCATCCTATTCATTTAGAATTGGTGCAGCCACTGAAGCGGCGCATGTGGGGCTTAAGCCTGCTTTACACGAGACGGCCGATTGTGCGATAGCACGATCGATCGTACCTGCCCCCGTCGTTTTTGTGTCACGGGCAATTAGTTGCCCATGGCGCACAAACTCATTTAACCCCCGTAACACGTACTTACCTTCCGGACGACCTCACTGTGGGCGACGAATGTCCACTTCCTGGAGTGGGAGGGACGTTCGGCGTCTCAGTGACGTCACACGGCAGCCGGCCAATAGAAGTGGAGGGGCGGAGATGAGCGGGATGTAAACATCCCGCCCACGTCCTTCCTTCTATTAAGCCGTCGGGTGCCGCGGGAGGCAGGTAAGCTGCTGTTCATCGTTCCCGTGGTGTCACACGGAGCAACGTGTGATGCCACGGAAACGATGATCAACCGCCGCCATTTTAATTAAACAATTTTATGAAACCTAGCGACGAGTACACGACTCACGATTTGTGAGTGATACTGCGTCGCTAGGAGGTGTTACACGAAACGACGTCGTGTACGATGCCGGATGTGCGTCACGAAAACCGTAACCCCGACGATGCATTGCACGATCAGTCGTCTCGTGTAAAGCCTGCATTAGTCTTTGTTCTGTCCAATGCTTTGAGAGATTGCATTCTCATAGAGCAAACTTGTATGTTCGCCGGTCTCTCTTGGTCTAATTTTTTCAGTTGCCTTTCCACCTTCGGATGTTCTCGTTATACACATTGGGAATAACGACCTTGGTAAAGTTCCAACTCTCGATCTTTTGAGTTGTTATGAAAGGGACATTATTTTGATCCTACCAACCTATGTTCCCGCTAACTGTTTTGGTGCTTTCTGAGATTGTTCCTCGATTAATTTGGAATTTTGAGCCTTTAAAATTTATGGAGTCCATCCGGAGGCGGGTGAGTCGGTTTCTGGGAAAGTTTGTTTTGTTTAAGGGGGGGTTTTCTTATTGTCATGTGGACCTTGAAGGTTTCGTCAAGGGTTTATATCGGAGGGATGGTGTTCATTTGGGTGATGTAGGATTGGATGTTTTTAATTTAGGGTTGCAGTCGATGGTTGAGCAAGGTCTTGGGCGCATTTGGGGGGGCTGCACATAATTATGTGCTGTCCAGTTCGGATGGTTTTGGTAAGGTTGGTTTTCAATTAAAAAAGTAAGGTGGTTGTTTTGTGGAGTGTAAAGCTATTCAGGTATAGCTTATATTTATCAAATAAATTGGATTAAATAAATGAGTTTAAAGTATTTCTGGAATAAATAATTTTCAAAGTTAATAAAGGCCTCGGCCTTGTTCACTCATCCTGCTTTCTTGTGCTTTTTATGTTTTAATTGGGTAAATGTTTGTGAGAGTGAGCCTTGTGTTTCCATGTAATGTCCCCTGAGGATAAAGCGGGGGACAACATGACAGCACAGGCTGGTTATCAGCAAGCAATGGTTTAAAGCTTGAGCATATGGCTTTCCAGGTAGAAAAAGTAATTTGACTGGTGGCTAATGGCTGGTTGGCTGGGGGCCAGCCAATCAAAAAGTTATGCTGGCCAGTATTAAAGCTATTGGTCAGTGGTGTTGTTGGCGGGGAATGTGGGGTATTTATAGTCCGCTTTCCTGTCAGAGGGTCAGTTTGACCTCTGACATTAGTAAAGACCCACCCTCCCTTCCTGTATTTTGTTTATTAGTGTTATGTGATTTTTATACCTGGTCTGTGTCTATATAAAAAATAAATAAATAAATAAATCAGGCTATTGGCCTGGATTTGTAGCGTTGTATGTGTTTTATTAATTTTTTGTTTTTCTTTTTTCTTCTCTTTTTTTTGTCGAGCGGCATTATTAGAGGAGTAAAAACGTCTCATTAATTGGGATGGTTTTGGTAAGGTTGGTTTTTAATTAAAAATATAAGGTATGTAAGGTGGTTATTTTATGGAGTGTAAAGCTATTCAGGTATAGCTTTTGTTTATCAAATAAATTGAATTAAATAAATGAGTTTAAGGTATTTCTGGAATAAACAATTTTGAACCTTAATAAAGCCCTCGGTCTTGTTCACCCATCCTGGTTTCTTGTGTTTTTTATGTTTTAATTGGGTAAATTTTTGTGAGAGTGAGTCTTCATGACCTTACATAATCATTTCAGAAAAGTCTTGGAACTTTTCAATACTTCACTCTACCTAAGAGTCTCCATAAATAAATAAATATCTGACACCCATTCCTATTGATACATAGACCCTGCCAATAATTGTGATGGACTAATAAATAATATAAACTACAGCTACTGTTAAATGAGCTTTTAGATACCATACGGCTACACATTGCACTATAAACCTTTATTAGATATAGGCAGCCCAAAACACTTTTTGGCACTTATCTTGCCTAAATAATAGAGTGTTTTCATTATTTGTATTTATATCTCTGGCCTTTTATTGATATTTGTATTTATATCTCTAGCCTTTTATTGATTCTTACGGCAATTGCTTTTGTTTCTGAAAAAAATGCTAATGTATTCAAGAGCATAATTTACAAAGCATCGATTTTTTGTCTGAGGATGCAGGATTAACATGATGAAGCACTGCCTGGGGAACTAATGATGATTTTATGTATCACAACAGGGTCTAGACATGGAAGGCTTAGGGGATGTATTGGTTTTATTATATATATTTGAGGGCACAATTGCCTTATTATTTACAAGCATGGACCTATAAATCGGGTTTTTTTGCACTTGGCAGTATATAAATGATAACATCATATAACTTATCTTTGTTTGTATCGATATACAATGTTCAAGACTGACTACTCTTTTGGCAATCTATTTACTTTTGTTGCTACATTAAATGGAATATTACAAATGCTAAAAGAGCACTGGACATGGCGTGTTTTGATAGTAAATAACTTCTGAAAGTTATGATGGATTTTGTGAATAAAAACACGAAAAAGTAAAATACATTCTGTACATTGTAAAGTCGCACTAATGGAATATGACATCTACTTTTATTTCCATATATTTATGGTTTCGTATGTTATCGTTAGTGCACAGTGGTGTATTATCTATGAAGACATCATGTCACATAATCATGGTATCATAATTGCTGCCTGTGTTACATACCAGATAAGGTACAGTGTCAGTGTTCTTCAGCGTGTCTCACAGGTATGTGCTTAGATAAGAAATCTTTTAAGACATTTTAGTTCAGAAAAAAACATACAGTGGTGTTTAAAAGTGTTTCCCCCTTCCTGATATCTTACTCTTTTGCATGTTTGTCACACTTAAATGTTTCAGATCACCAAAAAAATTTAAATATTAGACAAAGATAACACAAGTAAACACAAAATGCAGTTTATAAATAAAGGTCTTTATTAGTAAGGGAAAAAGAAATCCAAACCTATAGGGCCCTGTGTGAAAAAGTGATTGCCCTGTAAACGTAATAGCTGGTTGGGCCACTCTTAGCAGCAACAACTGCTATCAAGCATTTGCGATAACTGGCAATGAGTCTTTTACAACGCTTTTGAGGAATTTTGACCTAATCATCTTTGCAAAATTGTTGTAATTCAGCCACATTGGAGGGTTTCTGAGCATGAACTGTCTTTTTAAGGTTATGCCAGATCTCAAAGGGATTAACCCCTTCAGCCCCCAGCCTGTTTTCACATTAAAGACCAGGCCATTTTTTGCAATTTTGACCAGTGTCACTTTATGAGGTAATAACTCTGAAACGCTTTAATAGATCCTGGCGATTCTGACATTTGTTTTTTCATGACATATTGTACTTCATGTCAGTGGTAAATTTAGGATGATATGTCTTGCGTTTATTTGTAAAAATTTTGGAAATTCGGCAAAAATTTTGAAAATTTCGCAATTTTCAAAATTTGAAATTTTATTTTCATAAATCTGAGTGATTTGTTACACAAAATAGTTACTAAATATCATTTCCCACTTGTCTACTTTACACCAGCGCAATTTTGTTAGGAAGTTAGAAGGGGTCAAAGTTCATCAGCAATTTTCCATTTTTCCAACAAAATTTACAAAAAAAATATTTTTATGTACCACATCACATTTGGAGTGATTTGAGAAACCTAGGCGACAGAAAATACCCAAAGTGACCCCATTCTAAACATTCTAAAATCTGCATCCCTCACTCTGCTCAAAATCACATCCAAGAAGTTTATTAACCCTTTAGGAGCTTCACAACAACCAAAGCAATGTGGAAGGAAAAAATGAAAATTTTACTTTATTACACAAAAATGTTACTTTAGCCATAAAATTTAGCAATTTCACAAGGGTATCAGGAAAAAATGCCCATTAAAATAATTTGTGCAATTTCTCCTGAGTACACCGATATCTCATTTGTGGTGGAAATCAATTGTTTGGGAGCACGGCAAGGCTCGGAAGGGAAGGAGCATCATTTGAATTTTTGAAAGAAAAATTGTCTGGAATCATTAGCGCATTCAATGTTGCATTTGGAGACCCCCTGAGGTGCCTAAACAATAGAGCTCCCCCACAAGTGACCCCATTTTGGAAACTAGACCACCATGGCATAAATCTAGATGGGTTATGAGCACTCTGAACCCTCACGTGCTTCATACATTGAGCCATAAAAACAAAAAAGTACTTTTTTTCCCACAAAAATGCTATTTTAGGCTCTTTTTTTTAATTTTTACAGGGGTAACAGGATAAAATGGACAGCAAAATTTGTTGGGCAATTTGTTCTGAGTACACTGATACCTCATATGTGGCAGAAAACCACTGTTTAGGCGCAAGGCAGAGCTCCAGAGGGAAGGAGCGTCATTTGACTTTTTAAATGGAAAATTAACTGGAATCGTTAGCCGCACCATGTTGCATTTGGCGATCCCACTGATGTGCCCAAACAGTGGAGCTCCCCCACATCAGACCCCATTTTGGAAATCAGACCCCTCCATACAAAAAAAATATTAGTTTAGCGAAATAAAAAATACGGACGTCAGTAAAAAACAAATAAAAAATATGAGCGCCTGCAACTGACACTAAGACAAGTGCCACATGTGAGAGCGATGCACGAATCTCGCATCACATCACCCGACACAGTCGCACATGCCTGTCTGGAAGAGAGCGACCGTGCGGGATGATGCGATGCGAGACTCGTGCATCACTCTCATGTGTGGCACTGGGCTGACCCTTACAATATTCAGTAAAAAATACTGTAGTTGACGATTACTACAGTATAATTTTACTGGCCCTAAACTAAGTTTATTTGTATATCTTTCTTAGTTTACAGAAAAAAAATCAGGACGGATGAAAGGATGGGCTGCAAATTGGGGGGGGACTAGGTGGGATGGAAAAAAAGATGGTTGGAGGATGGAAGAGGGCGCAACTGATGCAGGATCGGTGGAAGAGGGGTGAGGGCGCGGCGGATGCAGGAGCAGCGGAGGATGGGGGGAGGGTGCAGTGGATGGAGGAGTGGTGGAGGATGGCTGAGGATGCAACGGATGCAGGAGCAGCAGAGGATGGGTGAGGGTGGAAGGGGAGTGGTAGGTGATATTGGGGATAGCTACCTTACAGAATGGATCTAGGCAGCAGGATCGCAGCAGATGGAGGAGGCAGCAGATCGGGGAGGGGGAGAGGTGGGAAAGGGGGCAGAGGATTAAGGGGATGGGGGAGAGCGGGCAGCAGATTGGAGAGGGAGCAGTGGCTGATGTGGGAGTGCGGCGGCAGATGCAGGGGCACAGCGGCTGATGGTGAGTGCGGTGGCAGATGCAGGGGCGCAGTGGCTGATGGAGTGTGGTGGCAGATGCAGGGGTGCAGCGGCAGATGGGGGAGTGCGGAGGCTGATGGGGAGAGTGCCGTGGTTGATGGGGGAGTGCGGTGGCTGATGGGCAGAGTGCGGTGGCTGATGGGCAGAGTGCGGTGGCTGATGGGGAGAGTGCGGTGGCTGATGGGGAGAGTGCGGTGGCTGATGGGGAGAGTGCAGTAGCTGATGGGTAGAGTGCGGTGGCTGATGGGGAGAGTGCGGTGGCTGATGGGGAGAGTGTGGTGGCTGATGGGGAGAGTGCGGTGGCAGAAGGGGGAGTGGAGCGTCAGATACAGAGGTGGCTCAGCGGCATCAGATGCAGGGGCGGCGGATACAAGGGGGCAGCAGAAAGAGATCAGTGGCATCAGATGCAGGGGGCGCAGCGGCATCACATGCAGGGGCGCAGCGGGAGGAGAGCAGCGGCGTCACATGCAGGGGCACAGCGGGAGGAGAGAAGCGGTGGTGCAGGGGCGAAGCAGATGGAGGAGGGCAGCGGATGATCTAGGGCTGTGACTCATACATGGGCACCTGCAAAGATCGCTCTCCTTGGCTTCCACGGACGGAGAAGCTGAGGAGAGCAATCTCCTACAGATCACTGGTCCCAGATGCACGGTGCTTGGAGAGATCGGTCACAAGGCCGATTTCTCCAATCACAGCTATAGCTGCACTGATCATAGCTGGATTTCAATGTTTCAGCCATTTTCAATGGCTGAACATTACACTGGCTGTGATTGGCTGAGCAGCGTTCGTCAGCCAATCACAGCCTCCGTAGGTCCGGGAAGGAGACACCACTCTCTTGAGGTCAGGTACAGGTCCTCTCCTTCCCGAATCTACAGTTTTTGAAAACCGATCGCGGTCACCGGGGCTCCGGGGCCGCGATTTCGCCATGACGGATATATCCGTCATGGGTCTTTAAGTACCAGGGCACCATGACAGATACATCCGTCAAAGGTCGTGAAGGGGTTAAAGTCAAGACATTAAATACGTCACTCCAAAGTCTTGATTTTGTTTTTCTAGAGCCATACAGAGGTGGATTTGCTGGTGTGTCCCCTTCATCAGGTGCTAGACAAGTAGTGCTTAGTCAGTCTATATATAGACGTATATTCATAATAGTACATAATTAAAAAACAATGTTAATTCCTCTACATACAATGTAAACATATGTTGCAAAAGAGAACAAACAGCAATATGATAAAAAATCTATATAAATAGAGATATTTATGATAAAATAAGTTGTTCCCGAACAATGCACATATGAGACAATAATAATAATAATAATAATAAAAAAAATAAAAATAAATACGTGTACACTGATTGTGTATATGTAAATAGTAATATTCAATATCAATATAAAGCACACCCAGTAACTTATAGTGAACCCTTATTAAATTGTTGAACATTACTATTTGTATATAAAAAAAAACTATAGGTAAAGTATAATATAGGGACCCTATCTGTATTTTAAAACATAATTTTTTATTCTGTCTAATTTTTATTCTGTCCAATCCACCCCTTCCCCATATTTATATTTACATATACACAGTGTACACTTTTTTATTTTTATTTGTATTTTTGTTATAATTATTTTTATTTTAATTGTCTCATATGTGCATTGTTCGGGAACAACTCATGTTATCATTAATATCTCTATTTATATAGATTTTTATCATATTGCAGTTTGTTCTCTTTTGCAACATATGCTTACATTGTATATTAGCAAAAAGCTCCGAACCACCAAACAATATTTTTTGAGGTTATAGAATCTCATGGATCCCCACAAATGGCACCAACTCAAAAACATATTGTGTAAACAAGAGGACAGAGAGTTTTTATAGTGCAAAAGGTACAAAAATGTTATTAGAAGCAGCAGGTGAACATCCGTTAAAAGCAAGCAAAATAACAGGACCAAGCTCCATTGTGTACATCACTTCAGGGTTAACACACATGAATTATTGGTGACAATGCAGAAAGACAAGTGCACATATTGCATATATCCTGTTTGGGCTATGTCCATAGAAAATTTAACCCCTTCGGATCAGATCTGCAACAAAGATTGTGTTAATGTTGGTAAGAACATATCTACCAGTGGTGGTAACGTGGCACAATGACAGCTTGGTCACAGCAGCAGAACATCATGAAGCGGACGTACGTTTCGAATTTCTTAGGTGTTCATTCTTCATCAGGGCAGAGGTATTCTGACCGTATCCCCCCACTCGCCGGGTTTAAATAACAGCACCAAGGCTCAGTCTTATCCGGAAGCTCCGGAATGGCTCACGCGCCGACTGCCCGAGCAAGTACCGTGAGACCACGGCCGTCACGTCATAATCACGCATGTGCGGGAGCGGGGACGCGTCACCATGTCTCCTGCGAATGCGCGAGACGTCTAGACGGCGGCGATCACACAAGGACGAGCTCAGGAGCCATCGCGCGTGCACTGGAACCGCTGGAAAACACTGGGCTTTTAACTTTATGTAAGTAAACCACATTGTAAATGACCAGTAATTACAATTGATAAGATGACAGCATATACAGGGATCAAAATTTTTTAATGTTTTTATTTTGCACCAATTTTCTGTCTGTCCCTCCTGGACCCCAGGTATATTTATTTATATCTTTCGTTTATAGGCTAAACCTGAAAATATGCACCAAGGCTGAAATTTTGATAGAATAGCCACATGGACGGATAAAGATGAAATGGAAATCCTCATGATATGAAAATAACATTGTGATCCCTGTATATTACAAAGTGGGGTGGGGGGCCGGTTCAGCAGCATGAACTGATTAACACATAGCCGATGGGGGTGTTGCTTTGAATTCCAACAGAATGGGAGATTGTGACAGCGAATCACTGACCTTGATTCACCCCAGGAGGTTCAGAGGCTGACAGTACAGCAGTGTGAACACGCAGCCAACGGGGGTTGCCTGCTTACTTCAACGGAGTGAGAGGTTGTTACAGCAGAGCTCTGACCTGGATTCACCATATGGAGGGTTGGAGGTGATGAGACCTCATGTATGCACTGCTGCAGAGTTGTACCTGTGAAGTGCAACAACACTAGGTGAGTGCAATTATTTATTTACACTTACCATTCTATTTGTCAGTCCTACACAGGAGCGCCTTCTCTTTTTTATTCTCTTTAGAGCAGACGTATGGCATACACTTGGACAACCATGTTGACTCTGAATCACCAGTAAACAAGCTTCATCCAATGGTGTTCAAAACTGTTAAAAGTCCCTGTGGGTTGGATGCGACCATGGTTGTGCAGGACTCAATCACTTTGAGTGAAACCATGGTTTCAGACAGTGAAGAAGAGGATGATCAAACAGCAGCAGTAGTACCAAGAACTATGGAGCAGTCTGCAGTAAAAGTGTGCTTTGAAGTCAAATGTACAATACCTACAATGTTCAAGTGTTGTGCCCACAGTAATGATATTACTAAGATACTGTACGTAACTGTTAGTAACAGACTGTTAAAAAAGTACCCAAAATATGTGTCTGTGAATCCCCAGTGGAAGAATTTTGGTCAGGGCCTAAGCACAGGTATGGGCGCACATACATCTGAAATGCATCCCAGTACAGAGAGGACGCTGCACAACATGGTAGGATGGGTAAAATTATTTTTTGTTTATTTGTTTTTGTGTTAGAGACAGAACAAAGACTTATTTACCAGGATAGGGACAAATACACTAGGAGGCGGATAGATATATTTCAAAGGGCCCAGGAGGGGGACATACACACCAGGAGGGGGATGTATATGCCAGAAAAGGCCCAGGAGACGGACGTATATACCAGGAAGGGGTCATATATACTAAGAGGGGCCAAGGAAGGCTACATATATACCAAGAGGGGGACATATATACCAGGAGTGGCCCACAAAGGGGATATATACCAGGATGCGGGACATAAATGCTAGGATGGGCACAGGATGTGGACATACATACCAGGAGGTGGACATGTATACCAGGAGGGACCCAGAAATGGTACATATTGTAAAGTCCTGGATGAGGATTCACTGGGCTGTGCACCGGACTCCTCCAGATAGGCAACCCGGAACTAACCCCTATACAGGGACTGTCCGGTCACCCCGCCAGAGGGCCTAAATGCACGGTAGCTGGAACACGGGAGGTACGAAGTCCAAGTCCTATAGATGTCTGCAAGAGTCCAAATGGAGCCTTAGGCAGGACGGATGACTGGAACCGGGTTCAGGTGCCGAGTAGAGACAACAGGCAGGATCCGGATCCAGACGAGATGTGCAGAGCGAGGTAACCTGGGACCGGTGACAGGATCAAACTGACGGATGATGGCAGAAACCACCGCAGACAGTCACGGGACACTTCCTGGAGAACTCCGCAATTGGGACAATGTCAAGGCGGCAGACAGGCTCTGAGGAAGAGACAGAGTTAGTCTTGGAGACAAAATACAAAGGGACCTAAGCACCTAGCTATTGGAACACGTTGATCTGGCCCCACCCACCTGGAAAGGAAAATCTTATATACCCTGCACCTGTATCAGCCAAATCCTGTTTCAGTAGTGTTGGGCCTATAAGACAGGGTGAGTGGGCGCGGCCCCGCCCTATACACAAGCATGAAGCCTAGGAGCCAGAAGCAAACACAGGAGGCCGGTACAGGACACAGGGGAGCACGAGCGGGAGCGGTAGCCGTGATCGGTAGGCACGTGGACCGGATAAGTGGGTAAGGAGCGGTGCCGTGATGGTGAGACCGGATCAGTGGGTAAGGAGCGGCGCCGGGACACCGGGAGCATGACACACATGTACCAGGATGGGGACAAATAAACCAGAATGGGGACATATAAACCAGGAGGGGCCCAGGAGTGGGACATATATACCGAGAGAGACATATATACCAAAGGGGGACATATATACCAGGAGGGGCCTAGGAAAGAGATATATATATCCAGAGAAGGACATATAAACCAGGATGAGGACATATAAACCAGGAAGGGATAAGGAGGGACACAGATATACTAGAAAGGGCTTAGGATAGGGACATATATACCAGGTGGAGGACATATATACCAGGAAGAGAAGGGAGAAATATTATGGAGACAGGCACTGTAGAGTCTGTATTATGGAGAGCGGTGATGTCAGGAGTGTAATATTCATTTTTTGAGGGAAACATGTTTCCTGGAATAACTTTAAGAGTGCTAACACTTTCAACCAAGACTGTGTGTGTGTGTGTGTGTGTGTGTGTGTATACATATATATATATATATATATATATATATATATATATATATATATATATATATATATATGAGTGTCCACCCATATCCTGTCCACTGCCATTAACTTGACAATGGCGGCAGCTATAGGCATAGAAGTGGTGTCTAGGTATAGTAAAGTAGCCATGCGCTACGCAATGAAACCACCTATAGCGCCACCTGGTGGAAAAGTGCGGAGTTAGCATTTTAATCTCAAAAATGGAACGAGTTAGAGAAAAAAAGTGAATTAAAAAATTGTAGGGCATCATCAATTCAATACGAATCAACACCTTGCATACAGAGAGATGACTACTGCACCTCGGGTGAGGTGCAATACCCTGTGGCGCTTGAAGCTACAGGGGCACCACACACTCTTCCCATGAAGAAGACATAGAGGGGTGTTAAATTCATTATTACAGAAGGAACGTTTTTGAAAATGTTCCAACAATACAAGTGCTTGCTGAATTTTGAAGAAAAACACAGTTTTGCCGCTCATTACATGCTGTATCTCTCAGAAAGTGATTGCGTCACTTTTGAAGAAGAAATTAAATACATCTGTATATTTAGTAGATTCAGATTAAAAATGGAGCAAGAGCTAAAAGCAAACATTGATGCACTGATAAAATTTGCAAAGCAAGCTTGTTAAACAACTGATAAAACTAAAGCAGATAATTGCTTTGAAATGAAAACCATCTCTGATTAAACTTGCAAAACAGCAGATGTAAAATGAATCATGGCATGCACTAAGCTTGAATTGGACGCATAATGTGAAGAATTGACATGATGTGCAATTTAGATGATTGTGAGCGCTTACATACCACTGCAAAACTGCAAAACATTTCAACTGAAGTTGAAAACTATAAAGTAGTACATTTGCTAGTTCACTTGTATTGATATATTAAAAGATACACTACCAAACTAATATTAAAGTTATTGTATTGGTGAACACAAAGTATACACTGTGTGTACAATTATTAGGCAAGTGAGTATTTTGACCATATCATCATTTTTATGCAGATTTTATAATTTCAAGTTGTATGAACTTTAATGCTTAATAGATGAAGCAGACGAGATTATGCCTATTTTTGCAATGAGAGAGGGTGAGGACTAAGGTTAGCAACAGTCTTTATCTTGAGCATAATTATGCATCTTGCTTTCCTCATGCAAAATGGGCCAAAAAGAAATTTCTCAGTTTCTGAAAAGTAAAAAGTTATTGCAAGTCTTACAGTGAGGTGCAGCACTCTTGAAATTGCTAAGATGTTGGAATGTGACCACAGAGCCACCAAACGTTTTGTTGCAAATAGTCATCAAGGTTGCAAAAAACGTGTTGAGAGAAAAGATGTACATTAACTGCCAAACATTTGAGAAGAATCAAGTGGGAAGTGATCAGGAGCCCATTTTCCCCAGTGCTGTCATATTCCAGAACTGTAACCCCTCTGTACTGTCCAGAAGAACAAGATGTTCAATGGTCAGAGACATGGCCAAGGTAAGAAGCTGAAACCCGACCACCACTGAACAAAAAACAGAAGTTGAAAGGTCAAGACTGGACAAAAAAATATCTGAAGACAGATTTTCAAAGGTTTATGGACTGATGAGATGGGAGTGACTCTTGATGAACCAGGTGTATGTGCACATGGCGAGATCAGTAACTTGTACAAAACTCCATTTCAATCCAGACATCAGCAAGGTGGGATTGGGGTACTGCTCTGGGCTGGTATTGTTAAAGATGAGATAATTGGACCTTTTATGGTTGAAGATAGACTCAAAATCAACTCTTAAAGCAACTGCCAGTTATAAGAAGATGCTTTCCTCAAGCAGTGGTATAGGAAAAAAGTCTGCACTTTTCAAGAAAGCCATGATTTTTATGCAGGACAATGCACCATCACATGCGTCAAAGTCCTCCCTTCCTTGGCTGCCGTTGAATGCCATAAAGATGACAGAATAATGACATGGCCTCATTCTCACATCATCTAAACCATATTGAGAACTTGTGGGCCCTTCCTTAGGCTTCTGCCCCACTCTCGTGAAAATCACGCACGTGCTGAGAGACACGTATTTCCACTGCGTGTTGCGTGCAGGTAAGTACGTGTCTCTGGTACGTGCGGGCCACGTGTGTTCTACATGTGGTAACCGCGATAGCACACGTAGAACCGGTAATTTGCATACTCACGTGGTCCGCGCTGCTGTTCGTGGTACTGATCTTCAGTCTCCAGCCCTCCCGTCTCCCCGCTGCTGCTGCTGCCAGCCAGTGAAGTGAATATTAAATGAGAATAATGAGCGGCGGTGGGCAGCAAGTGGCAGCAGCGGCAGAGACAGGAGGGCTGGAGAAGGTGAGTTAAGGTTTTTTTTTTTCTCTGACACTTGTGTTTTCTCCGGCGCGTGTCACACGGGACCGCATCCACACTACACTCGTGGGCCGTGTGACACCCGTGCTGCGGGAGAAAACACTGACATGTCAGCATTTAGAAAAACACACACACGTACAAACGCACACGGACACACAATCCGTGTGGTTTTACGTGTATGTGCCTGCTACAATAGGGTAGCATTGCTTAACGTATCTCCGTGCCGCCGGTACGTGCAAAAAATGACAAACACGTGCCGGCGGCACGGATGTGTCGCAGGCCTTAATGGGATATTTATAGAGAAGGAAAACAGTACACCTCTCTGAACAGTGTCTGGGAGACTGTAACTGACCATAATGTTGACTGTCAACAGATTAAGAAACTGAAAGATTACATAGATGGAAAACTTATTACTATTATTGAAGAGAAGATGGGCTATATTGATCTCTGATATCTTTTTGAAATGTCAGAATTTTATTTTTGTACATTGACTTGTTTTGTTATTATTCTCACTTTAACAGATGAAAAAAAACAATTGAGATGGAAAAAAATTACTGGCCCCATAGCTGTAAAAGCTGTATGCATAAACAAATATGTCGATCAGTATGAACCAACATTGGTACTGTGTAGTAGAGACCTATGGTCAGATTTCAGTCAGACATGTTTGACACTAATCATGATCTTGCCCAGAAAAAATTCAAGCAGTGTTGAATGCCAAAGGATTTCAATAAAATGCTAAAAAAAATAATAGAAATACAAATTTAAATTTTTAGGAGCAAAACAGAAACAATGCAGTGAAATGACAAGAATCTGCGTAACTAATCATATGCTAAATAGTTCCAAGTCAAATTTATAGATGAGAGATATACATATATACTGTATATGTTTTCTGTTTCAAGGAACTGCTTTATCAATTTTGCTATGTGACACTGGGCATTGTCTTGCATAAAAATTGCTGGCTGATTGAGTGATGAACGCAAGTAAGGAGCCACGTGTTGTTGAACAAGGTTTTGATACACGGTTGCATTCACTCTGCCATATAGCTGTATGAGAGGTCCAACTCCTGCTGCAGAAAATATTCCCCAAACCATGACATTTCCTGTACCACATTTCACTGACTTCTTAACACACTTTGGGTTTAGTCTTTCCCCAGATTTTCAAAGAACATAATGTTTCCCATCAGACCTAAATAAATTTAACTTTTTTCATCATTAAAAATGAACTGTGGCCCACTTCACTGTCCACACATGCTCCTCACCAAAGAGTCAAGCTTTTTGATTCTTTCAGCTAATGAGAGGTTTGGTCACTGCCAAATGGGCTTTCAGTCCAAATGTTCTTAAACGTCATGACACTGTATGAACAGACAGATCCTTACTCTGTTCTGTGCTGAATTGGCGAGCAATTCCAGGTGCAGTATTGAAACAATTACCTATGGAGAGTCCCTGCATTATCCTGTCCTCTCTTGCATTTGTCTTTTGAGGGTGACCAGTCTTCTTGGGGGACTTGAAAGAGTTTGTGATGTTGTAAAGATGCAATATTCTCGACATCACATAATCAAATAGGATTACACAATGACCTTAACATTTGACAAATTGTATGCTGTTCGCTACTTTTGATCTCCGGTGTATATATATATATATATATAATTATATATATATATATATATATATATAATTACCTTATTCTGTCTGTCTGTCTGTCTGTCTTGCTCCAAAATTGTGTCGTTACAGTGACATTGTGTCCTTACAGTGACAACCGTCGGATTGGCTGCTGGGCTCGGCCTGGCCCCGCCCCTCCACACAGATTGGCCGCATGGCTCGGCCTGGCCCCGCCTCCCGCATGGATTAACCGTTTGGCCAGGCCTGCCCCCGCACGCGATGCCCGCTATGCAACGCCCCCCACACGCGATGCCCGCTATGACACGCCCCCGCATGTGATGCCTGCTAGGCCACGCCCCCCGCACGCGCTGCCCGCTAGGCCACGTCCCCCGCACGCGATGCCCGCTAGGCCACGCCCCCGCACGTGATGCTTGCTAGGCCACGCCCCCGCACATGATGCTTGCTAGGCCACACCCCCACACGCGATGCCCGCTAGGCCACGCCCACACACGCGATGCCCACTAGGCCATGCCCTCTCACACTATGCCCGCTAGGCCATGCCCCCTCACACTATGCCCGCTAGGCCACGGCCTCTCACACTTTGCCCACTAGGCCACGCCCCCTCACACTATGCCCGATAGGCCACGCCCCCTCACACTATGCCCACTCGGCCATGCCCCCTCACACTATGCCCGCTCGGCCACGCTCCCTCACACTATGCCCGCTCGGCCACGGCCCCCGCACATGTTGGGCACCTGTACACCTACCCCCCAGGACAAATCCTCCCATTATACTCCTCGTTCCCCAGGACTACTCCTCCCATTATACTCCTATTATAATCCTCCTATTATACTCCTCTCTGAGGGGTTCGCAGCATGGGGGATGGAGCACGATGGGGAGTGCAGCATGGGGGAGGGAGCACGATGGGGGGTGCAGCATGGGGGGTGGACCACGATGGGGGGTGCCCATAATGGGGGGATGAAACACGATGGGGAGTGCACAGCATGGGGGATGGAGCACAATGGGGGGTGCAGCATGGGGGATGGAGCACGATGGGGGGTGCCCAGAATGGGGAGATGAAACACGATGGGGGGGTATGCAGCATGAAAGGATGGAGCACGATGGGGTGTGCGCAGCATGGGGGATGGAGCACGATGGGGAGTGCGCAGCATGGGGGATGGAGCACGATGGAGAGTGCAGCATGGGGTATGGAGCACGATGGGGGGTGCGCAGCATGGGGGATGGAGCACGGTGGGGAGTGCAGCATGGGGGATGGAGCACGATGGGGGGTGCAGCATAAGGGGTGGACCACGATGGGGGGTGCACAGAATGGGGGGATGAAACATGATTGGGGGTGCGCAGCATGGGGGATGGAGCACGATGGGGGGTGCAGCCTGGGGGATGGAGCACGATGGGGGGTGCCCAAAATGGGAGGATGAAACACGATGGGGGGTGCACAGCATGGGGGATGGAGCACGATGGGGAGTGCAGCATGGGGGATGTAGCATGATGGGGGGTGCAGCATGGGGGATGGAGCACGATGGGGGGTGCAGCATGGGGGGTGGACCACGATGGGGGGTGCCCAGAATGGGGGGATGAAACACGATGGGGGGTGCGCAGCATGGGGGATGGAGCACGATGGGGCGTGCGCAGCATGGGGGATGGAGCACGATGGGGGGTGCACAGCATGGGGGATGGAGCACGTTGGGGGATGCGCAGCATGGGGGAAGGAGCACGATGGGGGGTGCAGCATGGGGGGTGGACCAGGATGGGGGGTGCACACCTCCCCCCAAAACACACACACACCGCCACACACGCACCGCACAACACCCCACACACACACTGGGAACCACAAACACCACCCTACACAGACACCCACATATACACAGACAATGCTGCACACACATAACACATAAACACCGCGGCACACACAAATATATGCACATACCGCGCAACACACACATTGCACAAAACATACCTCCCCCAAAACACATACACGCACTCCACACACACACACACCCACACAAACCGCGCAACACACACAGCACCACACACACACAACGCTACAGACACATAGCGCTCCACAAACAATGCAACACACAACGAAACACATAACACATCTCACACCCTCCCCACCCAGACAACACCCAGAACATTTACAGCACCCTACACAAACACTTGGCAACTACACACAACATCTATATATATAACAAAAATCATACATTAACAACACATTACGTAAATTCTAGTATACCCGATGCGTTAGAATCGGGCCATCTTCTAGTATATATATATATATATATATCTCAATCATCAAAAAGTTCATTTATTTTAGTAATTCAATACAAAAAAAGAGACACATATATTATATAGAGTCATTACAAGCAGAGTAATCTATTTCAAGTTTTTTTTTCTGTTAATGTTGATGATTATGGCTTGCAGCCATAGAAAACTCAAAAGTCATTATCTCAGAAAATTAGAAAAATACCAACAAACACCTGCAAAGGCTTCCTAAGCATTTAAAATGGTCCCTTAGTCTGGTTCAGTAGGCTATACAATCATGGGGGAAGACTGCTGATTTGACAGATGTCCAAAAGGCAGTAATTGACACACTCCACAAGGAGGGCAATCCACAAAAGGTCATTGCTAAAGAAGCTGGCTGTTCACAAGTGCTATATCCAAGCATATTAATGGAACGTTGAGTGGAAGGAAAAAGTGTGGTAGAAAAAGTGCACAAGCAAGCGGGATAACCATGTCTTAATAGAATTGTTAAGAATAGGCCATTCAAAAATTTGGAGGCGATTCACAAGGAGTGGACTGCTGCTGAAGTCAGTGCTTCAAGAGCCACCACACAGAAACATATCCAAGACATGGGCTACAACTGTCACATTACTTGTGTCAAGCCACTCATGACCAATAGGCTACGCCAGAAGTGTCTTACCTGGGCCAAGGAGAAAAAGAACTGGACTGTTGCTCAATGGTCCAAGGTGTTGTTTTCATGTAAAAGTAAATTTCGCCTTTAATTTGGAAATCAAGGTCCCAGAGTTTAAAGATAGAGTGGAGAGGCCACAATCCAAGCTGCTTGAGGTCTAGTGTGATGCTTCCACAAACACTGATGGTTTGGGGAGCAATATCATCTGCTGGTGTAGGTCCACTGTGTTTTATTAAGACCAAAGTCAGCACAGCCATCTACCAGGAACATTTAAGAGGAAACTTCATGCTTCCCTCTGCCGACAAGCTTTTTGGAGATTGAGATTTCTTTTTTGCAGCAGGACTTGGCACCTGTCCACACAGCCAAAAGTACTAATATCTAGTTTAATAACCACAGTATCACTGTGCTTGATTGGCCAGCAAACTCGCTTAACCTAAAACCCATTGAGAATCTATGGGGTATTGTTAAGAGGAAGATGAGAGACACCAGACCCTACAATGCAAACGAGTTGAAGACTGCTATCAAAGCAACCTGGGCTTCAATAACACCTCAGCAGAGCCACGGGCTTATCACCTCCATGCAACGCCGCATTGATGCAGTAATTCATGCAAAAGGAGCCCCAACCAAGTATTGAGTGCATTTACTGTACAAACTTTTCAGTAGGCCAATATTTCTGAGTTTAAAATCATTTTTTTAGTTGGTCTTATATAATATTCTAATTTTCTGAGATAATGACCTTTTGGGTTTTCATTGGCTGTAAGCCATAATCATCAACATAATCATCAACATTAAGAGAAATAAACACTTGAAATAGATCACTCTGTGGGTAATGACTCTATATTATATATGTGATTCCTCTTTGTATTGAATTACTGAAAACAAATTAACTTTTGGATGAGATTCTAATTTATTAAGATGCAGTTGGGTAGAGATACATATATATATATATATATATATATATATATATATATATATATATATATATATATATATATATATATATATATATATATATATATACACAGTGCCTACAAGTAGTATTCAACCCCCTGCAGATTTAGCAGGTTTACACATTCGGAATTAACTTGGCATTGTGACATTTGGACTGTAGATCAGCCTGGAAGTGTGAAATGCACTGCAGCAAAAAAGAATATTTATTTTTTATTTTTTTTTTTTAAATTGTGAAAAGTTTATTCAGAGGGTTATTTATTATTCAACCCCTCAAACCACCAGAATTCTGTTTGGTTCCCCTAAAGTATTAAGAAGTATTTCAGGCACAAAGAACAATGAGCTTCACATGTTTGGATTAATTATCTCTTTTTCCAGCCTTTTCTGACTAATTAAGACCCTCCCCAAACTTGTGAACAGCACTCATACATGGTCAACATGGGAAAGACAAAGGAGCATTCCAAGGCCATCAGAGACAAGATCGTGGAGGGTCACAAGGCTGGCATG
Source organism: Anomaloglossus baeobatrachus (assembly GCF_048569485.1). Lineage (NCBI taxonomy): Eukaryota > Metazoa > Chordata > Amphibia > Anura > Aromobatidae > Anomaloglossus > Anomaloglossus baeobatrachus. The sequence goes on from NC_134353.1 coordinate 734,428,226, forward strand.
GGGTACAAAACACTTTCCAAGGAGTTGGGCCTACCTGTCTCCACTGTTGGGAGCATCATCCGGAAGTGGAAGGCTTATGGAACTACTGTTAGCCTTCCACGGCCTGGACAGCCTTTGAAAGTTTCCACCCGTGCCAAGGCCAGGCTTGTCTGAAGAGTCAAGGCTAACCCAAGGACAACAAGGAAGGAGCTCCGGGAAGATCTCATGGCAGTGGGGACATTGGTTTCAGTCAATACCATAAGTAACGTACTCTACCGCAATGGTCTCCGTTCCAGACGAGCCCGTAAGGTACCTTTACTTTCAAAGCGTCATGTCAAGGCTCGTTTACAGTTTGCTCATGATCACTTGGAGGACTCTGAGACAGACTGGTTCAAGGTTCTCTGGTCTGATGAGACCAAGATCGATATCTTTGGTGCCAACCACACACGTGACGTTTGGAGACTGGATGGCACTGCATACGACCCCAAGAATACCATCCCTACAGTCAAGCATGGTGGTGGCAGCATCATGCTGTGGGGCTGTTTCTCAGCCAAGGGGCCTGGCCATCTGGTCCGCATCCATGGGAAGATGGATAGCACAGCCTACCTGGAGATTTTGGCCAAGAACCTCCGCTCCTCCATCAAGGATCTTAAGATGGGTCGTCATTTCATCTTCCAACAAGACAACGACCCAAAGCACACAGCCAAGAAAACCAAGGCCTGGTTCAAGAGGGAAAAAATCAAGGTGTTGCAGTGGCCTAGTCAGTCTCCTGACCTTAACCCAATTGAAAACTTGTGGAAGGAGCTCAAGATTAAAGTCCACATGAGACACCCAAAGAACCTAGATAACTTGGAGAAGATCTGCATGGAGGAGTGGGCCAAGATAACTCCAGAGACCTGTGCCGGCCTGATCAGGTCTTATAAAAGACGATTATTAGCTGTAATTGCAAACAAGGGTTATTCCACAAAATATTAAACCTAGGGGTTGAATAATAATTGACCCACACTTTTATCTTGAAAATGTATTAAAATTTAACTGAGCAACATAACTTGTTGGTTTGTAAGATTTATGCATCTGTTAATAAATCCTGCTCTTGTTTGAAGTTTGCAGGCTCTAACTTATTTGCATCTTATCAAACCTGCTAAATCTGCAGGGGGTTGAATACTACTTGTAGGCACTGTATATATATATATATATATATATATATATATATATATACATATATATGTATTTTTTTTCCTAAGAAAGACAAAGCTTCACTTTTACCTTCTTAAATATTCAGGTTTATTCAGGTTTAGTACAGCAATACAAATGAATCATCAAGAATGCAAATTGCCTAATTATTGTCCACCCAGTGTATTTTGGAAATTCAATACTCTCAGAAAAATTACACTGTGTGCAGAATTTTTAAGGCAAATGAGTATTTTGATCACATGATACTTTTTATGCATGTTGTCCTACTCCAAGCTGTATAGGCTTGAGAGCCAACTACCAATTAAGTAAATCAGGTGATGTGCATCTCTGCTCTGTACTGAGGAGGGGTGTGCTGTAATAACATCAACACCCTATATAAGGTGTGCCTAATTATTAGGCAACTTCCTTTCCTTTGGCAAAATGGGTCAGAAGAGAGGTTTGACGGCCTCTGAAAAGTCCAAAATTATGAGATGTCTTGCAGAGGGATGCAGCAGTCTTAAAATTGCCAAACTTTTGAAGCATGATCACCGAACAATCAAGTGTTTCATGGCAAATAGCCAACAGGGTCACAATAAGCGTGTTGGGCAAAAAAGGCGCAAAATAACTGCCCATGAATTGAGGAAAATCAAGCGTGAATTTGGCAAGATGCCATTTGCCACAAGTTTGGCGATTTGTCAAAGCTGCAACGTTACTGGAGTATCAAAAAGACAAGGTGTGCCATACTCAGGAACATGGCCAAGGTAAGGAAGGCTGAAAAATGAGCACCTTTGAACAAGAAACATAAGATAAAATGTCAAGACTGGTCCAAGAAATATCTTACTGATATTTCAAAGGTTTTATGGACTGATGAAATGAGAGTGACTCTTGATGGGCCAGATGGATGGGCCAGAAGCTGGATCAGTAAAGGGCAGAGAGCTCCACTAGAACTCAGATGCAAGCAAGGTGGACGTGGGATACTGGTATGGGCTGGTATCATCAAAGATGAACTTGTGGGACCTTTTCGGGTTGAGGATGGAGTGAAGCTAAACTCCCAGACCTACTGCCAGTTTTTGGAAGACAACTTCTTCAAGCAGTGGTACAGGAAGAAGTTGGTATCGTTCAAGAAAAACATGATTTTCATGCCGCATAATGCTCCATCACATGCATCCAACTACTCCACAGCGTGGCTGGCCAGTAAAGTTCTAAGAGATGAAAAAATAATTACATGGCCCCCATGTTCACCTGATCTGAACCCCAAAGAGCACCTGTGGTCCCTCATAAAATGTAATATCTACAGGGATTGAAAACAGTACACCTCTCGGAACAGTGTCTGGGAGGCTGTGGTGGCCGCTGCATGCAATGTTGATCGAAAACAGATCAAGCAACTTACAGAATCTATGGTTGGTAGGCTGTTGAGTGGTATCATAAAGAAAGGTGGCTATATTGGTCCCTAATTTTTTGGGGGTTTTGTTTATGCATGTCAGAAATGTTTATTTCTAAATTTTGTGCAGTTAAATTGGTTTTCCTGGTGAAAATAAACAAGTGAGATGGGAATATATTTGTTTTTTATTAAGTTGCCTAATAATTTTGCACAGTAATCATTACCTGCACAAACAGATATCCTCCTAAGATAGCCAAATCTAAAAAAAACCCACTCCAACTTCCAAAAGTATTAAACTTTGATATTTATGAGTCTTTTGGGTTGATTGAGAACATTGTTGTTGATTAGTGATGAGCGAGTACTAAAAAGCTCGGGTGCTCGAAGCTCGGGCCGAGCCTCCCAAGATACTCGTGTACTCGGCCCGAGCAACGAGCCCAATGTTATCCTATGGGAGACCCGGATATTTTTGTGAAATGACCCCCCGGCAGCATGGAGAAACCCTAAAAATGTCACAAAAGTCTCAGAAGAGTGCTCAAATGACATGGCAACAGCATGGGGAAGACCCCTTGAAGCATTTATCACTGAAAAGTCACAGCTGTGAACAATTTTGTCCGCGTTTTACGCCATTTTTACGGACTCACCAGAAAACCTTCCAAAATGACCCCAAAATGATTTTTCATGGCGGAAATGTTAAGGGCACATACCCAATAGTGAGATAGAGCTGGTGTATGTTACTTTTTGAGATTAATACATGAAAGATTTTACGTGAAAACATTGTGTGGCACTCCGATGTCCCTGAGAAGAGACGTACATGAAGGCCTCTTGAGTCTAATGTGCCCATTTTGAGGAAGTGAGTCTTTGTAGTATTTTCCTTTGCCAGGGCAGTCCAAAATTGTGAGGTTCACCAATGCCCCTGCATACAGACGTGCATGAGGGCCTGTAAACCTGAAGTGCCCATTGTAAGGAAGTGGGTCTATTGTAGTATAGCCCTTAGGCAGGGCAGCCAAAAATTGGGAGGCTCCACATTGTCCCTGGATAAAGACGTGCATGATGGCCTGTAAACCTGAAGTGCCCATTGTAAGGAAGTGGGTCTATTGTAGTATAGCCCTTAGGCAGGGCAGCCAAAAATTGGGAGGCTCCACGTTGTCCCTGGATAGAGACGTGCATGAGGGCCTGTAAACCTGAAGTGCCCATTGTAAGGAAGTGGGTCTATTGTAGTATAGCCCTTAGGCAGGGCAGCCAAAAATTGGGAGGCTCCACATTGTCCCTGGATAGAGACGTGCATGATGGCCTGTAAACCTGAAGTGCCCATTGTAAGGAAGTGGGTCTATTGTAGTATAGCCCTTAGGCAGGGCAGCCAAAAATTTGGAGGCTCCACGTTGTCCCTGGATAGAGACGTGCATGAGGGCCTGTAAACCTGAAGTGCCCATTGGAAGGAAGTGGGTCTATTGTAGTATAGCCCTTAGGCAGGGCAGCCAAAAATTGGGAGGCTCTACGTTGTCCCTGGATAGAGACCTGTTAGGTTCTTAGTGCCTCCGTGCTTGCATTTAAAAACCGCACGTGTGTGCCTGTTGGTGGCAGCTTTCCGCTGCATTTGTGTGAGTTTTGCAAAAACTTGGATATAACGCACAAGTCTAGTGAATACACATCAGCACAGCATTGCAAAATGCGCAAGGGCGTTGTCAACGAACAAGGAAGTGGACATGATGGTGGTGCAGGCAGAGACCGAGGTTGTGTGCAAGCTCTAATTTCGCCACAACAAAGGGCCACATCTAGTCGCTCGCACGTCCTGTCCCAAATTCTTGGGGACCGCTGCAGTACACCGCTCTTGAACCAAGACCAGTGTCAACAGGTTGTTAGTTGGATAGCGGATAATGCTTCCAGTCAGATTGGCGCCACCACAAACACTCTGTCTTCCACACGGTCAAGTGTCAGTAGCCGTGATACTGCACCGCACATTTCAGAACCTGATCCTCCTTCCTACCACCAGGCCGAGTACACGTCCACGGACATTACTGATCCCACACTTGGACACTCGGAAGAGCTGTTCGTTCACGTTTCCATTCACAAATTCTGGCCTCTCGCCAGCTCCTGTTGAAGTGGGCCATGACGAGATTGTATGTACAGATGCCCAAATATTTGAGCAGCCACGTTCTCACGAAGTTGGCAACGTGTCTCAACAAGGGGTGGACGATGATGAGACACAATTGTCAGGAAGTCAGGAGGAGGAGCAGGGTGCGGAAGAGGAAGACGATGTGGTGGATGATCCAGTAACTGACCCAACCTGGCAGGAGGATATGCAGAGCGAGGACAGCAGTGCACAGGGGGAGGGAGGCGTAGCATCCCAACAGGCAGTAAGAAGCAGAGTGGTGGCCCCAGGCAGACGTCAGGCAACTGTTCCCCGGAACAACACGACACAAGGTGCCTGTACAAATGTTAGGTCTTCCCGAGTCTGGCTGTAATACTATTGTATGTATTGAGGATTTCGATTGCGTTAGGGCAATGACAACCAGAGACGAGTTCTTGGTGCAAGACGTTTATAATATGCAACCAGCAAATATGTACATAAACGGAACAAAAACACAGTAGAACATAAATACAGGAAATACCTTCCAGGGACGGAGCGAAAGGGAATTCCCGGGACCGCGCACCGGACTCCCCCAGGGAGACCACCAAGAGCGAACCCCTATACAGGGACTGTCTGGCAATCACCCCAGAAGCCCTAAATGCACAGCAGCCGGGACACAAAAGGGCAATAGGTAAGTCCAAAAATGTCCGTACGTGATGTGAGTCCAGAGTGGTATTAAACGGAAGGAACCGGGCAGAAGTGCCGACCAAAGACGGCAAACAGAGTCCGGGCACAGCTAGATGATACCAGATGAAGTCCAGAGTCGGTGTCGGTTGTTTTCCAAGAGGATCCGAATAACAATCAGGAACCAAAAGCTGCAGGGCAGGAGCACACAGGAAGCAGTATACTCAGGCACTGGACTAAGCTTTAGGGGCGGCTTTTAAACAGATGGACAGGAAGTAGGGCAACAGAACAGAAAACTCCATGTTAACAAAGGGCAAGCTCTTTCAAAAGAAAACTGGAAAACCCGGAACTCTGACACTGGCAGTTTTTTAAGTTGGCTCCAGATGATTCTAAAAAGGCCATTTGCAACACCTGCCATTCCAGCATCAGCAGGGGTACCAAAACTAGCAGCCTGACCACCACCAGCATGATCAGGCACATGTCAGCCAAGCACCCGACTTTGTGGGAAGTACAACAGAGTCCAGGAGCAGTGCTTGCTGATGTCACTGCTACGTCTTCGCTGGTTGTGCATGCGAGCCAATCCCCTGTCCATGCTGCCTGCGAACAAGCCTCCTCCACTCCTGCACCTGCAGTTGCCTACGCAGAAAGAACACCATCATCAAGCACGTCCTTGTCCCAGCGCAGCGTTCAGTTATCCATTCAGCAAACCTTTGAACGCAGGCGCAAATACACTGCCAACACCCCACATGCCACAGTTCTAAATGCTAACATTTCGCGACTGCTTGCGCTGGAAATGTTGCCTTTTAGGCTGGTTGAGACAGAAGCATTCCACGACCTGATGGTGGCAGCTGTCCCACGTTACTCGGTCCACAGCCGCCACTATTTCTCCCGGTGTGCCGTCCCCGCATTGCATAACCACGTGTCACAAAACATCACACGTGCCCTGAACAACGCTGTTTCAGCCAAAGTCCACCTAACCACAGACATGTGGACAAGTGCATGTGGGCTAGGCCGCTACATCTCGTTGACGTCACACTGGGTTAATATTGTGCAAGCTGGGACCCAGTCTGAGCGAGGGACGGAACACGTCCTTCACACACCAAGTTTTGCAGGCCCTACCTCAGTCAGGGTTTCACACACACTCTACAGCTCCGGAATGTCATGCTCCTCAGCCTCCTCCTCCTCCTGCGCATCCTGATCCACTTTACCCTCCACACCAGTCCCAAGCTGGAAGTGTCGCGGGCGGAGGAGGGGACGGTGCGCTCTCCCACTGCTCGGGTCCGGCTGACGCTGCTCTACGGATGCTGCTGCTCGTTGGCTCGAGCGATGGCCGGATCCCGGGGACTCGAGCGGCGCTACTCGCCCGTGAGTGAAAAGGGGTGGTTTGGGTTTTGGGGATATTGTCCGTGACGCCACCCACGGTTGTGGTGATTGTGTGGACACCACCGCTGCTCTGGACGGGGATCCCGGGAGCCTGTGACAGGGAGCAGCTTTGTTGTTATTTCTCCCCTCCGTGGGTAGGGGGGTTGGTTGTCCCGGGACCTGGTGATGGGGTAGAGATGGATGACAGGCGGGTTGCGGGGCCTGATGAGGTGCAGGGTCGCAGGGGCAGCGCTGTGCCGCACGGCACGGAGGTACTCACTCAGCCCAATGATGATGACACAGTTCACGGTAAAACAAGTGGCTGGATGGACGGGTCACTCGGACGGCTGCGGTTGTTCCTCCCTGCAGGTTAGTGATGACTGTCTCTCCCTGCACCTAAGTTAAGTGTTGGTAGTGATGGTTTCCCAACGGTAACCCGCTCCCCGACCTGGATATGGGCCGGAGGAGCCCCTTTTGCCCACAGGCGCTGGCCCTGGGAGACGGTTGCCCTTGGCGGTGGCGGTGTCTCCCCTTCACGGTTGGACGGTTGCCTTCTATCTGGACTTGGCTGTTTGGAAACCCTGAGGTCCCCTTCACAAAACGCTAGCGGCATAGGTCAGGAATCAGTGGACAACCAAGGCGTACAGCCGAGAGGGGCACAAGTCCAATCCGCCAGAGGTAGGGGAACAGTCTTTAAGATGTGGGACAGTTTTCTCAGCCCCTCACATACCACAGCCCCTGAGGTGAGGGGTAGTGCCACAAGAAATCCTAAGTTTGGCCAGATGCTCAAGGAGTACCTTGCAGATCAAACAACTGTACTCCGACATTCCTCTGTGCCTTACAATTAATGTGTATCCAAGCTGGACACGTGGCATGAATTGGCTCTTAGTCTCTACGCCTTGGAAGTCCTGGCCTGCCCTGCCGCTAGCGTTTTGTCAGAGCGTGTTTTTAGTGCCGCAGGTGGAATCATTACAGATAAACGCACCCGCCTGTCAACTGTAAATGCTGACAGGCTGACTCTGATGAAGATGAACAAGGGTTGGATTTGGCCAGACTTCACCACACACCAACAGCAAATGACAGCGGAATTTAAAGTTTGTAACGGGAATTTGCCATGTACCTCCACTCACCCATGGTAACACACTTCTGGACTTTGGCTAATCGCTGGACTGCTCCTCCTTCTCCTCATGCGCCATCATGGTGACCGTTACAATAGTTAAGCCGTTGTTTCAGGTATACCCCCAGTGGTAAATTTTTTCGCCCATTCTTTCTGAATGGGCATTACAACGACAGGAGACCCGCTCCTTTGCAATGGGAACAATGTTTTGAGGCCCTCATGCACATCTCTATCCAGGGACAATGTGGAGCCTCCAAATTTTTGGCTGCCCTGCCTAAGGGCTATACTACAATAGACCCACTTCCTTACAATGGGCACTTCATGTTTACAGGCCATCATGCACGTCTCTATCCAGGGACAATATGGAGCCTGACGCTGCCACCGACAGACACACACGTGCTGTTTTTAAATGCAAGCACGGACGCAATAAGAACCTAACTGGTTTTTAGGAGCGACAATTACTGAGAAGTCTGACACTATCAGACACTGCTGACTGACGTGTATTATACACTAGACTTGTGCGTTATATAATAGTTTGTGCAAAACGCGCACCTGTACGCTGCCACCGACAGACACACACGTGCTGTTTTTAAATGCAAGCACGGACGCAATAAGAACCTAACTGGTTTTTAGGAGCGACAATTACTGAGAAGTCTGACACTATCAGACACTGCTGACTGACGTGTATTATACACTAGACTTGTGCGTTATATAATAGTTTGTGCAAAACGCGCACCTGTACGCTGCCACCGACAGACACACACGTGCTGTTTTTAAATGCAAGCACGGACGCAATAAGAACCTAACTGGTTTTTAGGAGCGACAATTACTGAGAAGTCTGACACTATCAGACACTGCTGACTGACGTGTATTATACACTAGACTTGTGCGTTATATAATAGTTTGTGCAAAACGCGCACCTGTACGCTGCCACCGACAGACACACACGTGCTGTTTTTAAATGCAAGCACGGACGCAATAAGAACCTAACTGGTTTTTAGGAGCGACAATTACTGAGAAGTCTGACACTATCTGGACTGTTTTAGACTGTGTACACCAGCCCCAGATATGATGAAGGCTGGTATACGGTCACCACTAGGAATGGCTATATACCCTGCCTGCCTGCCTGTATACTGCTACAATAGTCCTGACAAGGACTCTTCTGGTCACTAGCCTGCATTCCGACCTGGCTATACCCTGCCTGTATATAGCAACAATAGTCCTGAGAAGGACTCTGCTACTGTACTCCGACCTGGCTATACCCTGCCTGCCTGTATACAACTAGAATAGTCCTGAGAAGGACTTCTGGTCACACTGTTTGCAGCCCTGCTCCGGAACTAACTATAAAGGGCCGCAAAGCTTTCCCTGAATCAGCGACACTCTCCCTGCACTGACTGTCTGGATAGTTGTGAGCAGAGCACAGCGCGCCGGCCGGTATAAAGGCTCGGTCACGCTGTGCAGGCCGGCCAATCACTGCAATTCCACAACTAACAGGGCTGTGGCATTGCAGTGGTCTGCCAGCCAATCCCTGCATGAGGGCTGGCTCTCAAAAGAGCGCCAACATGCAGAAATGAAGACCACGAGTACAGCACGAGTATCGCGAGATTACTCGGTCCCCGCCGATACTCGTGCGAGTACCGAGTAGTTACAAGCATGCTCGCTCATCACTATTGTTGATCAATAAAAAAAATCCTCTAAAATACAACTTGCTTAATAATTCTGCACACAGTGTATTATTAGTAGCTCTAGGAAGTGGGAGAATGAGCAGGACTTTACTTGTAGCTAAAAATTTTGCAGGCCAGGACTAGAGATGAACCTGCTAAGGTTTGAATTCACCAAATTGCGTGACCTTTACAGGGACATTCAATTTGCTGAAACGTTATTCACCATAAAATGCATGTTCCTTTTTATGCTCTGGAGTTTATCAAGATTCCAGAGCATAATAAATATAGGATGTAAGAAAAAAATTAATATCTAAATCAATCACACTTACCGCATCCCTGCAGCCTACCTCAAGTCTTCTGCGACTCTTCTCTTCTTATTAACACGTTGCTCACATCTTTTCCGCTTCTACAATACAGACCATGCCTTTTGGCTCATCCAGGCATCGGACATCACTTGCTATCACTCAGGCAATGCACATCGTAATGTCTTGATTTCATGACGCGTGATACAAAATCATGGCAAACAGTGATATCAAAGCCAAGGTTAATCCAGAAGCCACAACCCGGAGTAAAGAGGCTGAAGAGGATTTGCGTGAGGCAAAAGGAAAAAGAAGAGGTGTAGATGACAAAACAGCAGACTATAGGGTTACGGGACAAATGAGTGGAGAGGTAAGCATTTTTTTTTTCGTACGACTTCTATGGTTAGGCAAAATAGTGGTTGCAACTGCTGATCATTTTCCTAAGTCTGTGTGGAGCAAATTGCAAAAGATCAATTTTCTGGGAAATCCTAATTTTGGGGCATTAGCAAAAAATTGTCATACTCATCTAGCCCTCTCACCTGTTTCTTCCACAGCATTCCTAAGCCAGTCCTCTTCTGACATTTTTATTCTGCACCACTCTAGGACTGATCATTTCTTCCTTTTTTGCCGTCATTTCTAGCACCAGCAAAGCCTCGACCCATGCTCTGACATCATGAAGTGATAACATGCTTCACCCCATGTGATCACATGGGGTAGCGCATGTCATGATGTCAAAAACTGCATGGAGGCCTTGCTGGAGCTAAAAATGACAGCAAAGAGTGAAGAAGAGAGCTACAGAGTTGAGCTGGTCCTAGGAAAGCTAGCAGGTGATGGTAGGGGATTTGCAGTGGCAGAGACAAGTAGGGAGTTAAGTATGTTAAATTATTGTTTTTAACTCCTTCCCTGTCCAGCCATATATTGTGATTTGGGGGTCAGTAGAAATGAGATTATAATAAAGAGCTTTTATGACAGCAATTGGGTCTATATGATTATCACTGAATATTCAATGCAAATCGAACTTAACATCCAAAATTGAGAGAATACAGTCAACATGTTGACAGACTTAAGCGGGTTTTACATGCTACGATATCGCTAGCAATTGCTAGCGATGTCGAGCGCGATAGCACCCGCCCCCGTCGTACGGCCGATATGTGGTGATCGCTGCCGTAGCGAACTTTATCGCTACGGCAGCATCATACACACATAGCTGCTCTGCGACGTTGCTGTGACCGGCGAACCGCCTCCTTTCTGAGGGGGCGGTTCGTTCAGCATCACAGCGACGTCACAGCAGCGTCACTGAACTGCCGCCCAATAGAAAAGGAGGGGAGGAGATGAGCGGCCGGAACATGCTGCCCACCTCCTTCCTTCCTCCTTTTCCGGTGGACGGAGGTAAGGTGATGGTTGTTGCTCCTGCGGTGTCACACACAGCGATGTGTGCTGCTGCTGGAACGACGAACCACATCGCTACTGAGCAGAAAACGATATTTTGTTTTAGGACAACCTCTCCATGACCACCGATTTTTCCTTCTTTTGCGATCATTTACGGTCGCTCAGAGGAGTCACACGCTGCGATATCGCTAATGAGGCTGGATGTGCATCACAACCACCGTGACCCCGACGATATCTCCTTAGCGATATCGCAGCATGTAAAGCCCCCTTTACTCTTCTCTATTCACCAGTTTTCATTTTACAGTTCATTAATAAAATTATGAAAATTACTGAAGCTCCCAAACCCAAAGATCTTTTTCAGTTCCGGTTAAAAACTCCTCCCTGCCACCTATAAAGACCCTATACAACGGCAGTCACTTCCCTAATCCAAATGCCAAATATGTGCACCATTTTTGGCAAGAAAAAAAGAAGTTATTGGAAATTGTGGGGGGTAATTGTGGCCTCATGTCACCTCTTTTTAAAGTTAGGGCTTATCTAGTGTTCTTTTCTCTTACGTGCAATTCAACAATGGGTTGCGCCGTAGTGTTTAAATACTGTGCATGTGGTGAAAACGGTGTTTAATCTTTCTATTGTATCCTATTGAATGTCACATCATCATACTGAATTTGAATAACTATTATTCCTAAGCAAAGTTTTTTAACCCCCGACTCACCATGTTCCTATGTCTCTGTTTAAAAGTCACATTTAAGTTATTAACATGGTGTTTGACAATTAATTTTTTTCCTTATAATATGGGGAAAATGATGCCTAGGTTTCTTCAACCGACAGTTATTTATAAACGGTGTATAGTTTTACAATAGCTGGAACCACAAAGGTTACTTTATACTAATTGTAAGGTAAATTGTGTGGGATGTATGTATTCAATGTTCAAACACTGTGTAATTCCTACGGTTAATACTATACAGCTAGGTATTATATCCCATTCACTGTGGTGGCAAAGGCTAATTTAGTTCAAATGCAGATATGTTAATAAAAAATGGAAAAACAATTTACTTACTGCAGAGTTTTTTATTTAACTGCTGTCGTATTAGCTCACATGTGGACAAACAATTAAAAAACAAATGTGCAATCAGGGAACAGATGACTACAGTGATTTGCTCAATGCAGAATGTACTGATCAAGGCAAGGAGAGCAAAGGCGTTCTCAGGAGCAAATGGGTCACTGACAATATTTACATTTTTAGGTTTAGTGGATATCTTCATCATTATTATTGTATTGTCCATCTAGAGAAAATCGTAGTATGATATCACACTTTATTGCTAATGATATTAGGCTATAGCATTTGGACGATGTAACATTTAGGGTACAGTTCCACTTGCATATAGCTTCCAATACGAGAGCATCGGAAGCTATATGCCAATGACCCTCTGCTGTGGGTGTCAGACGAGGGTGATGAGACTGTGATGCGATCTTGCAATCGTATCACAGGTACGGAGAAGAGGGAGGGAGCACTTTCTCCCCATCTCCTCCGCTGCCTGTCTCTGCATACAGTACATCGCACTGCAGTCGGATTACATGCGAGTGCAGTGCAATGTTTCACACACTCCCATTGACTTGTATGGGGGTGTGTGAGCTGAGACTCACTGCCAAACGCAGCAAGCTGCAATTAATTTGTCAGGCCGATATGGCATGAGAAATCAATCACAGATGGACACTGCCCCATAGTTTTGCACTATGTTTTATCAGATTGCACTCGTCTGTGCAAAACGCTAGTGGAACCAAACCCTTATAAAAACTGTGGTTGGACTTTTAGCGATCTAAAATTGCAGGCACATGTAAAACATGCACATATGATGTATTCTACAACTTCAATAGGCTAATATTAGGGTAAGAAGGTATATGCAGGACGTTGTAAAAAAAAAAAAAGTGCCTAAGAACTAACAGGCCTGTTGTGCCCGTTCTTCATCATAGACTTGGATATAACATTTAAGGATTTATAATATTTATAGGCTCAGACAGTCATTAATCTTTTTGTATAATATTGCCCTGGAGTCTGGGCTTCACTGTAGATTATTTTGTGCCAGGTAGATAAAAATAAATAATGGCAATGTTTATGGATCTGCCGGGATTTCAGTATCTATAAATCCCGATTAATTTTAAGATAAAAAAAACTGACAGGTAAAGGTTAAAAACAGATGAGCTTTGGAATAAACTAGATGTTGCATCCTCTGAAATGCAAATATATATACCTAAGATGACCATATGAATATTTGCCCAATGAAAGTAGAGTTATTGGACCTGTGTAACTTTGATAACCTGTTCTGAAGATGGGCACAAGTCCCAGAGCTGTATTTTCTATGTATTAGACAATGAACAGTGAGAAATGTACCGTACCTATCTTTCGGTATTTCAGCTTCACAAGTCAATTTCTAGAAAGGTAGAGAATATCCAAATATATAAACTGATAAAAAAGCAATATTACATGATTCATTGTTTTAAATATTTCTTGAAAAAGATAGCAAGGTAAATTAATCATAAACTTGGTAGCTCCCATAGGAACTATTTTTAAACACATTTAAAAATTTTAAGTGCAAAATTTAAAGGAGTTAGATCAGTTACTGCATTAAAGCTGAACTCCATTACTGATCTTCTGTTTGCGGAGACAGAAAAGCAAAGGACAAAGTATATACTTAAGGCCTCTTTCACACAAACGTATTGTCACTATGACTATGGGATAGTTTGGAACCGAGGCTTCTAAGCTATCCCTCAAGCTAAGGGGCCCTATGCTATTCCTAACCTCAGGGATACTCCTGATTTTGGAATGGCCTGATTCTCCTTCCTTCCCTTGTTCCTGACCTGTCCTGATCAGATTCCCCCTTCTCCTTCCCCTCACCCCAGGGATAGACGGGACAGGAGTGTGATGAAACCAACAAAGAAAGGCAGACAAGAGAAATCCAAAACTATGTCACACAGCATGCATACACAAGGGTAAAAACAAAAAGAGATTCAAGAGGAAAAATAAGAGCAGGAAGGCAGCTACGAAACAACAAAGGTAAACTCCACAACCGCACCAAGCAATAATTACAACGTTCATCAGGAAGTGTGAGGCACCGCACCTCACAGACCAACAAAGACAAACTATAGCTAGCATGGGTGGAAGGATTCAACCAGCATAAATAGGAGGGTTGTATATGTGAGAGGCCTACAGACAAAATATGATTAAAGGGCACACTATCAGAGATTACCTCTGTCAGGGTTAAAATGACGATGATGATGATGAGACTCAAAGGGTCTCTCGGGATCTGGCTGCTGTTTCAAATTAAACTGTCATGTGTGCACGTGAGATGAGATAATAACGGACAGCAAGTCAGTTATAGCTATCTCCATGACTGGCACTGACCAAGTGGTCTTTATTATTTGAAACTTTCCACAACTCTTGAGAAGTGAAAGGTATGGACAAAATACAGTCCAATCAAATATTGTGGGTCGGAGCTTCAAGACATATAGATCTGCAGAGTCTCTTCCTGATTGGTCAGTCCAGGCTCCAGGAATTTCTTTTGTATATCATCTCCTTTGGGTGTAGACAGGATACGGCAGCCATCTTTAGGATTACATGTGCTGGTACTGGTACATATATATATATATTTATATATATATATATATATATATATATATATATATATATATATATATATACACACACACTGTGTCTAAGGAAAATACACTGAATATATAATATACATATATACATGTTAGTAAAAAACAAAAGCATTCACAAATATGTGTGTTAGTTTACATCTACTGAACTATATACCTGAGTCTATGAAATGGCTGAATTAAGTATTTTTGTATACTCAATTCTTGTCCTCAACAGTCCCCCCTAAAGACTTATTTCTGCCATTTCTGAATTCTAAGGGTACTGTGTTCCCTTAGGAAGAAAGGTAGAAAGATCTGTTGAAAAACCTGCCTAACTGAACGTTGAAACATGGGCGGAAAGAGGAAAGGGGTTTTCTTCACCGGTTTGAGACGAAGGACTCCTAGGCGAGTCTTCACCCTTTGTAGTTGGACTTTCCCATGTCTCAAGGTTCTCTAAGTCCTCTCTTCTAACTGTTCTGGCAATAATGGTCTGAAACTGTACAGGGTTTTCTGAAAAGGTTAAGTATGAGCAGAACGCTCAGTGCCAGCTCTGGTTAATCGACCCTTCTGCAATGCGAGGTGTGGATTCATAGATTTTTCTGCAGTTGGATCGGCTCCTCTAGTGTTGACTCATGGCTCTTTCTCGCTTGTCATTTAGGATCAATCAGTCTCCTGACTGGAGACCATATGCTAATAGCTCTGATTTAAGATCTGGAATTGGAAAATACACCTGTTTATCACACTATTCAGTCAATTATATAAAAATTGTACATGCCTGTGTTAAACCAAAAAACATCTTACATAAAGACCTGTTTATTACAAAAAGAAAACAAAACATATACATTTTATAGAATATAAATCCAGCGCAATCACACGGAATATTAAAAAGTTGTCTTCTTTATTGATAGTTTTTCATAAAATCCAAAAGGTACATGCAGCATAAAAATAAAGGATGCCCAGGTCAGAGCGACGCGTTTCAACAAACTGTCTTAATCATGGTCCTATGAAAAACTATCAATAAAGAAGACAACTTTTTAATATTCTGTGTGATTGCGCTGGATTTATATTCTATATCTATTTGGTGACTCCTGACCATCAGTGCGCTGATCATCCACCACAGGATGATTATGGGACTGCAGCAGGCTTGGTGAGCTGATATTATCTATTTTTGCATATACATTTTATACACGATTTACTAGTTTCCACTTTTCTATAAAATATACACTTTTTGTAAACACATTTTTTTTTTTTTACATACCAACTTCATGTGCTTCTCAACAATAATGTCGTTTTCTGCACTGGAATGCCTCTGACCAAACCTGGAGAGAAATCTACACAACACGCACAGACTTGCATACAATGTGCTCATGATATACATCTAATCAGTTTGCAGTCTCTAAACATGGGTAGAGTAGGTGCAGGGCGTCTCTGCGGATTCTTTACAGTTTTTTCTCACTTCGTTTTAGGCACATGTCTTACAAGACTGGGTGAATCTGCCCATCTGGGTACTGAACCGTGGCGTCACCAAAGCACACACTGACAATTGTCTTTCACAGATGTTACCTGGGCCATCATTAAGAAGAGCTCTCATGGCAGAGAAAGCTTACCACCCTTTATCCACAGACCTTCCTCAGTCAGCTGGCTCCCTGCATGTCCACTCCACTCCTTGTTGATTTGCTTGTTCCTGTAGGGATTTAAGAACACAAGGAGTGACAGACGTCACTAACGATGTGACAGGTGTCACCGAGGCATGGTCGGTATTGGTGAAAGACTCAACTCTAGGCCCGTTCACTGCTTCTTGGTCAGCTGCACCTGTGTGGGGATCTCCATCCAATTCCATCAGCTCAGATCTAGATGTTCTCTTCAGTAGAGTTGAGCGCGGTTCGCGGTTCCAGGTTCTCCAGTTCTAGGCTCGAGTGATTTTGGGGGCTGTTCGAAATCGAACTAGAACTCGAGCTTTTTGCAAAAGCTCGATAGTTCTAGATATGTTCGAGAACGGTTCTAGCAGCAAAAAGCAGGGCTTTTTCCAGCTACAGTGTGCAGGAGCCATCGCTGGCAGCCTGCCAGAAGCGGGTAACCAAGATAAACATCGAGTATCCAACCAAAGCGCTTTGGTTAGTAACCCGATGTTTATCCTAGTTACGTGCAGGAAGCCCACACTTCCCCGCTCAGCTCGCTCCTCCCCCTCCTGCCCGCGGCATGTACACACACACACACACACACACATGGTCCCGCACGGCTTACCTGCGGTGATGAAGTCCCGCCATCCCGACCTCAGCGCTGTCACTGTCCTCCATGGCCGCCGCTTGTCACATCACCTTCTCTCGCTTCCGACCCGAGACTGACTAGCGGTGACGTCACGGGCCTCTCGCGATACTTGGTGTGAAGGCGCCGGTCATTGAACTCAGTGACAGGGGCTGTCAGTGTGCTGGAGATCAGCGCAGGTAATGTACCTCGCTGACAGCAGCACTTGTCGTCCCCTGCAGTGACCTGGGCTGACCCATTGATGTTAGCTCAGGTCACTGCACTGCTCTTCCACCCAATAGGGAACATCCTGCTCTTCATTGACTTGGACAGTGTGGATCGTCATGGCAACCCCTTGGATTACACCAGACCTGGATTTGTTTTTCTTTCTAATAAATTGGTTAAAGAGGGAATGTTTTGGGGAGTGTTTTTTCAAATAAAAATGTGTTTGTCGTCTATTTTTTTTTATTACTGACTGGGTTGGTGATGTCGGATATCTGATAGACGCCTGACCTCACCAACCCCAGGGCTTGATGCCAGGTGACATTACACATCTGGTATTAACCCCATATATTACCCCGTTTGCCACCGCACCAGGGTGCGGGATGAGCTGGGGCGAAGCACCAGGATTGGCGCATCTAATGGATGCGCCACTTCTGGGGCGGCTGCGGCCTGCTATTTTTAGGCTGGGGAGAGTCCAATAACCATGGACCTCCTTAGTCTGAGAATATCAGACCCCAGCTGTCTGCTTTACCTTGGCTGGTGATCCAATTTTGGGGGGATCCCTACGTGTTTTTTTTTTTTAATTATTTATTTAATTTAAAATAACAGCGTGGGGTGCCCTCAGTTTTGGATTACAAGCCAAGGTGAGGTTGCCAGCTGTGGTCTGCAGGCTGCAGCCGTCTGCTTTACCCTAGCTGGCTACAAAAATAGGGGGAACCCTACGTCATTTTTTTTTTTTCATTTTTTTGGCTAAATACAAAGCTAAGCCCCCCTTAGTGCCACATGAAAGGCACCAAAGGGTGCAAAATTACAAAATGCAGGAGAGTGGGACATTATGTGTCTTTCTGCCATTATAATGACAGAAAAGACTGATATGAAGTGTACAAGCACAGGAAAATCACCAGAGCGCTCTACGCTGTGAAAAGCAGTAGAAAATGGCACTGGAGTGAACATGTGACCGCCTCATGTAGGATGAAGCTATGGATCCTGGGTAAATTTATGCAATTACCCTCATTCAGTTTTTTTGCAGTACACAAAAAAAATGGAAGGCACACGGATGACAAACAGATGACATACGGACCGTCTACGGAACGGAAACGGATGCCACACGGATGCACCCGTGAAAAAAAACTGACTGTTTTTTGCAGACCACAAAAATGGATCGGTCGTGTTAAGGTAGCCTTATTCTGATCTGCCGTTTATAAACAGCAGGCAGAAATAAGTGAATAACGCCCCCCAGCGTCAGAAAATCTCCGGGGTTTCAGGGCTAGCTGAGACCCTGGAGATCATGATTCAGGACGTTTTTTCCGGTCCCCGCTCACGTGATCACTGGTATACACCGTACACTGATGATCACGTTACAGTAAATGACAGCGCCGGTAAAAAATTATTTACCTCCCATCTGGCATGAACAAACACTTCTCCACTTCTTCTCCACTTTTTCTCCACTTTTTCTCCACTTTCTCTCCACTTTTTCTCCACTTTTTCTCCACTTTTTCTCCACTTTTTCTCCATTTTTTCTCCATTATTTCTCCACTTTTTCTCCATTTTTTCTCCACTTTTTCTCCACTTTTTCTCCACTTTTTCTCTACTTTTTCTCCATATTTTCTCCACTTTTTCTCCACTTTTTCTCCACTTTTTCTCCACTTTTTCTCCACTTTTTCTCCACTTTTTCTCCACTTTTTCTCCACTTTTTCTCCACTTTTTCTACATTTTTTCTCCACTTTTTCTCCACTTTTTCTCCACTTTTTCTCCACTTTTTCTCCACTTTTTCTCCATTTTTTCTCCATTTTTTCTCCACTTTTTCTCCACTTTTTTCTCCACTTTTTCTACACTTTTTCTCCACTTTTTCTCCATTTTTTCTCCACTTTTTCTCCACTTTTTCTACATTTTTTCTCCACTTTTTCTCCACTTTTTCTCCACTTTTTCTACATTTTTTCTCCACTTTTTCTACATTTTTTCTCCACTTTTTCTCCACTTTTTCTCCACTTTTTTCTCCACTTTTTCTCCACTTTTTTCTCCACTTTTTCTCCACTTTTTCTCCACTTTTTCTCCATTTTTTCTCCATTTTTTCTCCACTTTTTCTCCAATTTTTTCTCCACTTTTTCTCCACTTTTTCTCCTTTTTGTCTCCACTTTTTCTCCACTTTTTCTCCACTTTTTCTACATTTTTTCTCCACTTTTTCTCCACTTTTTCTCCACTTTTCTCCACTTTTTCTCCACTTTTTCTCCACTTTTTTTCTCCACTTTTTCTCCACTTTTTCTACATTTTTTTCTCCACTTTTTCTACATTTTTTCTCCACTTTTTCTCCACTTTTTCTCCACTTTTCTCCATTTTTTTTCACTTTTTCTCCACTTTTTCTCCACTTTTTTCTCCACTTTTTCTCTACTTTTTCTCCACTTTTTCTACATTTTTTCTCCACTTTTTCTCCACTTTTTCTCCGTTCTTTTTCTATGGTCGGTCTACCAATTAGCTCTGCCATGCATAGTGTAGCTCTACACCTACTGCACATGTTACTTTATGATTGACATCTCTTTCGTACCAGAGCTGTCTAAGCCTACTCTGACCCCATATTTGTCATTACTATATTGTCCTTGTACTGTATTATGACATTTGTATCATGTGTTTCATTTCTTGCTGTGTTGCAATTTTTTTCCTGCATCCCAATTGTACCTCTACATTGTTCGAGTTTATGTTATTATTCTCTCACTCTTATGTGATACTGATTATTGTCATTTTTCAGGATTACATGCAGATAAGTCCAATCTGACGAAGGCTCAGGCCGAAACGTCATTTGTAACTTGTTTTGGACAAAAACATATATGCTTATGAAAAAATTTTTTTTCTTATTACGGACCAATAAAGAGTGATTTTGCATTACTATCCATTGTGACTTACTGACTTAGTCTGGGAGATTTAGAGTGCCGAGGTTACTCACTAATTTTATCTATTATTACCTCTGAGCACCTATATACCAGTGAGCAGAGCTTCCTCTACAGTAGTTCTCCTGATTAGGCATGCCCTTACCTCATGAGCAGGGCATTGCAGCTTTGGTAGCAACCATTACGACATAGACTCTGCTGCTGTGGACCCGGGGAGAGTGAGTGCAGATTCATTGCACCCACACTCCTCACATGAAGGGTCCGCACTCCTAGAAAATGGGGGATACGTTCCCTGAGTGTCTCCCCCCCATATTCTAGACGGTCCAGAGTCGTCGTGGGACCCCTTTATTTTTTTTCTTACAATAAATTGGTGAAAGAGGAAATGTTTTGGGGACTGTTTTTTTAAATAAATTTCTTTTGTCTATTTTTTGTTTTTGTTAGTACTGACAGTTTATGATGTTGGGTATCTAATAGACGCCATGACATCACAAACTGCTGGGCTTGATCTCAGATGACTTTACAGCTAGTATCAACCCGATTTATTACCCCGTTTGCCACTGCACCAGGGCACGGGATGAGCTGGGGTGAAGCGCCAGGATTGGCACATCTAGTGGATGCGCCACGTCTGGGGTGCCTGCGGCCTGCTATTTTTAGGCTGTGAAGGCCCAATAACTATGGACCTTCCCACCCTGAGAATACCAGACCACAGCTGTCCGCTTTACCTTGGCTGGTGATCCAATTTGGAGGGGACCTTACTTTTTTTGTGTAATTATTAATATTTATAAAATAATTATAAAAAAAGAGCCTGGGGGGACCTCCACATTGGATCCCCAACCACGGTAAAGCTGCCAGCTGTGGTTTTCAGGCTACAGACATCTGCTTTACCCTAGCTGGCTATCAAAAATGGGGGGACCCAACGTCATTTTTTTTTTAACTATTTTTTAAATAGAAAAAATTAATGGGCTTCCCTGTATTTTGATTGCCAACCAAGGTAACGACAGGCAGATGGGGGTGGCAACCCATAGCTGTCTGCTTTATCTGCGCCGAGAATCAAAAATACCGCGGAGCGCTATGTCATTTTTTTTAAAGATTTATTTTTACAGCACTGTGATGTCCAGCAATCAAAATACAGGGAAGCCCATTTTGTTTTTAGTTAATTAAATAAATAATTAAAAAAATATATATATGGGCTCCCGCTGCATTTTTTGTATTGCTAGCTAAGGGTAATCCAAGCAGCTACTGGCTGCTAACCCCCACTGCTTGGTGTTACCTTCACTGGCAATGGAAAATCCAGGGAAGCATTTTTTAATTTTTTGGCCAAAAAACTACAAAAAAAGGACGTGAGCTTCGCCATATTTTTGTATGCTAGCCAGGTATAGCAGGCAGGTGCTGGAAGAGTTGGATACAGCGCCAGAAGATGGTGCTTCTATGAAAGTGCCATTTTCTGAGGCGGCTGCAGACTGCAATTTGCAGCAGTGGGGCCCAGAAAGCTCAGGCCAACCTGTGCTGCGTATTCCAATCCCCAGCTGCCTAGATGTACCTGGCTGGACACAAAAATGGAGCGAAGCCTACGTCATTTGTTTTCTAATTATTTCATGAAATTCATGAAATAATAAAAAAAGGGCTTCCCTTTATTTTTGGTTCCCAGCCGGGTCCAAATAGGCAACTGGGAGTTGGGGGCAGCCGTACCTGCCTGCTGTAACTGGCTAGCATACAAAAATATGGCGAAGCCCACATAATTTTTTCAGCAAAAAACTTCTGCATACAGTCCTGGACGGAGTATGCTGAGTATGCTGAGCCTTGTAGTTCTGCAGCTGCTGTGTGTCTGTATGGAGAAAAGCAGACAGCAGCTGCAGAACTACAAGGCTCAGCATACTCCATCCAGGACAGTATGCAGAAGTTTTTGCCCACCAAAAAAATGACGTGGGCTTCGCCATATTTTTGTATGCTAGCCAGGTACAGCATGCAGCCACGGGCTGCCTCCAACCCCCAGTGGCCTATTTGTACCCGGCTGGGAACCAAAAATATAGGGAAGCCCTTTTTTTTTTTTTAATTATTTCACTTATTTCATGAAATAATTAAAAAACAAATGACGTGGGCTTCGCCCCATTTTTGTGTCCAGCCGGGTACAACTAGGCAGCTGGGGATTGGAATCCGCAGCACAGGTTAGCCCGAGGTTTCTGGGCACCTCTGCTGCGAATTTCAGTCCGCAGCCATCCCAGAAAATGGCGCTCTCATAGAAGTGCCATCATCTGGCGCTGTATCCAACTCTTCCAACAGCCCTGGAGACGGGTGGCTTGTTGGGTAATCATGAGTTAATACTGGCTTTGTTTTACTAGCCAGTATTAAGCCAGAGATTCTTAATGTCAGGCACGTTTGACCCGGCCATTAAGAATCTCCAATAAAGGGTTAAAAAAAAGACACCACGCAGAGAAAAAATACTTTAATAGAAATAAATACACAGACACATTAGAGACTCCATCTTTATTACCCCCTGTCAGCCCAATAAATCCCCAATAAACCAGCGCTGATAAGAGGTTTTTAATAGAGGCTTAAATTATAAGCAGCAATTTCAGTGTTCCAAGTGCCTTTAAATGAATTTGAAGAAACTGCACTTCAGGATTGTAGTGAGGATTGTAGTGAGGATGAGGTGCCCCAGCCCATTACTTGATGGGCTGGGGCACCTCATCCTCACTACAATCCTCACTAGTGTAGTAGTAGTGACGATTGTAGTGAGGATGAGGTGCACCAGCCCATCATGGGCTGGGGCACCTCATCCTCACTACAATCCTCACTACAATCGGGAAGCAGCGTGCAGCCTTCACTCCGTGAGTGATCAGTGCTGCTAGCGGTAAAAGCGGTAACGCTGACAGACGCGTTACCATAGCAACGGTGCTCCCGGAGCCGCGGTTAGTGGTGACGTCACCGCTAACTGTGTTGCTATGGCAACGGTGATCTCCGTTAATGACCGGCTGTGTCAGCCGGTCCCTAACGGAACGGGGAGTCGACCTTGTGCTAGAGCATATCGCCGGTACACGGCGATACACAAATGTGCACCGTGTACCGGAGAGATGCACTCGCAGGTCCTACATGACGTGTCATAGTCATGTGACCAGTCTGTAGCCAATGAGATAATAGCCACGTGACTGGTCACATGGCTATTTTGACGTCACGATAGGTCCTGCTTCTCTTCTGGCAGTGCTGGTCACCGGGAGGATTCAGCGATCATCGGATGGAATAGCGGCAGGAGACAGAGTGCAGGAGGGATCGGGGGGAACGGTAAGTGTTATGGCAATGTTTATTAACTGTTTGTGTACATTTATCATGCATTTTTATGTGTTTGTGATTGCCTCCCATTATAGCCTATTGGTTCTAGTTCGGTTCGTCGAACGTTCGACGAACCGAACTCGAACGGAACACCCGTTCGGCGAACCGACCTCGAGCCGAACCGCGACCGGTTCGCTCATCTCTACTCTTCAGCATACCTAATTCATTTGACAACAGGAAAAAAATCTACAACCTACATACACCTCTAAGGCTATGTGCGCACTAGGCGTTTTTTTCACGCTGCGTTTTTATGTGCGTTTTTGTCTAAAAAACGCACCCGCGGCTAAAAAAACGCGGCAAAAACGCATGCGTTTTTGCCGCGATTTGGTGCGTTTTTTGCTGCGTTTTTGCTCACTGCGTTTTTAATCAGTGCACAATGCCATTAAAGATTGTTGATGAAAAAAAAAAAAAAAAAAAAGGTCTGATGTCATTTCCTTCTTCAAAATGTTCATTGTATGCAGGAGAGCAGCCAGCAGCTGCAGAACTACAAGTCTCAGCATCCTCCATTCACTAGTGTATGCAGGAGAGCAGACAGCAGCTGTAGAACTACAAGTCTCAGCATCCTCCATTCACTAGTGTATGCAGGAGAGCAGACAGCAGCTGCAGAACTACAAGTCTCAGCATCCTCCATTCACTAGTGTATGCAGGAGAGCAGGCAGCAGCTGCAGAACTACAAGGCTCAGCAGCCTCCATCCAGGACTGTATGCAGTTTTTTGCCCAAAAAGAAAAAAAAATGACATGGGCTTCGCCATATTTTTGTATGCTAGCCGGGTACAGCAGGCAGATACGGGCTGCCCCCAACCCCCAGCTGCCTATTTGTACCCGGCTGGGAACCAAAAATATAGAGAAGCCCTTTTTTTTTAATTATTTCATGAAATAATTAAAAAAAAAAATGACGTGGGCTTCGCCTAATTTTTGAGTCCAGCCGGGTACAACTAGGCAGCTGGGGATTGGAATCCACAGTGCAGGGTGCCCATGCTTTCTGGGCACCCCCACTGCGAATTGCAGTCCGCAGCCACCCCAGAAAATGGCGCTTTCATAGAAGCGCCATCTTCTGGCGCTGTATCCAACTCTTCTAGCTGCCCTGATGCCGGGTGGCTAGCTAGGTAATAATGGAGTTAGGGCTAGCTGTATATTATCAGCTAGCCGTAAGCCCGAAATTCATGGTGTCACGCCAATATTAGGCATGGCCACCATGAATTTCTAGTAATGATAAAAAAAAAAACACAACACACAGAAAAATATTTTTATTAGAAATAAAACACAACACAATTAGTGACTCCATCTTTATTGAAATAAACCCCCCTCCGCAGTAATCCTGGGTCAGGGTCCCGCGCCGTCCAATCAGGATCCAATATCATCTGATCGGTTTGCTGGAAGGCAAAGCGATCAGATGATGTGTCAGGATCAAGTGCCTGAATCCCATCACACATCAGCTGATTGTATAAAAGCCGATTATACAATCAGCTGATGCATCAGTAGAAAAAAAAAAAAAAATAATACTCACTTATGTGCTGTGGTGATTACCGGCAGCTCCTGGAGCGATCGATTGGACAGGAGTCTGATCCTATACGATCGCTGCCGGAGCTGCCGGTAATCAGCTGATGAAGTCCCCTGACGGCAGGATCAGCTGATAGCCGGCCGGGCGCGAAAAAGCCGGCGACACCGCGATCAGCTGATGCGTCAGGTGACTGCATCAGGTGATCAGCGCCAGGTCCTGCAAGCAAGGTCCTGCCCCGGGGAGACTGCACACAGCCAGAGCGGCGGGACCGGGAGGAGATGGGAGCGGGCATGGCACCGGGACCCTGCGGACAGGTGAGTATATGACATTTTTTTTTTTCTACTGTTCACTTTGGTTTTCGCCGCTGCCTCCACCTCCCGCCCAGACATGGCGCCGCACGGAGCTGACATGCACAGGACGGGAGGTGGAGGCAGCGGTGACGGTACCGGGAGGATTCATGCTTCTGTGTTTACCAACAGAAGGAATCCTCTTCCTGTACACGTCACTGTAGTACCCACCCCTTGCGTTTATAGCTGCGCTTTTAGTCATAGAAACGCGGCTATATGCGTTATTCATTGCGTTTTTAACATCTCATTGAATTCAATGAGTGAAAAACGCAGTGGAAAACGCAGAAATAATTGACATGCTGCGTTTTTGTGGTCACCACAAAAACGCAGATAAAAAAAAACGCTGTGTGAGGACAGCACTTCTGAAAACCCGTTGACATTGCTGGGGAAGCAATGTCACTGCGTTTTCAGCACAAAAACGCGGTAAAAAACGCCGCTAAAAACGCGGCAAAAACGCCTAGTGCGCACATAGCCTAAAGACTCTTACCCACTCCTGTTCTACCCATCTAGAGAGGCATTTAATGCGGCACTGCCTCCTGTACCCATAGGATTGGAAAGAGTGGTCGAATTTAGACTACCTCATGTTGTGCAAACCGCAGCATATCCAGTGTAGAATCGACCAACATTTTGTTCCATCTATAAAAACAAAAACTAAAAAAATATACATTAGATCATTCTTATAACTTTAACTGGCCATAATACAGTTAGTGATCATCTATACTTAACATGACTGAAAATACTAAATAAATAAACAAATAAACATAACCTGCGGGGGAAAGGTCAGCTTCAAAACCTATCTAATTTGCCTGCTGCACCCCCGAAGAGACTGGAGAATATAATTATTACCTTGTCCCCCCTTGTTTAATTGTTTATTTACCAATATAACAAAATTCTGAGTTTTTATGCTGGTATTCCCTATAACAAAAAAAAATAAGACAGCAGGTAATAAATTAGCTACATACTAGAAACTAAAATTGGACAAACACTGAAAACAACGTATATCTTACAACAATATACATTGCTAGGGAATTTTAAAACCTTACGATAAACAACACTGTATCCATAAAGAAAAGAAAAACCTTTTGATAATAGAAATAACTGAGACGTGATTAAATGACAGTTGTGACTGGGCTACTAACCTGCAAAAATATATAAATTGTTTAGAAATAATCATAAAAACAGAAAAGGTGATAGAGTCACAAAATAAAAAAATATTGTTCAAATAAATCGCCATTAAAAAACAAAACACAGAAATTAAATCGCACATCCCATGAAATCTAATATTCCCTATTCAGGTATAAGCAGTAAACTAAAAAATGGGAAATCCTGAACTCTAAGGGTTAAACCGAACTTACGTCACTATTGGGGAAAGACACATTCCATCCTTATCTCTTAAAAGCGAGAGAGGAAGAAGAAAAAAAACTCATCCTTTGTTATAACAAAGACGTAGCAGTGAACACATCCTTTTCCCACATCTACATTGGATGCATTTTTCCTTATTTCTTTTTACAAATGGATTTGATACATTTTGACATCAGTGGGGGTAAGTCTTTTAGAATTTTTGTTTTAAATTAAATAACACAGTACAAAGATATATATTTACCGTCCTCTATTTTATTTTATGATATAATGCTGCAGGACTTCTAAAATACCAATTGATTTTATGTGAACAGATTAGTGATGAGCGAGCATGCTTGCAACTACTCGGTACTCGCACGAGTATCGCTGTACTCGGGCTGCTCGGCGGGGACCGAGTAATCTCGCGATACTCGTGCTGTACTCGTGGTCTTCAGTTCTGCATGTTGGCGCTCTTTTGAGAGCCAGCCCTCATGCAGGGATTGGCTGGCAGACCACTGCAATTCCACAGCCCTGTTAGTTGTGGAATTGCAGTGATTGGCCGGCCTGCACAGCGTGACCGAGCCTTTATACCGGCCGGCGCGCTGTGCTCTGCTCACAGCTATCCAGACAGTCAGTGCAGGGAGAGTGTCACTGATTCAGGGAAAGCTTTGCGGCCCTTTATAGCTTTTTCAGTTGCAGGGCTGCAAACAGTGTGACCAAAAGTCCTTCTCAGGACTATTCTAGTTGTATACAGGCAGGCAGGATATAGCCAGGTCGGAGTACAGTAGCAGAGTCCTTCTCAGGACTATTGTTGCTATATACAGTCAGGGTATAGCCAGGTCTGAATACAGGCTAGTGACCAGAAGAGTCCTTGTCAGGACTATTGTACCAGTATACAGGCAGGCAGGCAGGCAGGGTATATATAGCCATTCCTAGTGGTGACCGTATACCAGCCTTCATCATATCTGGGGCTGGTGTACACAGTGTAAAACAGTCCAGATAGTGTCTGACTTGTCTGTAATTGTCGCTCCCCAAAAAAACCTGTTAGGTTCTTATTGCGTCCGTGCTTGGTTTTTAAAACCGCACGTGTGTGCCTGTCGGTGGCAGCGTACAGGTGCACTTGTGTGCTATTTCCACAAACTTTGATATAACGCACAAGTAGTGAATATACACGTCAGCAGTGCACAGCATTGCAAAATGCGCAAGGGCATTGGCAAGGAACAAGGAAGTGGACGTGATGGTGGTGCAGGCAGAGGCCGAGGTCATGGGCAAGCTCTAATTTCGCCACAACAAAGGGCCACATCTAGTCGCTCGCACGTCCTGTCCCAAATTCTTGGGGACCGCAGCAGTA
The DNA here is from genome assembly GCF_048569485.1 of Anomaloglossus baeobatrachus. Lineage (NCBI taxonomy): Eukaryota > Metazoa > Chordata > Amphibia > Anura > Aromobatidae > Anomaloglossus > Anomaloglossus baeobatrachus. The sequence goes on from NC_134353.1 coordinate 734,456,190, forward strand.
CACCGCTCTTGAACCAAGACCAGTGTCAACAGGTTGTTAGTTGGATAGCAGATAATGCTTCCAGTCAGATTGGCACCACCACAAACACTCTGTCTTCCACACGGTCAAGTGTCAGTAGCCGTGATACTGCACCGCACATTTCTGAACCTGATCCTCCTTCCTACCACCAGGCTGAGTACACGTCCTCCTCGGACATTAATGATCCCACACTTGGACACTCGGAAGAGCTGTTCACGTTTCCATTCACACATTCTGGCCTCTCGCCAGCTCATATTGAAGTGGGTCATGAGGAGATCGTCTGTACAGATGGCCAAATATTTGAGCAGCCACGTTCTCACGAAGTTGGCAACGTGTCTCAACAAGGGGTGGACGATGATGAGACACAATTGTCAGGAAGTCAGGAGGAGGAGAAGGGTGCGGAAGAGGAAGACGACGTGGTGGATGATCCAGTAACTGACCCAACCTGGCAGGAGGATATGCAGAGCGAGGACAGCAGTGCACAGGGGGAGGGAGGCGTAGCATCACAACAGGCAGTAAGAAGCAGGGTGGTGGCCCCAGGCAGAAGTCAGGCAACCGTTCCCCGGAACAACACGACGACACAAGGTGCCTGTACAAATGTTAGGTCTTCCCGAGTCTGGCAGTTTTTTAAGTTGGATCCAGATGATTCAAAAAAGGCCATTTGCAACACCTGCCGTGCCAGCATCAGCAGGGGTACCAAAACTAGCAGCCTGACCACCACCAGCATGATCAGGCACATGTCAGCCAAGCACCCGACTTTGTGGGAAGTACAACAGAGTCGAGGAGCAGTGCTTGCTGATGTCACTGCTACGTCTTCGCTGGTTGTGCATGCGAGCCAATCCCCTGTCCATGCTGCCTGCGAACAAGCCTCCTCCACTCCTGCACCTGCAGTTGCCTACGCAGAAAGAACACCATCATCAAGCACGTCCTTGTCCCAGCGCAGCGTTCAGTTATCCATTCAGCAAACCTTTGAACGCAGGCGCAAATACACTGCCAACACCCCACATGCCACAGTTCTAAATGCTAACATTTCGCGACTGCTTGCGCTGGAAATGTTGCCTTTTAGGCTGGTGGAGACAGAAGCATTCCGTGACCTGATGGCGGCAGCTGTCCCACGTTACTCGGTCCCCAGCCGCCACTATTTCTCCCGGTGTGCCGTCCCCGCGTTGCATAACCACGTGTCACAAAACATCACACGTGCCCTGAACAACGCTGTTTCACCCAAGGTCCACCTAACCACAGACACGTGGACAAGTGCTTGTGGGCAAGGCCGCTACATCTCGTTGACGGCACACTGGGTTAATATTGTGGAAGCTGGGACCCAGTCTGAGCGAGGGACGGAACACGTCCTTCCCACACCAAGGTTTGCAGGCCCTACCTCAGTCAGTGTTTCACCCACACTCTACAGCTCCGGAATGTCATGCTCTTCAGCCTCCTCCTCCTCCTGCGCATCCTCATCCACTGTACCCTCCACACCAGTCACAAGCTGGAAGCACTGCAGCACTGCCTCGGCGAAGCGGCAACAGGCTGTGCTGAAGCTAATCTGCATAGGTGACAAACCCCACAATGCAGAAGAGCTGTGGACAGCTCTGAAACAGCAGGCAGATCACTGGCTCACACCTCTGAACCTAAAGCCAGGAAAGGTCGTGTGTGACAATGGCCGGAACCTGGTGGCGGCTTTGAGGCGAGGCCAGCTGACACATGTTCCATGCGTGGCCCATGTGCTCAACCTCGTGGTTCAGCGGTTTCTAAAGTCATACCCAGAGCTGTCTGATCTGCTGGTAAAAGTTCGCCGCCTGTCTGCACATTTTCGAAAGTCACCTACTGCTTCAGCCGGCCTTGCCGGCTTTCAGCGCAGTTTGCATCTTCCGGCTCACAGACTGGTGTGTGATGTCCCCACGCGTTGGAATTCAACTCTGCACATGTTGGTCAGGATATGTGAGTAGAAGAGGGCAGTTGTTGAGTACCTGCATCACCTAAGCCGTCGGGAAATGGGTCAAACTCCACACATAACACCTGAGGAGTGGAGATGGATGTCAGACCTATGTACCATCCTCCAAAACTTTGAGGACTCCACCAAGATGGTGAGTGGTGATGACGCCATTATTAGCGTCACCATACCGCTACTCTGCCTTCTAAAACGGTCTCTGCTGAAAAACAAACATGATGCATTGCAGGCGGAGCGCGATGAGTTGCAGCAAGAAACAGTAGTGGGTGTGGGTGATGATAACACACAGCCCAGCCTCGTCTCATCACAACGTGCAGTGGAGGACTATGACGAGGAGGAGGATGAAGACATGGAGCAACTCTCCGGCCAAATTGAGGATATGACATGCACACCAGTCATATCCTCGGTTCAGCGTGGCTGGCCAGAGGACAGGGTAGATGAGGAGGAGGAGGAGGAGGAGGAGGACAGCATGTTCAGTCATCTTGTTGGTCAGGCTACTGAAGTCCTGGCTGTTAAGAGTCTGGCGCACATGGCTGACTTTATGGTAAGCTGCCTGTCTCGTGACCCTCGCGTTAAGAACATCTTGGCCGACAATCATTACTGGTTGGTAACACTGTTAGACCCACGCTACAAGGAGAACTTTTTGTCTCTTATTCCCGTGGAGGAGAGGTCAACCAAAATGCAGCAGTTCCGGAAGGCCATAGTCACGGAAGTAGGCAAAGCATTCCCCTCACAAAACGCTAGCGGCATAGGTCAGGAATCAGTGGACAACCGAGGCGTACAGCCGAGAGAGGCACAAGTCCAATCCGCCAGAGGTAGGGGAACAGTCTTTAAGATGTGGGACAGTTTTCTCAGCCCCTCACGTACCACAGCCCCTGAGGTGCGGGGTAGTGCCACAAGAAATCCTAAGTTTGCCCAGATGCTGAAGGAGTACCTTGCAGATCGAACAACTGTACTCCGACATTCCTCTGTGCCTTACAATTATTGGGTATCCAAGCTGGACACGTGGCATGAATTGGCTCTCTACGCCTTGGAAGTCCTGGCCTGCCCTGCTGCTAGCGTTTTGTCAGAGCGTGTTTTTAGTGCCGCAGGTGGAATCATTACAGATAAACGCACCCGCCTGTCAACTGAAAATGCTGACAGGCTGACTCTGATCAAGATGAACAAGGGTTGGATTGGGCCAGACTTCACCACACCACCAGCAAATGAGAGCGGAATTTAAAGTTTGCCATGTACCTCCACTCACCCATGGGTACACACTTCTGGACTTTGGATAATCGCTGGACTGCTCCTCCTTCTCCTCATGCGCCACCATGATGATGACCGTTACAAATTGCAATACTTAGGCCTTTGTTTCAGGTATACCCCCAGTGGTAAATTTTTTCGCCCATTCTTTGCAGAATGGACATTACAACGACAGGAGACCCGCTCCTTTGCAATGGGAACAATGTTTTGAGGCCCTCATGCACGTCTCTATCCAGGGACAACGTGGAGCCTCCCAATTTTTGGCTGCCCTGCCTAAGGGCTATACTATAATACACCCACTTCCTGACAATGGACACTTAATGTTTTGAGGCCCTCATGCACGTCTCTACCCAGGGACAACGTGGAGCCTCCCAATTTTTGGCTGCCCTGCCTAAGGGCTATACTATAATACACCCACTTCCTGACAATGGACACTTAATGTTTTGAGGCCCTCATGCACGTCTCTACCCAGGGACAACGTGGAGCCTCCCAATTTTTGGCTGCCCTGCCTAAGGGCTATACTATAAGACACCCACTTCCTGACAATGGACACTTAATGTTTTGAGGCACCTCATGCACGTCTCTACCCAGGGACAACGTGGAGCCTCCCAATTTTTGGCTGCCCTGCCTAAGGGCTATACTATAATACACCCACTTCCTGACAATGGACACTTAATGTTTTGAGGCCCTCATGCACGTCTCTACCCAGGGATAACGTGGAGCCTCCCAATTTTTGGCTGCCCTGCCTAAGGGCTATACTATAATACACCCACTTCCTGACAATGGACACTTAATGTTTTGAGGCCCTCATGCACGTCTCTACCCAGGGACAACGTGGAGCCTCCCAATTTTTGGCTGCCCTGCCTAAGGGCTATACTATAATACACCCACTTCCTGACAATGGACACTTAATGTTTTGAGGCCCTCATGCACGTCTCTACCCAGGGACAACGTGGAGCCTCCCAATTTTTGGCTGCCCTGCCTAAGGGCTATACTATAATACACCCACTTCCTGACAATGGACACTTAATGTTTTGAGGCCCTCATGCACGTCTCTACCCAGGGACAACGTGGAGCCTCCCAATTTTTGGCTGCCCTGCCTAAGGGCTATACTACAATAGACCCACTTCCTTACAATGGGCACTTCAGGTTTACAGGCCCTCATGCACGTCTCTACCCAGGGACAACGTGGAGCCTCCCAATTTTTGGCTGCCCTGCCAAAGGGCTATACTATAATACACCCACTTCCTTCCAATGGGCACTTCAGGTTTACAGGCCCTCATGCACGTCTCTACCCAGGGACAACGTGGAGCCTCCCAATTTTTGGCTGCCCTGCCAAAGGGCTATACTATAATACACCCACTTCCTTACAATGGGCACTTCAGGTTTACAGGCCCTCATGCACGTCTCTATGCAGGGGCATTGGTGAACCTCACAATTTTGGACTGCCCTGGCAAAGGAAAATACTACAAAGACTCACTTCCTCAAAATGGGCACATTAGACTCAAGAGGCCTTCATGTACGTCTCTTCTCAGGGACATCGGAGTGCCACACAATGTTTTCACGTAAAATCTTTCATGTATTAATCTCAAAAAGTAACATACACCAGCTCTAGCTCACTATTGGGTATGTGCCCTTAACATTTCTGCCATGAAAAATCATTTTGGGGTCATTTTGGAAGGTTTTCTGGTGAGTCCGTAAAAATGGCGTGAAACGCGGACAAAATTGTTCACAGCTGTGACTTTTGAGTGATAAATGCTTCAAGGGGTCTTCCCCATGCTGTTGCCATGTCATTTGAGCACTCTTCTGAGACTTTTGTGACATTTTTAGGGTTTCTACATGCTGCCGGTGGTCATTTCACAAAAATACTCGGGTCTCCCATAGGATAACATTGGGCTCGTTGCTCGGGCCGAGTACACGAGTATCTTGGGAGGCTCGGCCCGAGCTTCGAGCACCCGAGCTTTTTAGTACTCGCTCATCACTAGAACAGATATCTTTCTATTCATCAATTCTATAAACGTTTCACTTACTTATCTTTGACTTGCATTTATGGGATAGCTGAGTAAACAAATATACTGTTTTATACTTATTCAAATGTGTTAGTCATATATACCAGAGAACACCTCCCACCGGGGATGGGTGGAGAGCTTTGAATAAAGAGCCATTACGAGGGGTGTGGCTTATGAGGTGTACTGCCGTCAGTGGGTGTAGCAAGATGGCTGCCACAGGAAGTTCCAGGCACCTGACTTCCGGGTGTAGCATCCATGTTGTGACTCCCTGGGTGTACTGGGAGTGGCTGGAACTACCTAGTAAACCAGGGGTGTTACTTTTAGTGCCTGTAAACCAATTTGCATTCCAGCATACAAAGGAGAGATTTGATTAGTACCAGATATGAATGACTTCTAAAGGAGAACAATGAGGCACAGCTAGAGAAAAACATTTAGTGATTCTACAAACAGCAACACACAGTGATTAGGGTCTTTGTCCTCCAGTATACCCTCACTGGAGATTAATCTGAACTTCAGTACATGGGTTGCAGCCTGCCATCTAGTGGTAGTCCAACTATTTTACATCATTTTTTACAATCTTTCATATATTTTTCTGCTTTTTTTTTTTTTGTAACTAGGGCGACAGCGTTCTCAGCTCCTACTAAAAACAATCTCTTCTTGAACAGAGTATACAGTGCTCTAATTGGACCGGCCGGTTCCAACTGAACCCTTTTTCCCTCCTCCCTGTTATGCAATAAGGACACACTTAGATGTCGAACGTACGAATACAAAACCGTTCCTCGTACGTTCCTATTTTTTTCCGGCTTATTACATAACAGTGCATGAGTTAATACTCAGGGAAATACGCTGATTCAAAACACTTTTCTCCACCACTGGAATCCCTCCCCCTCTTTCCTGTGTAAGAGGACGCACTTTTTCAGCGTCCAACACGTGGATACTAATAATATTCTCCACGTGTTCCTATCTGGCTATAAAACACAGAAATTGATGTGTTAAAAATACACTGGGGGAAACGCCGATTCCCTTATCTCTCTGTTCCAAAAACAAACCAACAATTACAAAATACTGAAAAACGCATAAACCAGTAAATTTCTCTTTAATCCAAACAAAATAGCATTTGTGTTTCTTACAAATCACTACAACTCCTTTGCTATCTTTTGCTACACAAAGGCTGCTGCTACATCCTGTATGTTAGCCCACTGACCCCTCTTTTCTCCTCACTCCAAGCAGCTATGGGTATATGACCCCTCCTTTCTCCCTTTCAATGCAAAGACCACGGCAGTTGGGGATTGCTAACACACACTGACCCCACTTAATGCTGCTTCCTTTGCTCTCAGTGAAAAAACTACAGGGACGTAGGCTGCGTAATTCAATCTCCGCTCTGTCTCTGTCTCAAGCAGCCAGTGGGGGACTGACCCCCCCTTCTCGCATTCTTTGTTCTCAATATAAAGACTGTCAGGGATGTCCCTGGGCTCTACCAGACCCCCGCTGTCTGCCTCTTCTCTCTAAACAGCGATGGGTAATTCACTAACACCCCTTGCTTCCTTTGTGTAAGAGACTGCAGGCACATCTGCGTAATGCAAACTAAGTCAGAGGAATTTACAAGCTTCTACCCCGTTTACAACTCAGAAACACAGACAGTCAGATCCGTTAAAAGCTACGCCTAGCACCTATGGAGCTAGGTCCTTCTCTAGGTCACCGGCGAGTGACAGTCACACCGTTAGGTATCCGGTGCACTACCATTCTCCGGACTAGTGACCACCCCCTTTCGCCAGGTGTCTCTCGAACCACAGGTAAAACAGCACACACAATGTATATGATGCTTACCGCGGATCGGAGGGTGATCAATCCTATCGAGTGACACCTGGATACTTGTGGAGTAGCCCCGAGACGTCCGGAAAGTGGAAGCTCTGACTCACTCTTTTCGGTGGCTCCACGTTTGGCGCGCCAACTGTCAGGGTTAAAATGACGATGATGATGATGAGACTCAAAGGGTCTCTCGGGATCTGGCTGCTGTTTCAAATTAAACTGTCATGTGTGCACGTGAGATTAAATAATAACGGACAGCAGGTCAGTTATAGCTATCTCCATGACTGGCACTGACCAAGTGGTCTTTATTATATGAAACTTTCCACAACTCTTGAGAAGTGAAGGGTGTGGACAAAATACAGTCCAATCAAATATCGTGGGTCGGAGCTTCAAGACATATAGATCTGCATAGTCTCTTCCTGATTGGTCAGTCCAGGCTCCAGGAATTTCTTTTGTATATCATCTCCTTTGGGTGTAGACAGGATACGGCAGCCATCTTTAGGATTACATGTGCTGGTACATATATATATATATATATATATATATATATACACACACTGTGTCTAAGGAAAATACACTGAATATATAATATACATATATACATGTTAGTAAAAAACAAAAGCATTCACAAATATGTGTGTTAGTTTACATCTACTGAACTATATACCTGAGTCTATGAAATGGCTGAATTAAGTATTTTTGTATACTCAATTCTTGTCCTCAACACCTCTTGCTAGCCTGTCTATGAATCAGCACATAGCAGGTTGACGCCTGAGTCTGCTTCTGTTGATCCCAGACACCAGGGAAACGATCGGATGGAGTGTCAGAAACACTACCCCTCCCTCTAAGAGTGGCCTCTGGACCCTCAGGGCCCAGTCTTTCAGGATATTGTGAGAGCTATAACTTTTTTATTTGCCTACTGGTGGAGCTATTTGGTGGCTTGTTTTTGATGGACAAGATGACATTTTCAGCGATACCATTTTTATTTACATTCGTTTATTTATTCATGCTTTATTCCACTTTTTGTTCCACAGTTTTATGAAAAAACATATTTTTTGCCATGTTTTTATTCATTTTTTTACAGTGTTCACTTAAGGGATTAAATACTGTGACTGTTGTATAGGTTGGGTTCTACCAGATGTGGCAATAACAGATATGTATACTTCTTTTGTTTACTTTTGTTCTTTCATATACGTATTTATTGGCATAATATTTTTTTTTCTTTATTTTGTGTTAATATTCTTGCAATTTTTTTAAAAAATGTTTGCTTTTTTACTTAGTCCTTCCATGGGACTTTAACTTTCATTACTTTGATTTCTAATATAATGCATTGCATTGTAACAGCATTGCAATACATTATAATAGTCAGTGCTGCATTGACAGTAGCCTCTTAAGGGTGCTTTACACGCTGCGATATTGCTAGCGATTGCTAGCGATGTCGCGAGCGTTAGCACCCACCCCCATCCTTGGTGTGATAAGTGATGATCGCTACCATAGCGAACATTATCGCTACGGCAATGTCACACGCACATACCTGTTCTGCGACGTCGCTGTGTCCGCCGAACAATCCCTCCTTCAAGGCGAGGTGCGTTCAGCGTCACAGCAACGTCACAAAATGGTCATCCAATAGCAGAACAGGGGCGGAGATGAGCGGCCGGAACATGCTGCCCACCTCTTTCCTTCCTCATTGCCGGTGGACGGAGGTAAGGAGATGATCGTCGCTCCTGCGGTGTCAAACATAGCGATCTGTGATGCCGCAGGTACGAGGAATAACCTCGCTACGTACGAGACAACGATTTTTGGTAAATGAACGACCTATCATATACCAACAATTTTTGTCTCTTTTGCGATCGTTTAAGGTCACTCCTGCCTGTCACACGCTGTGATGTCGCTAACGGCGCCGGATGTGCATCACAAACACCGTGACCCCGACGATATATCGTTAGCGATGTCGCAGCATGTAAATGGCCCTTTAGACCATGCTCCTACCATGGTCTAATAGCCTTGCTATAGTTGGTTGACCAGAAGGCCATTATGACGACCTCGCATTGCATGGCTGCGGTTGGGCTCTTGCGATAACATCATGGGGGCATTTGTTACGGTGAGGCTGCCTGATAGGAGTTTTTTCAGTTATTATCCTATCAGCAGTCAGAGTCCACCGTGCAGTGGTGTAAAACTGCAGCTGGAGGCACAAGGCCATACTAAAGGGGGCTTTACACTGTAGCGATATCGGTAACGATATCGCTATCGTGCGTACCTGCCCCCATCGTTTGTGCTGCATGGGCATATCGCTGCCCGTCGCGCACAAAATCGCGCTCCCCCGTCACACGGCTTACCTGCTCTGCGATGTCGCTATGGCCGGCGATCCGCCTCCTTTCTAAGGGGGCGGGTCGTGTGGCATCACAGCGACGTCACACGGCAGCCGTGAGGTGGAGATGAGCGGGACGTAAACATCCCGCCCACCTCCTTCCTTCCCCATAGCTGGTGGAGGCAGGTAAGGAGTAGAGATGAGCGATGTTCGAGGTTCGCCAATTTCATGTTTGAGTGATTTTGGGGGGTACTCGAGATCGAACTCGAACGCGAGCTTTTTGCTAAAAGCTCGACAGCTCGATAAAGGTTCGATCAGCAAAAAGCCTAGCTAGTTACTAGCTGGCTTTTCACTGTAATAGTGTGAGTCACTCTGTGATTCACACTATTATCAAATTTCAGCGTATAGTGTGCGGGGGGGACGCGTTTAGATCTGTGCTGCTGGGAGAATGGCGATCGCCATTATTTTTTTTTTCCCTAAGGGCGCGTGCAGTGGGGCGGGCCAGCATGTCAGCCAATCCCAGACACACAAACAGCTAAGTGTACTTTTTGCCAGACAAGCAAGGGCATGTGTCATAGGCTGTGAATGTCACATGTCCTTGTATTATACAGTCAGGGCCAGAAATATTTGGACAGTGACACAAGTTTTGTTATTTTAGCTGTTACAAAAACATGTTCAGAAATACAATTATATATATAATATGGGCTGAAAGTGCACACTCCCAGCTGCAATATGAGAGTTTTCACATCCAAATCGGAGAAAGGGTTTAGGAATCATAGCTCTGTAATGCATAGCCTCCTCTTTTTCAAGGGACCAAAAGTAATTGGACAAGGGACTCTAAGGGCTGCAATTAACTCTGAAGGCGTCTCACTCGTTAATATGTAATCAATAAAGTAGTTAAAAGGTCTGGGGTTGATTAAAGGTGTGTGGTTTTGCATTTGGAAGCTGTTGCTGTGACCAGACAACATGCGGTCTAAGGAACTCTCAATTGAGGTGAAGCAGAACATCCTGAGGCTGAAAAAAAAGAAAAAATCCATCAGAGAGATAGCAGACATGCTTGGAGTAGCAAAATCAACAGTCGGGTGCATTCTGAGAAAAAAGGAATTGACTGGTGAGCTTGGGAACTCAAAAAGGCCTGGGCGTCCACGGATGACAACAGTGGTGGATGATCGCCGCATACTTTCTTTGGTGAAGAAGAACCCGTTCACAACATCAACTGAAGTCCAAAACACTCTCAGTGAAGTAGGTGTATCTGTCTCTAAGTCAACAGTAAAGAGAAGACTCCATGAAAGTAAATACAAAGGGTTCACATCTAGATGCAAACCATTCATCAATTCCAAAAATAGACAGGCCAGAGTTAAATTTGCTTAAAAACACCTCATGAAGCCAGCTCAGTTCTGGAAAAGTATTCTATGGACAGATGAGACAAAGATCAACCTGTACCAGAATGATGGGAAGAAAAAAGTTTGGAGAAGAAAGGGAACGGCACAAGATCCAAGGCACACCACATCCTCTGTAAAACATGGTGGAGGCATGGGCATGCATGGCTTTCAATGGCACTGGGTCACTTGTGTTTATTGATGACATAATAGCAGACAAGAGTAGCCGGATGAATTCTGAAGTGTACCGGGATATACTTTCAGCCCAGATTCAGCCAAATGCCGCAAAGTTGATCGGACGGCGCTTCATAGTACAGATGGACAATGACCCCAAGCATATAGCCAAAGCTACCCAGGAGTTCATGAGTGCAAAAAAGTGGAACATTCTGCAATGGCCAAGTCAATCACCAGATCTTAACCCAATTGAGCATGCATTTCACTTGCTCAAATCCAGACTTAAGACGGAAAGACCCACAAACAAGCAAGACCTGAAGGCTGCGGCTGTAAAGGCCTGGCAAAGCATTAAGAAGGAGGAAATCCAGCGTTTGGTGATGTCCATGGGTTCCAGACTTAAGGCAGTGATTGCCTCCAAAGGATTCGCAACAAAATATTGAAAATAAAAATATTTTGTTTGGGTTTGGTTTATTTGTCCAATTACTTTTGACCTCCTAAAATGTGGAGTGTTTGTAAAGAAATGTGTACAATTCCTACAATTTCTATCAGATATTTTTGTTCAAACCTTCAAATTAAACGTTACAATCTGCACTTGAATTCTGTTGTAGATGTTTCATTTCAAATCCAATGTGGTGGCATGCAGAGCCCAACTCGCGAAAATTGTGTCACTGTCCAAATATTTCTGGACCTAACTGTAAATACGGCCATTTTCCCTCACGGTACCATTATCTGCCTTGTGCATGTGGGTGACAGTCACCGCTCACACAGCTCCTGTTGCCGCTCCTGCTGTGTACGCTACACACAGCACTGTACAGATTAGGGACAGATGTTTATTTCAGCCCTTTACAGGGCTGATTTCCTGGGGCTCAGAGCCATAGCTGACAGGCAGGTCCGTGAAAACGCTGTATACAGCTTTAGATAGCGTCTGTGTACCTAAGCTCAGGGAATTCCTGGCTGTATTTCATCATTAGGAGGGATAAAAAGTGAGGCTTCCTTTCCTATCCACTGACCCACAGAACACAGCCATTGTACCCACCTGCCCACTTTTGCCACGCTATTTTTATAGCAAACAGTGCTGAAACTTAATGGCATCCAAAAAGTGGCTGCTATACTCCATTAGTGTCCCACTGGGGCCAAGCAAGTTCCAGCACCTCTGCATTCTACCCTCCTGCCCATGTTTGCTACGCTATTTTAATAGCAAACAGTGCTGAAAGTAAGTGGCATCCAAAAAGTGTCTGCTATACTCCATTAGTGTACCACTGGTGCCAAGCAAGTTCCAGCACCTCTGCATTCTAACCTCATGCACATTTTGCTACGCTATTTTTTATAGCAAAAAGTGCTGAAAATTAGTGGCATCCACAAAGTGTCTGCTATACTAATTTAGTGTCCCACTTGTGCCAAGCAAGTCCCACCACCTCTGCAGTGCTGAAAATTAGTGGCATCTGTACCGCCCTGAGAGGGGCCCGGCCGCTTCTCCGCTGCTCGGGCCGTGCCGCTCGAGGTCCAGGCTCGGGTTGTCGGTGGCACAAGAGCCTCTGGACCGGGGGCCATGTCGCTCTGTTAAGGGGAGACAGTGGGGGTGGTGGTGGTGTGGGACGAGGCAAGCAGCCAGGAGGGGCCGCATTGTCGTCCTACGGGTCGTGACACCACCCACGGGTCGTGGTGACGGGATGCACCACTGCTGCGGCTGGAGTGAAGGGGCCTCGTCTGGGATCGGTGTTGCGGCCGCAGCCTAGATGTTAGCCCCTCTGTGGGTAGGGGCGGTGTGTCCCGGGGCCCCGGTTGGGGACTGATGGCGATGGTGTTGTTGTCGGGGTGCAGGGTGCCGTGCTGCGGTGCAGTGTTGTGCCCGTATGGCACTGGTGTACTCACGATTAATTCACACTCAGAGTCACTGGTAAACCAAAGTTTGGGTATGGTCGGGTCCCGCAGCCGGCTGCTTTTGTCCCCTGTTAGGTTGATGGTGGCCCCTTTCCCTTGCACCTCTTGTGGTTTTTCGGCTTCCCTGTCTGCACAGTGGTAGCCCGCTCCCCGGCGTTGAGCTGCCGGAGGAGCCCTCGGTTGCCCGCAGGCGCTGGACCGTCGGATGTTTGGCCCTTGGCGGTGGTTCTCACTCGGTATCGGTGGGCTTTTGCCTTCTTTCGAGACTTTGGGTGTGGATGAACCCGTGAGGTCCAGCCAGCAATCAGTCAATTTGCCTAAACTCAGTGGCTTCTAAGCTAGGACGGGGTCTGAGTACCCGGTTTTTGGTGCTCCGGTACACGGTTGACTCCCTGGTTTAGCGCCGGTGGGCTCCAACCCTGGTCCGGTCCCTAAGGTTCCGCTGGTTGCTGTACCGGTACTCCTGCAGACGGCCACCACCGTCTACCTGCCTGACATTTCAAGGGTCCCAGGCTTCTACCCGGGTCCCTGACAGCTCTGCAACTCCACTCTCTCACTGTCACTGTACAACTTAAACTACTTGTATTTCCTGCCTCAGGACAGTAGTCTCCTCGGTGGGCGTGCCTTTCCGCCTGACTCCGCCCACCTGGTGTGTCCTACTGGCCTTGAGTAAGGCATCAGGTCTCCCTTTCTGGTGATGGGTGTGTCCTCACAGGGGATGGGGGGTGTAATGTGGTAGGTGTTGTTACCTGTGACCCCTGGGGTCCAGGGCATCACACATCCACAAAGTGTCTGCTATACTAATTTAGTGTCCCACTTGTGCCAAGCAAGTCCCACCACCTCTGCATTCTACCCTCATACACATTTTGCTACGCTATTTTTATAGCAAACAGTGCTGAAACTTAGTGGCATCCACAAAGTGTCTGCTATACTAATTTAGTGTCCCACTTGTGCCAAGCAAGTCCCACCACCTCTGCATTCTACCCTCATGCACATTTTGCTACGCTATTTTTATAGCAAACAGTGCTGAAAATTAGTGGCATCCACAAAGTGTCTGCTATACTAATTTAGTGTCCCACTTGTGCCAAGCCAGTCTCACCACCTCTGCATTCTACCCTCATGCACATTTTGCTACGCTATTTTTATAGCAAATAGTGCTGAAAATTAGTGGCATCCAAAAAGTGTCTGCTATACTAATTTAGTGTCCCACTTGTGCCAAGCAAGTTCCACCACCTCTGCATTCTACCCTCATGCACATTTTGCTACGCTATTTTTATAGCAAATAGTGCTGAAAATTAGTGGCATCCAAAAAGTGTCTGCTATACTAATTTAGTGTCCCACTTGTGCCAAGCAAGTTCCACCACCTCTGCATTCTACCCTCATGCACATTTTGCTATGCTATTTTTATAGCAAAAGGTGCTGAAACGTAGTGGCATCCACAAAGTGTCTGCTATACTAATTTAATGTCCCACTTGTGCCAAGCAAGTCCCACCACCTCTGTATTCTACCCTCATGCACATTTTGCTACGCTATTTTTATAGAAAACAGTGCTGAAAATTAGTGGCATCCACAAAGTGTCTGCTATACTAATTTAGTGTCCCACTTGTGCCAAGCAAGTCCCACCACCTCTGCATCCTACCCTCATGCAAATTTTGCTACGCTATTTTTATAGCAAAAAGTGCTGAAACTTAGTGGCATCCACAAAGTGTCTGCTATACTAATTTAGTGTCCTACTTGTGCCAAGCAAGTCCCACCACCTCTGCATTCTACCCTCATGCACATTTTGCTACGCTATTTTAATACCAACAGTGCTGCCAGTTTTAGGGCCATAGTTGCATTGTCAGGGATAGTCAGTATTGGTTCTTCAGCTGTCAATAAAGCTAGACCACCTCTGCCATCTACACCACCTCTCAATTTTTGCTACCACATTTTAACTGACTAATCTTGTCACTAACAAAATGAGTGGCAATAGAACAGATGCTGGTGGAAACGGGAACAGGCATGTTGGAAGAGGAAAAAAGTTTGTGTCTGTGGGGAAGGTGGCAAAGCTACATTAACATCTGCTGAAGATAGGCCATCTTCCAGCAAAAGTAAGATGTCTACTACTTTCCGTGGACAATCCGATGTGCTCCCTTATTTATGGACCAGAACAACTGTAAGAAAGGTAGATGATGCACAAAAAAAGAACATGCTTGAATAAGTGCTCTAACAAGTTCCCTCCACCTCAACTACCATATAAAAAAAACAGTCCTCTGAGTTGTCATCCCAATCACACTTGCTTTCTCCCATCTCTCAAGTCTCCACCCGCCCTGCACAGTATGGTGTAACAGAGATGGCTGAGTCTGCAGAGCTGTTCAGTGACACTATAGCCTGGGAATCAGAGGTCTGCTCCCAAGCTACAGTAAGTACAGACCAGGAAATGGTCTGCAGTGATGCCCAGAAGCTTTGTGACTGAGATTCAGGCCCTGATGACCAAGTTTATGAGCATAATGTAGACCCTCATTCACAAACTGTGAACTGTGAACACAGTGAGGAACATACTGATGACGATGAGACACAAATACCAGATTGGGATGACAACTTAAATATTTGGACAGGGCAGGAAGAGGCTGGGTCTGAGGGCGAGGGGAGTGCAAACACAATGCTTGATGATGAAGTTCTAGATCCCACTTACTGTCAACCCACAGTCAAGAACTCGAGGAGGTCAACAGAGGCGGTGGAGGAGGATGCAACTGACGACAAAATTACCTTGCGCCTTCATGGACAGAGTCGGAGTACTGGTAGCACGTCTACAACTGCATCCTCAGCCACCACTCTGCCTCTGAGCACAAGTCGGGTTGGCTCTGTAGGTCGCATGTCCTCTAAGCCTTGCCTAGCCTGGTCCTTTTTTGACCTTGCAAAGGATCTCCCAAATCAAGTGATCTATAAAATTTGTCGGGAATATATAAGTAGAGGCAAAAAGCTCACTAGTTTGACAACTTCTTCCATGAATTGTCACATGAGTACCAAGCATAATTCCCAGTGGGAAGCTCACTGTGCTGCAATGTGGCCTAGCGTAGCGGGCCAACCACCGCCTGCCCCTTCCAATGCATTCGCGCACCCTTCATCTTCTATGACTGTGGGGACAGCTGTCACACCTGGTTTTCCACGCACACCTTCCACCACTGTAACCGCAACAGGCAGTTTGCTTGGTAGGTCGTCAGTTGGTTTGGAAGGGGAAACAAGTGCGGGTGTACAGCTCGCTCAGAAATCGATGGCACCAACTTTGGATGAAGGCAACATCATGTCTCTGCCTGCACTTTCCTCACAAACCTGCAGTTTTCCAGGGACACACTACTCACCACCGTCTCCACACAGCAGCCAGATGTGGACAAATAAAAGTCCATTTCCTGCGACCCATGACAAAGCTAAGAGGTTGACTTTATCCCTCTGTAATCTCTTGGCTACCGAAATGCTGCCTTTCCGCCTGGTGGACACACAGGATTTTTGAGACCTTATGTCCATCGCTGTGCCCCAGTACCAGATGCCCAGTCGCCAACTACTTCTCTAAGAAAGGTGTGCCTGCGCTACACCAGCATGTCGCACACAACATCACCGCTTCCTTGAGAAACTCTGTGTGTGAACAGGTGCATTTCACCACTGATACTATGCACCCTTCTACACAGTTTCGACATGGCGATGAATATGTTTAGCGCTGACAATGCTATTATCAGCATGACAATTCCAGTCATTTTCATGCTGGAGCACACGCTAAACACTATTCGGAGTCAAGGGGTGGGACAACAGGAAGGAGAGGTGATACAGGAGGATTCATATGTGCAAGGGATAACAACATCACCAAGGTCCAGACGTTCAGCATCACCAAGGCGGCAGACATGGGATGATGGGGGAAAGGGATTAACAAGGGCGAATGGTAGCAGGTAAAATGTTGAGGAAGGTGCAGAAGAACATGAAGAAATGGAGGACGAACTGTCCATGGACATGGAAGACTCAGCAGAGGAGGGAGACCTTGGTCAAATTTCAGCTGAAAGAGGTTGGGGGGAAATGTCACAGGAAGAAAGAACGGTTAGCACTAGAGATGAGCGAACCAGCCGCGGTTCGGCTCGAGCTCGGTTCGCCGAACCGAGGTCCCGTTCGAGTTCGGTTCGGCGAACGTTCGACGAACCAAACTCGAACCAATAGGAAATAATGGGAGGCAATCACAAACACATAAAAACGCATTATAAATGTACACATACAGTTAATAAACATTGCCATAACACTTACCGGTGCCCACGATGCATCCTGCACTCTGTCTCCTGTCACTATTCCTTCCGATGATCGCTGCGTCCTCCCAATAACCAGCACTGACAAGACCTTCCGTGACGTCGTCAAAATAGCCATGTGACCAGTCACGTGGCTATTATCTCATTGGCAACAGACTGGTCACATGGCTTTGACGTCATGTCCTGTCCTAGGTCCTGTCATTGCACTCTCCAGTACACGGTGCACATTTGTGTATCGCCATGTACCGGCGACATGCTCTAGCACACGGTCGACTCCCCATTCCGTTAGGGACCGGCTGACACAGCCGGTCATTAACGGAGATCACCGTTGCCATAGCAACACAGTTAGCGGTGACATCACCGCTAACCGCGGCTCCGGGAATCACATGATCGGAGCACTTTTGCTATGGTAATGCGTCTGTCAGCATTACCGCTGTTACCGCTAACAGCCAGCAGCACTGATCTCTCACGGAGTGAAGGCTGCACGGGAAGCAGTGTCTTCCCCCATGCAGCAGTGATGGAGCAGAGCTGCATTTGTTGAACGAGAAAGACAGAAGACCATGGATCGTGGAGGGCTGACAGGGGGTAATAAAGATGGAGTCTCTAATGTGTCTGTGTATTTATTTCTATTAAAGTATTTTTTCTCTGTGTGGTGTCTTTTTTTAACCCTTTATTGGAGATTCTTAATGGCCGGGTCAAACGTGCCTGACATTAAGAATCTCTGGCTTAATACTAGCTAGTAAAACAAAGCCAGTATTAACTCATTATTACCCAGCAAGCCACCCGGCTTCAGGGCTGTTGGAAGAGTTGGATACAGCGCCAGATGATGGCGCTTCTATGAAAGCGCCATTTTCTGGGGAGGCTGTGGACTGCAATTCGCAGCAGAGGCACCCAGAAACCTCGGGCTAACCTGTGCTGTGGATTCCAATCCCCAGCTGCCTAGTTGTACCCGGCTGGACACAAAAATGGGGCGAAGCCCACGTCATTTGTTTTTTAATTATTTCATGAAATAAGTGAAATAATTAAAAAAAACGGGCTTCCCTATATTTTTGGTTCCCAGCCGGGTACAAATAGGCAACTGGGGGTTGGAGGCAGCCCGTGGCTGCCTGCTGTACCTGGCTAGCATACAAAAATATGCCGAAGCCCACGTCATTTTTTTGGTGGGCAAAAAACTTCTGCATACATTCCTGGATGGAGTATGCTGAGCCTTGTAGTTCTGCAGCTGCTGTCTGCTCTTCTCCATACAGACAGACAGCAGCTGCAGAACTACAAGGCTCAGCATACTCAGCATACTCCATCCAGGACTGTATGCAGAAGTTTTTTGCTGAAAAAATTATGTGGGCTTCGCCATATTTTTGTATGCTAGCCAGTTACAGCAGGCAGGTACGGCTGCCCCCAACTCCCAGTTGCCTATTTGGACCCGGCTGGGAACCAAAAATAAAGGGAAGCCCTTTTTTTATTATTTCATGAATTTCATGAAATAATTAGAAAACAAATGACGTAGGCTTCGCTCCATTTTTGTGTCCATTTGTGTCGGGTTGATACTAGCTGTAAAGTCACCTGAGATCAAGCCCAGCAGTTTGTGATGTCATGGCGTCTATTAGATACCCAACATCATAAACTGTCAGTACTAACAAAAACAAAAAATTGACAAAAGAAATTTATTTGAAAAAACATTCCCTCTTTCACCAATTTATTGTAAGAAAAAAAATAAAGGGCTCCCACGACGACTCTGGACCGTCTAGAATATGGGGGGGAGACACTCAGGGAATGTGTCCCCCATTTTCTAGGAGTGCAGACCCTTCATGTGAGATGTGTGGGTGCAATGAATCTGCACTCACTCTCCCCGGGTCCACAGCAGCAGAGTCCATGTCGTAATGGTTGCTACCAAAGCTGAAATGCCCTGCTCATGAGGTAAGGGCATGCCTAATCAGGAGAACTATTCTACATTTCCAAATATTGGTATTTGCTGATATTATTGCTATTCCACCTACTATATATTGGGGATAGGATCTTGGAGATGGAATACCCCTTTAAGTCCAGTTATCCAGCTGAATGAATACTTAACAACAGACCTCACTATTTAGATGTGTTTTCTTGTGGCGTATAACGGACTCTCATGTTTGGTAGTCGTTCAGCAAGGAAACTATAAAAGCAAATCCCTCCATTTGGAAATGTAGTATATAGCTCTCCTGATCAATTATGTTCCTTACCTCATGAGCAGGGCATTGCAGTAATAATAATAATTTATTCATTTATATAGCGTTATTAATTCCATAGCGCTGTATGTCTTTGGAGTGTGGGAGGAAACCGGAGTACCCGGAGGAAGCCCACGCAAACACGGGGAGAACATACAAACTCCTTGCAGATGGTGTCCTTGGTGGGAATTGAACCCAGGACCTCAGCGCTGCAAGATGGCAGTGCTAACCACTGAGCCACCGTGCCGCCCATTTAGCTTACAGATGAATAACCACCACTCACTGTGTCTGAACACAGGAAGCTGAGCTGACAGCCGCTCTGTGCATGCGGCAGCGTCTATTGTGAAGGAGAGGGCCGTGGGGGGATCAACGCTGCACAGGTACTGTGGGACACCGGGGAACACCAGTGGGGTTATAGCTGGTGACCTGGCAGGGCCTGGGGAGGAGTCTTCTGTCGCATGTGTCATGGCACATGCGACAGAAATCAGAGGAGTAGGGTGAATGCGGCCGGCGCGCTGCTGTGCGCGCGGCCATCTTGGATTTCTGGGAGGGCATCAGGGGGGGCACTTTGGCGACACCGGGGGACCGGAGGGGACTGGGGAGGAGATTTATCATGTTTGTTCTTGCCAGATGGGAGATAAATAATTTTTTACCAACACTGTCATTTACTGTAACGTGATCATCGGTATACGGTGTATACCTGTGATCACGTGAGCGGGGACCGGAAAAAACGTCCTGAATCATGATCTCCAGGGTCTCAGCTACGCCTGAAACCCCGGAGATTTTCTGACGCTGGGGGCGCTATTCACTTATTTCTGCCTGCTGTTTATAAACATAATAATCCAAATAATGGTCTGGCTCACTATTGAGGTGCTCAGGAGAAAAAATTTTCATATATAGAAAGAAACTCCGGCACTCATTGATGAATCAGAAATGATAATTTATTTTCCAAAAATAATTGTATCAGATATAACGTAACGTTTCGGCTGATGCCTTCTTCACAACTGAAATTCATATAATAGCGATTTTTCTCCATTACAAAAACAATTTTGTCTTGACTTACTGGATATCATTTTACACAAAAAAATTTTCTTATTTCAAGATCAATTTTATTTTCAGACCAAAGGTACGGCTATGGGTTCAAATGTCGCACCACCTTATGCGAATATCTTTATGACGCATTTTGAATTCCAATTTGTGTATAACCATCCCTTATTTCAAGACCATATTTTAATGTACAAGAGATACATTGACGATATATTTATCGTCTTTTCAGGTTCCCGATCACTTTTTTATGAGTTTTTTCACCATCTTAATACCAGGGTCGAAGGTTTATCCTTCACTCAACATGTAGATTCATCTAGCATCAATTTTCTTGACACACTTATATATATGGATCTAAGGGGTAATATTGCATCAGATATTTATGTGAAACCGCCGGACCGTAATAGCCTTCTGTATTATACCAGTAGTCATCCACGATATTTGAAGAATGCATTACCGATATCTCAGCACAAAAGAGTGGCAAGGATTGTCTCTTCTCATGATCAACGATTGGTTCGACATGAGGAAATGTCTAATAAATTCTTACAACGTGGTTATCCTTCATCTATAGTTGACTCTGCCTATCATGTAAGTCATAGCTCCACTACTAGAACAAAAAGGATAGGACCATTTATCACTTTTGTCAACACATTTCATCCCTTTCATCCCATTATAAAAGGAATTATACTTAGACACTGGCAGATATTACGTAATTCTTATCCGCAGATAACAGAATTTTCTTCTTTACCTCTTTTTAGTTATAAACGCTCTCCGAATCTCAGGGACGTTTTGGTAAGGGAGGATATAGGGTCAAAAATTGTTAAATCTCGACAAACTTTCCTATCTACTCCCAAACAGGGTAATTATCCCTGTTTACATTGTCCTCATTGTTCGAATATTATTAAGGGAAATCAATTCACCCATCCCCGCACTGGAAAAGTATTTTATCTTAAGGACTTTTTCACTTGTGACACGTCATTTGTAATATATCTAATAAAGTGCCCGTGCGGTCTCGGATATGTTGGGGAGACTATCCAGCATGTCCGAGACCGCATTGGGAAACATAAGTCCACTATACGGTGTAAATTAGTTATGTTGCCTATTCCATACCATTTCATCCAGTGTGGTCATACGATTTCCCAGATGAGATTTCAGGTTTTGGAGCATATTCCACCTTTGAGACGTGGGGGAGATAGGATTAAAAAAACTTAAAGAAAGGGAATCCTATTGGATCCACACCCTTAATACTCTTTCCCCTATTGGACTTAATAGAGAATATGAAAATTATTGATTATGATGTGAGGTCCGTCCTATCCTATTTTAAAGTTTGGGAGATCTTCATATATCTATATATAAAAATCCTTTTGTATGTATATTTCATAATTGATAGTGGATGGGAATTATGTGTGTACATGTGGTTGTGCGGCTACACGGATACTTGCACACTCATATGTACGCATGTTTTGGTAGAGATTTTCATTATAAAGAGATATTTGATCTGTGGTTCTTTCTTCCACATTATATGGAGTTATCTGTGTTATAGTTCCTATTAAATTATGTGGGTTATGTGTTGACTTATATTATATCATACTTTATGTGTTAGTACACATATGTGTGTATACTTATATATGTGGGCACACATGTGTGTATAGTAAGCACTGATTGTACTTTATCCGAGGCTAATGTAATTTGTTTATAATTATGCCTATAAGGGGTTTATTCCGATTATCTAATTGAGTCCTATCCCTTTCTCTTTTCTCTTCCAGATACGTACTTAATACATATAGCTTCATAATAAGGTTCTGGGAGCCGTAGTTCACTTTTCACCCGATTATTTCTACTGTGCATGCGCGCACTTCCGGGTACACTGCGCACGCGCGGCTTGCGTGCCATTCTCTCTTATGCGTTCCACGATACAGGAAATTAATTAATTAAGCCCGCCCTTCTAGCACATTTAAACCCCAACGCGGTCACTGCATCTCACACTTCACCGCTGATCCTTGGCTAAACAGGTATGCTACGTTTGCTTTCTCTGTTAACCCTTTCTTGGGCGACACTTTGTTACTCTGCATCATAAGCACTGCTTATGGGACTTCTCTTGTTTTCATTGGACATTTTGCTGATATACTAAAAGTATCTTTTTCACTTTGTTTCCTTCAGCTTCATAGCGGTCCAGCACTATAAACCACCTCCCCTTTGGGAATTAGAGTATGCCCATATATTACTTTCCAAATGAAGGTAATAATATGTTGTTTTTTTCAATTAATTGTTCCAATACCTGATTATGTCCCATAGAAGTCTATGGATTGATATTAAGTGATTCGCCCTATGATGTATTAATGATATATTTAGCTTAAATATATGTACTCATTAAGATTATCTTTTGATTCCTTTATGATTTTCTAACATTTGGGCATTATTTCTTTAGATATAATTGGACAAAAACGTCTGACGTTCTTCTTAGATATCACTTGTTATACCATCTAGGTAAAATGATTTATTACATAAAGTTATGCATTATTTTATAGTCACTAATATGAAGTATGTATGAATATTGGTACTGATTTTTTCCTTCTGTACTTTATTATATGAATTTCAGTTGTGAAGAAGGCATCAGCCGAAACGTTCCGTTATATCTGATACAATTATTTTTGGAAAATAAATTACCATTTCTGATTCATCAATGAGTGCCGGAGTTTCTTTCTATATATGCTGTTTATAAACGGCAGATCAGAATAAGGCTACATTAACACGACCGATCCATTTTTGTGGTCTGCAAAAAACAGTCCGTTTTTTTTCACGGATGCATCCGTGTGGCATCCGTTTCCGTTCCGTAGACGGTCCGTATGTCATCTGTTTGTCATCCGTGTGCCTTCCGTTTTTTTTGTGTACTGCAAAAAAACTGAAGGAGGGAAAATACAGTCAGGGCCAGAAATATTTGGACAGTGACACAAGTTTTGTTATTTTAGCTGTTTACAAAAACATGTTCAGAAATACAATTATATATATAATATGGGCTGAAAGTGCACACTCCCAGCTGCAATATGAGAGTTTTCACATCCAAATCGGAGAAAGAGTTTAGGAATCATAGCTCTGTAATGCATAGCCTCCTCTTTTTCAAGGGACCAAAAGTAATTGGACAAGGGATTCTAAGGGCTGCAATTAACTCTGAAGGCGTCTCCCTCGTTAACCTGTAATCAATGAAGTAGTTAAAAGGTCTGGGGTTGATTACAGGTGTGTGGTTTTACATTTGGAAGCTGTTGCTGTGACCAGACAACATGCGGTCTAAGGAACTCTCAATTGAGGTGAAGCAGAACATCCTGAGGCTGAAAAAAAAGAAAAAATCCATCATAGAGATAGCAGACATGCTTGGAGTAGCAAAATCAACAGTCGGGTACATTCTGAGAAAAAAGGAATTGACTGGTGACCTTGGGAACTCAAAAAGGCCTGGGCGTCCACGGATGACAACAGTGGTGGATGATCGCCGCATACTTTCTTTGGTGAAGAAGAACCCGTTCACAACATCAACTGAAGTCCAGAACACTCTCAGTGAAGTAGGTGTATCTGTCTCTAAGTCAACAGTAAAGAGAAGACTCCATGAAAGTAAATACAAAGGGTTCACATCTAGATGCAAACCATTCATCAATTCCAAAAATAGACAGGCCAGAGTTAAATTTGCTGAAAAACACCTCATGAAGCCAGCTCAGTTCTGGAAAAGTATTCTATGGACAGATGAGACAAAGATCAACCTGTACCAGAATGATGGGAAGAAAAAAGTTTGGAGAAGAAAGGGAACAGCACAAGATCCAAGGCACACCACATCCTCTGTAAAACATGGTGGAGGCAACGTGATGGCATGGGCATGCATGGCTTTCAATGGCACTGGGTCACTTGTGTTTATTGATGACATAACAGCAGACAAGAGTAGCCGGATGAATTCTGAAGTGTACCGGGATATACTTTCAGCCCAGATTCAGCCAAATGCCGCAAAGTTGATCGGACGGCGCTTCATAGTACAGATGGACAATGACCCCAAGCATACAGCCAAAGCTACCCAGGAGTTCATGAGTGCAAAAAAGTGGAACATTCTGCAATGGCCAAGTCAATCACCAGATCTTAACCCAATTGAGCATGCATTTCACTTGCTCAAATCCAGACTTAAGACGGAAAGACCCACAAACAAGCAAGACCTGAAGGCTGCGGCTGTAAAGGCCTGGCAAAGCATTAAGAAGGAGGAAACCCAGCGTTTGGTGATGTCCATGGGTTCCAGACTTAAGGCAGTGATTGCCTCCAAAGGATTCGCAACAAAATATTGAAAATAAAAATATTTTGTTTGGGTTTGGTTTATTTGTCCAATTATTTTTGACCTCCTAAAATGTGGAGTGTTTGTAAAGAAATGTGTACAATTCCTACAATTTCTATCAGATATTTTTGTTCAAACCTTCAAATTAAACGTTACAATCTGCACTTGAATTCTGTTGTAGAGGTTTCATTTCAAATCCAATGTGGTGGCATGCAGAGCCCAACTCGCGAAAATTGTGTCACTTTCCAAATTTTTCTGGACTTAACTGTACATAAATTTACCCAGGATCCATAGCTTCAACCTACATGAGACGGTCACATGTTCACTCCAGTGCCATTTTCTACTGCTTTTCACAGCGTAGAGCGCTCTGGTGATTTTACAGTGCTTGTACACTTCATATCAGTCTTTTCTGTCATTATAATGGCAGAAAGATACATAATGTCCAACTCTCCTGCATTTTGTAATTTTGCACTCTTTGGTGCCTTTCATGTGGCACTAAGGGGTGCTTAGCTTTGTATTTAGCCAAAAAAATGAAAAAAAAAAATGACGTGGGGTTTCCCCTATTTTTGTAGCCAGCTAGGGTAAAGCAGACGGCTGCAGCCTGCAGACCACAGCTGGCAGCCTCACCTTGGCTGGTAATCCAAAACTGAGGGCACCCCACGCTGTTATTTTACATTAAATAAATAATTAAAAAAAAAACCACGTAGGGGGTCCCCCCAAAATTGGATCACCAGCCAAGGTAAAGCAGACAGCTGGGGTCTGATATTCTCAGACTAGGGAGGTCCATGGTTATTGGACTCTCCCCAGCCTAAAAATAGCAGGCCGCAGCCACCCCAGAAGTGGCGCATCCATTAGATGCGCCAATCCTGGTGCTTCTCCCCAGCTCATCCCGTGCCCTGGTGCGGTGGCAAACGGGGTAATATATGGGGTTAATACCAGATGTGTAATGTCACCTGGCACCAAGCCCTGGGGTTGGTGAGGTCAGGTGTCTATCAGATACCCGACATCACCAACCCAGTCAGTAATAAAAAAAAATGGACGACAAACACATTTTTATTTGAAAAAACACTCCCCAATACATTCCCTCTTTAACCAATTTATTAGAAAGAAAACAAATCCAGGTCTGGTGTAATCCAAGGGGTTGCCATGACGATCCACACTGTCCCAGTCAATGAAGAGCAGGATGTTCCCCATTGGCTGGGAGAGCAATGCAGTGACTTGAGCTAACATCAATGGGTCAGTCCAGGTCACTGCAGGGGATGACAAGTGCTACTGTCAGCGAAGTACATTACCTGCGCTGATCTCCTGCACTGCTGACAGCACCTGTCACTGACTTCAATGACCTTCACAGCCAAGTATCGCGAGAGGCCCGTGACGTCACCGCTAGTCAGTCTCGGGTCGGGAGCGAGAGAAGGTGATGTGACAAGCGGCGGCCATGGAGGACAGTGACAGCGCTGAGGTCGGGACTTCATCACCGCAGGTAAGCCGAGCGAGACCATGTGTGCAGAGTGCCAGGTGGGCAGAGCCTAGCGGGGTAATGTGTGCAGAGTGCAAGGTGTGCAGAGTGCCAGGTGGGCGGAGCCTAGCGGGGTAATGTGTGCAGAGTGCCAGGTGTGCAGAGTGCCAGGTGGGCGGAGCCTAGCGGGACCATGTGTGCAGAGTGCCAGGTGTGCAGAGTGCCAGGTGGGCGGAGACTAGCGGGGAAATGTGTGCAGAGTGCCAGGTGGGAGGAGCCTAGCGGGACCATGTGTGCAGAGTGCCATGTGGGCGGAGCCTAGCGGGGAAATGTGTGCAGAGTGCCAGGTGGGCGGAGCCTAGCGGGCCCATGTGTGCAGAGTGCCAGGTGGGCGGAGCCTAGCGGGGAAATGTGTGCAGAGTGCCAGGTGGGCGGAGCCTAGCGGGACCATGTGTGCAGAGTGCCAGGTGGGCGGAGTTTAGCGGGGTAATGTGTGCAGAGTGCCAGGTGGGCGGAGCCTAGCGGGACCAAGTGTGCAGAGTGCCAGGTTGGCGGAGCCTAGCGGGGTAATGTGTGCAGAGTGCCAGGTGGGTGGAGCCTAGCGGGACCATGTGTGCAGAGTGCCAGGTGGGCGGAGCCTAGCGGGGTAATGTGTGCAGAGTGCCAGGTGGGCGGAGCCTAGCGGGACCATGTGTGCAGAGTGTCAGGTGGGCGGAGCCTAGCGGGACCATGTGTGCAGAGTGCCAGGTGTGCAGAGTGCCAGGTGGTCGGAGCCTAGCGGGGTAATGTGTGCAGAGTGCCAGGTGGGCGGAGCCTAGCGGGACCATGTGTGCAGAGTGCCAGGTGTGCCGAGTGCCATGTGGGCGGAGCCTAGCAGGGAAATGTGTGCAGAGTGCCAGGTGGGCGGAGCCTAGCGGGCCCATGTGTGCAGAGTGCCAGGTGGTCGGAGCCTTGCAGGACCATGTGTGCAGAGTGCCAGGTGGGCGGAGCCTAGCGGCCCCATGTGTGCAGAGTGCCATGTGGGCGGAGCCTAGCGGGGTAATGTGTGCAGAGTGCCAGGTGGGCGGAGCCTAGCGGGACCATGAGTGCAGAGTGCCAGGTGGGCGGAGCCATGTGTGCTGGCGGCGGAGTGCGAAGTGGGTGGAGCCTAGCGGGGTCATGTGGCGCTGAGGACGTCAGTGTCGTGGACTGCATGGCTGGGGACAGGTGAGTGTGAGTGTGTGTGTGTGTGTGTGTGGGTGTGTATGTATGTGTACATGCCGCGTGCAGGAGGGGGCGGAGCGAGCTGAGCGGGGAAGTGTCGACTTCCTGCACACGTAACTAGGATAAATATCGGGTTACTAACCAAAGCGCTTTGCTTAGATACCCGATGTTTATCTTGGTTACCAGCTTCTGGCAGGCTGCCAGCGATGGCTCCTGCACACTGTAGCTGTAAAAAGCCCTGCTTTTTGCTGCTAGAACCGTTCTCGAACGTAACTAGAACTATCGAACTTTAGCAAAAAGCTCGAGTTCTAGTTCGATCAAGAACAGCCCCCAATATCACTCGAACCGCGAACTGGAGAACCGCGAACCGCGCTCAACTCTAGTTAGCACCTCTATGCCACAAACACAGCAAGGACTTGGTCCGCATGGATGCACAAGACACATGAGCGCCTTCTTGCTGCACTACCTACAACATGACCCTCGGATTGTCAAAATTTGAAGTGATGATGACTACTGGGTTGCCACACTATTAGATCGCCGGTACAAATCCAAATTTTGTGAAATAATTCCAGCCATAGAAAGGGACGCACGTATGCAGGAGTATCAGCAGAAGCTGTTACTTAATCTTAGCTCGGCTTTTCCACCAAACACCAGTGGTGCACGGAGTGAATCTCCCAGTTGTAACTTGACAAACATGGGACTGTCTCGTCATCAACAGTCTAACCATACCAGCAGCACCGTATCTGTTACTGGTAACAGCAATTTTATTGAATTGTTTCATAATTTTTTTAGACCATCCTTTACAAGGCCAACAGAGACAAGAAGTCTGACACATAGTCAACGGCTGCAGAGGATTATACAGGAGTATCTCCAAATGAACATCGATGCCATGACTTTGCAACTGGAGCCTTTCTCATTTTGTGCTTCAAATCTTGAAAAATGGCCTGAGTTCTCCACTTACGCCTTGAAGATCTTGTCGTGTCCAGCTGCCAGCGTTGTCTCTGAACGTGTCTTCAGTGCTGCTGGGTGTGTGCTGACAGATAAGCGCACGCGTCTGTCCAGTGACAATGTGGACAGACTAACGTTCATCAAAATGAATGATGTGGATTTGGAATGTGCTTGATGCAAATGTACCTTTCAAGTTTGCAACTGGGGCACAAGTGATGCCACTGAAGGGGTGTCTGTGTGGCCCAATTTTTGGAAAAAAGGGCGACTCTGCTTGGAGTCTCCCTGCTGTGTTTTTAAAAATGAGCCAAGATGAACAAGTCATGGTTCAGCAAAGACTTTGCTACCTAGGCCGGTGTCATCCTGGGGACAGCTAAGGCTGGCGTATTTTTGAATGTGCTTGATGCAAATCTACCTCTCAAGTTTGGAAAACTGTGCTTGGAGTCCGCTTGCTTGCATTGCTTTTAAAAATGATCCAAGATGAACAGATCTGGGATCAGCAAAGACTTTGCTACCTACCCCGGTGTCATCCTGGGTACAGTTAAGGCTGGCATATTTTGGAATGTGCTTGATGCAAATCTACCTTTCAAGTTTGCAAATGGGGCACAAGTGATGCCACTGAAGTGGTGTTTGTGGGGCCCAATTTTTGGAAAAAAGGGAGACTCCGCTTGGAGTAACTCTTGCTGTGTTTTTAAAAACGAGCCAAGATGAACAAGTCATGGTTCAGCAAAGACTTTGCTACCTAGCCCTGTGTCATCCCGGGGACAGCTAAGGCTGGCGTATTTTTGAATGTGCTTGATGCATATCTACCTGTGAAGTGTACAACAGGGGCACAAGTGCTGCCACTGAAGGGGTGTCTGTGTGGCCCAATTTTTGGAATAAAAAGGGAGACTGCTTGGAGTCCGCTTGCAATGTTTTACATGATTTTAGAAGGGCATTCCATGCCTATATCTGTGCCTCGTCCTCTTTTTCCTCGTCCAGCTGTTTTGTTTTCGCAGGAGTATATGTCCTTGTCACTTTCCTATGTGTTTGTGTTGTCTTGGGAGTTGTTTGTCACCTTTTGGACACCTTGGAGGGTGTTTTCCAGGTGTTTTTAGGTGTTTGTGATTGGTTCGTCGAATGGTTCGTTGAACGGTTCGTCGAACGGGGCACCGTTCGACGAACCGAACCGAACTTGAATTCTAGGGGGGTGGCTCATCTCTAGTAAGGAGATGTTCCTCGCTCCTGCGGTGTCACACACAGCGATGTGTGCTGCCACAGGAACGAGGAACAACATCGCTAATGAGAGGTGACCGATTTTTGGTTTTAGGACGACCTCTCCACGGCAAACGATTTTTGACACTTTTGCGATCGTTTACGTCGCACATAAGTGACACACGCTGCGATAATGTTAATGAAGCCGGATGTGCGTCACTAACAACATGACCCCGATGATAAAACATTAATGATATCGTAGCGTGTAAAGCCCCCTTAAGAGCCAGCAGAACACCTAACTAAAGGCCCAGTCACACTAAACAACTTACCAGCGATCCCAACAACGATACAACCTGATAGGGATCGCTGGTAAGTTGCTAGGAGGTCGCTGGTGAGATGTCACACTAAGCGACGCTCCAGCGATTCCACCAGCAACCTGACCTGTTAGGGATCGCTGGAGCGTCGCTACACGTGGAAGCATTCTGCGCTTGGTAACTAAGGTAAATATCGGGTAACTAACCCGATATTTACCTTGGTTACCAGCGCACACCGCTTAGCGCTGGCTCCCTGCACACCTAGCCACAGTACACATCGGGTTAATTACCCGATGTGTACTCTGCTACGTGTGCAGGCAGCAGGGAGCCGGCTTCTGCGGACGCTGGTAACCATGGTAAACATCAGGTAACCAAGAAGCCCTTCCCTTGGTTACCCGATATTTACCTTCGTTTCCAGCGTCCGCCGCTCTCACACTGCCAGTGCCGGCTCCCTGTTCCCTGCACACATAGCCACAGTACACATCGAGTTAATCACCCGATGTGTACTCTGGCTACGTGTGCAGAGAGCAGGGAGCCGGCACTGACAGCTGAGAGCGGCAGACGCTGGTAACAAAGGTAAATATCGGGTTACCAAGGTAAGGGCTTCTTGGTTACCCGATGTTTACCGTGGTTACCAGCGTCTGCAGAAGCCGGCTCCCTGCTGCCTGCACATTTAGTTGTTGCTCTGTCGCTGTCACACACAGCGATGTGTGCTTCACAGCGGGAGAGCAACAACTAAAAAATGGTCCAGGACATTCAGCAACAACCAACGACCTCACAGCAGGGGCCAGGTTGTTGCTGGATGTCACACACAGCAACATCGCTAGCAAGTTGTGCGTCAGCAGCGATGTTGCTAGCGATGTTGCTTAGTGTGACGGTACCTTAAGGTGTTCAGCCACTGTGTTAACTGTCACATGATGGCTCTACCTAGCAATAGCACCTGAAGCTTTGTTAACTCACAGAGTCAGATAACGAAAGACAACTAAACCTCTGTTACCTCACAGAGGGTGGTAGATAACATACACAGTATGTGGAATGCTATATTAGTGGATCACTAGCCGTACTCCACTAGCAGGGAAGTCAGTGTAAGCTCTGGAGAGGCTCAGGGAGTGAGCACAAGGAAGGTCACTAACTACCTGGCCAACTAGCCTCTATGTACTATCAGCTAACTGCTGATACTTCCACGGCAGGCTTAGTTAGACCTCAGCGCCTAACCCTCGCCCAGAGGACTGATCCTGTATCGGACCTGTTGGACCTCGATGCCTGACCCTGAGCCTGAGCACTGACCATGTATCGGTCCAGTTGGTACTCGGCGTCTAAACCTGACCCTAAGAGACAATGGGAGTATGTGCTGTGAGCAGTGTATAGCTTCACACACAATGATGACTGCTCCCCCACATGTGTTCTCCAGGGATTCTTAATACCTCTGCTCCACCCCAAACAAGGAGGAGCCATATCCCAGCCAGGACCTTGGCCAAAGAGCGGCAGGCACTTGGCAGTGACATCAGCGATGACGTCCATGGCAGTGTGTCAGCGGTGACATCACCCGCTACCAATCACATGGCAGCACGTCAGCAGTGACGTCACCCGCAACCAATAGCAAGGCAGCGTAGCAGCAGTGACGTCACCTGTTACCAATCAGGCCTTGCCATGTGGTACACATGCGTAGATAGATGTAAACACAGCGCTAGACTGCCATGCATTCGCAGTATCGCTTTTTCCACACAGGCTCAGAACGCCAAAATGTTCTACCCACACTATGGACAGCGGCCAGCCTCGTACAATGCCTTCAGGCAGGATTCGGGGGCTTGGGCGTCAGCCTTGAAGAGACAGAGGTCCCAATAGGGACGTAACAGCATTGTTTGAATAGGAGACAGTGCTCCCTCTCTCAATCTCCTGAATGTTGTTTTTGATACTGATTGCACAATTTGGGTGGGGTAAACAGAGCATCTCTCCAGGCTGTGAAAGCCAGGGAATCAGTTGTCGCATAAGTCAAGCTCCTGGCAGAGATCGCACGGTCACAGCTCCTGTGCCTTGTGCGATTGCCATGATATACCTAAAAGTTATTGGTTAAGAACCCCTATCCAACCATGACATATAGATACATCAAATGTATTGAAGCTCTTAATGTTGCAGCTGATTAGTGAACTGTTTATATGTAGCACCCAGGGATATGGGGTACTCGGTCCAGGGCAGTGTCTCTCTTGGGAATGTCACGGTGGTGGCTGTTGCCCGGTTCCGTGCCCTGAGCCCTTTTTGTAATGGGGATATTTACAGGGGATTTTTGAATAAAGTTTATACGTGACGCCACTTGCGGTGTTGCGGCTAAATGTAAGGAGTCTCCGCTGCAGAATGTCTCTGCTTGGGCTAATGGTATTGGCAGCTAGTTTGGTAGTCCCTCTGCAAGTAGGATTTTTCCCCAGCAGGTGTATGGTGCAGTGGGCGTTGAAAGAAGGGAGTCCACACAGGTATTTAGTGCAACTGGTTTACTCACTTTCTTGAGATGGTAACTGGGGACCCGAGGCCAGCTGGTTTCGCCTCCAGGTTCCCTTCGTCCCAGTGCCAGTCTGGTTCCCTGGTACCTTCTTCCTCTGCACCTGTCTCTGGTAAGTGGGTCCCCATGGTATAGAAGACCGGGGGTCCCCGTTCTGTGGTTTGCCCACTTCTGTCCACCTGACAGTAGCATGAACCATGTGGGGTTGGAGTCTCTGGTCCTGTCCCCGGTTCTCCCTTTGCTACTGAGTCTTCTGATTCTTTAGGGTCAGCAAGGTCCTTGATGGTCCCTTTTGCTGTGCAGGTGTTAATAGGTCGACTTGAAGCTCTTTCCTGTCCTAGGGTCCTGTACCCCGTCGGTGCATAGTTCTGGGAGTACTCCACCATACTCCACCGGCAACCACCTCTCCTGGGTACCAGGTCACCGTTAACCCGAGTCAGGGAGTCACTTCACTTCCACCTTTACAGTCACTACTCAACTCTCCACTGTCACTGCACTTCTCCTTCTGACTACAGACTACTGTCCACAGTCTGCCCTTCCCACCTGGGCAACTAGTGGACTGGATTGGCTCCACCTCTAGGTGGCCATCCATGGTCCCACCCTAGCTGGGTACCATTGTATGGGGGAATATTGGGGAAAACTGGGATTACCTGGGTTTTTGGTGTTACCAGCACTGTAGTTCTGGGTCCCTAATGGGGTAGGCCCTGCATCCTGGTGGGGATGCAGAACCTTGTAGCACCCTGATG
Organism: Anomaloglossus baeobatrachus; assembly: GCF_048569485.1. Classification (NCBI taxonomy): domain Eukaryota; kingdom Metazoa; phylum Chordata; class Amphibia; order Anura; family Aromobatidae; genus Anomaloglossus; species Anomaloglossus baeobatrachus. The sequence goes on from NC_134353.1 coordinate 734,489,123, forward strand.
GGTTCAGGGACGCTACATATACAGCATGTAAAAGTAGAAAAATATTCTTATTGATTGACACCCTAGATAGTTACTTTTTCTTATTT